>NC_046302.1:6363636-6666666 GCF_004115265.2 Rhinolophus ferrumequinum
ATGAAGAAAAAGACATTTAAAAAAATTAAAAACAACATGTTCAGAGGTAGTCATGCCAGCATTCTGTTTTATAGCAATAGCCAAATACAAAAGAGAAGGAGTAATAACTGTCCCAAAGAGATTGCTTCCTTCTTGAAACATGTATTCCTATCAGAGAAATATCAAACACACAAAAAATACAACAGGAAATAAATTAATAAAGCAAAAAGCATGAATCCTACCCATTTTAAAATTGAATAATTATCTGGAAAAAGGATCATATCAAATGAATAGTTAGGTGGTACATGATGACTCTTCCCTAATCAGAAAGTCTTGAACAGGGAATTTACGTCAGTCAACAAAAGATATGGAAGAAAAATCAGTGGCATCTACTGTAACTCCATGAGCTCAGCGGCAGAAAAATTCACCTGGAGAATGGTCAATGTAGCTTCGCTTGCAATACGTGTTTGGATAAATATTTTGATCTCACACCCAGCGTTGTCAATTGTGCTTTTAACTGGCATTGACCCAGGGCTGCTGTCCCTGGAGCTCAGTACACAGCCTGCAGAAAATGTCTGTATGGCTTAAGATAGATCAGAGATAAGATGCAGCCTGTGGACTGCATCAGTCACATAGATTGTGTTTTATTAATTTGAGCCAATGCTCAAAAATAAGTAGGTTTCAAATGAAAATGGTATTTCTATTTTATTTTGGAAATTCAGAAGACCTGGCAACATTGGGTTTGCATTCTCACAAGGCAACAATGGGATGAAGCTAGGATGCACTGCCTCTTTTAGACAAGGCATACACTCTTACACGAGTTTTGGACTCAGTTGTGTCCAGGAGAGAGGCCTCACCAGAAACCAATCCTGCTAGACCTTAAAGTCTTGAGAACTGTGAGAAAATAAGTGTCTGTTGTTTAAGCCACTCAGTCATTTTGTTATGGCAGCTTTAGCTGACAAATACACAGCTCATGCTCCGGATGTGAGTTACCTGCGAATTCCTCCCCACGATCAACCCTCCACATGCAGTCATCTGACCACTTCTCCAAGGACGTTCCTTCACCATTTCTACGACACTGCTCTAGTTCCAAATCTATGAGCCATTCTGGACCTGTTTCCTTCTAACTGGATCTTTCATCTTATCTCCATCCCACTCCTGCAACCCCTGCATTTTACCATGCCTGAAAGAGTGCTCCATCTGAAAGTTAAAATGGGACCATATCACTCCTGCCACGAATCCCTCATTGTCATGGTGGCTCCCAGACTCTTCTGCTCTTAGCGCTGTGTGGGTTACACAGGTCTTAGTTCTGTGCAGGAAACAAAGCTCAGCTCATCGGGATGGACTCATCAGGAGTCAGAGCACGTGAAGGCACCAATGAAGCCATGCTGACTGTAACAATGTGCTATATGAGAGGTTCAAATATAAATCAACATCGGCACAAGGGAATGAAACATTTATCTCCACTGGAGGATGCTGGGCAGGTCTCCTGGAGGAGATATCATCTTGGAAGATGGGACTAGCCTAAGACTAATGGGCACGGAGTAAAGAAGGGCCCTGAAGCAAGAGTGTCCTTCCTGAACCTATGAGTTCTCTGTCCTCCAATGCACATTTTCAGAATAATTAAGTGAATGGGGTCAGTAAGTGAGATAAAAGGCTATTAAACACAATGGCAGCAGAAGCAAGCATTTGAGGATATTAAGGGTCTGTAAATCAGGCTTCTGATTCAATGACTTCCACTTAAATTCATTCTAAATCCTAACAAAACCAAGAAACATTCTGTGTTTAATTCAAATCTACACTAAAGCTGATAAACAATGTCCACCTGATACAACAGTGTTTTACTGTTGACATCACTGGGTGGAAGATACACTTTCCCTCCAAAGTGTGCAGTCATTTTATTCATTGTCATTTCAGATATGGTGTTGATATACAAGCTGTATTTGGCTATGAGATAAGGTCTTTAAGAAGGAGAGTCTTTCAACATGTGTTACAAGAAGTTGGCTCTTTGGAGTTTACAAGTCCATTCTTTAGATCCAATCTCCCAGTTCTCTTTCACGGAATTTTAAGTTTATTAATTTTTATGTATCTCAAGCATCTTCTGCTTCACACATCCTTTTATTTTTATTTTATTTTTATTAGTTTCAGGTGTACAAAACAATGTAATAGACATTTACACACCTCACAAAGTGACAATCCCCCTCCCCCAATCTACCACCCCTGAGACATCGAACATAGCCGCCACAGTTCCACTGACCCCATTCCGTGCTGCACTCCACATCCCATGGCCATATATATAACCAGTCGATACCCGTCACTATTCAGCTTCAGCTTCAGGCGCACACCGCAGTGGTCAGGCACCTACACGGTCCATGAAGTGTTCTCCCCAACATCCTTCTATATTTTTTTTAAAAAATTTCTGCTCAACTGCACAATCACATTGAAACAACATTGTATCACCGCAACTCTAGACCTTATTTGATTCTCTTATTTATTTAGACCACAATTCTCTCCTTTTTGAGTTATTTTAATCTGATGCATTTTTTAAAAATTTGGATGGAATAATTTCTAATTTCTTTTCAGAAAAATATGTGGGTGGGGTTACTCTGGGTACTTCTATATCTGAAAATCTATTCTACCCTCACACACAATGGTTTAAGGAGATATGAAACTCTAGGATTACAATTCTCTATTTTCAGACCTCTGGAAACATTGCTCTGTATGATTCTATAAGTTAGCACCATAGATGAGAATTCTGCTTCTGATGTGGTCTGCTGTCCCCTTAGGCAAACTGCTTGTTTATTTATTGTTTTCTTCTGTTTCTCCCCCAAACTGCCCTTTTATCTTAGAATTCAGATATTTCACCAGGATACAGAATCTAGGTTTGTCTTGTTTTAATTATTTATTCTTGCAGTGGGTGAGCACTTTCAAACCGAAGACTTAATTGTTCACTAGATCTTAAATAAAAGTCACATTCATTTATTAACAGGGATCCTACATCATGGAATAGATTCTTTCCCTATATACAGCAGAGTACAGAACTGAACAATTATTCATCCTTATAGATCACAAAATTTGGGTCAAATGCCTACATCTCAGAAAAATTTTTTTTCTTTCTGCCCTAAAATTTAAAAGGCAACCAGTAGCACCAGGATTTCATGATTTTTTTTCTTTGATTCTACAGTAGAGTGCATGGAAAATGTTTTTCGGTTGTTAACTTATAGAGGGACTATTATGCTTGCTACAGCTGAAGCTCTAAGAAAATACTGGCAAATCATGCAGTTTATTACTTTAAAGCGCTGGTGATTTTGTACCCACTTTCTTGCATGCAGTTAGCACAGCGAACAGCACTGGGGAGCCTGCCTCGCTATTCTGCTTCTGAAAGAGGAGCAAACATTCTGAGAACACCGGGGTTTATTTAACTTATTCAATGAAATTGAAGTGCCATATCTTCAGCTGTTGAAGTTATTTCTCCAAAGGTAACAAGCCACACCTACCGACAACTGTGATTATTCTGTAATTGGAATAAAAGCTTTGTGGTCAAGCTAAAAGGCCGTATAAATCTCCTTTCATTTGTGTTCTTAAAGTGCAGCATGACTATTACTGTTGCAGGAAATGAGATGCTCGAGTTAGCCATCCTTGTGGATTACATACTGTGGAAATAAATCAATTGAGGGGAGGAAATTCCCAGAGAAGCTCATTAATTAGTAACAAATGAGCGAGCGGCCAAAACCGCAGGGTGTGGAAAATAATAAAATAACCGGGTAGTGGGTTCTCTGCCAAATCACAGAAGTAAATGTTGTCAGGGTAAAAATCGTTCCGCGCCGAATTTAAGACGGACAAACCGCCCTGGATCCCGCCTACCCCGTGCGGGGATGACAGCGGCCCTCCCCTCCGGGACGTAGACGTCCCGCGAGCCCGCAGGAGCGGCGCGTTTCCCCGCCCTGAGCTCGTGCGCTCCGTGCGCCGGCTGCACCTACCCAGCAGCAGGAGCCGGTGCGTCTGCTGCAGATCTCGCTTCTGCTCCCGGAGCATGCGGTCGATGCCCCTGCTGACTTTCCTCGCCTCCCGCTCGGCCTCGCGCTCTTCAGCGCGCAGCTGGTCCGGGCGTCGCCGCCCCTCTTTCTTCGGGGAGCCTTTGGGCCGCGCGCACGCCAGGCTCCCGCCGGCGCCCGTTGGGAGCGGGATCCCCGCCGCATCTCCCCCAGCCGCCGGGGCCGAGGCCGGGGCCAGGCCCTGCCACGCGCCCTCCGCGGGCGGTTCCGAGCCCGCGCAGGCGGTATCCTGCGGATCTCCAAAGAGCAGCGGTCGCAGACTGTAACACAGACCCATGTGGGCGCGGCGCGGGCGCGAGGAACGCGGCGGGACGCGGGGACGACTGGCGCCGGGCTCACGCCAGGGCCCCAGCTCCGAGGCGGGAGTGGACTGCACCTGGACCCACGGTGGGGTTGCGGCCGGCCCGAACCAAGGGCCACGGCCCCTCACTGCCCTGAAGGGCCATTTTGCATTTTCCGCTGGGCGCACGGGGTGGCGGCTGCCGGGGATGGAGATCACCTGATCAGGCGGAGAGCCGGCCCAGCTGACGGACCTCCGCGAGCCCGGCCCTTTTTACCGTAAATACAGCCTCCCAGGCCAGCCCCCGTTACCGTATATACCGCCACCCAAACGGCTCTCTTTACCGTAAATACGGCCGCAACGGTCGTCTCCCGTGACCGTAAATACGTCAGTCTTGGCTAGTCCACATTACTGTAAATATCGCCGCCAGATCCAACTCTAGTTACCGTAAATATCGCCGCCCGGGCCGGTCCCCAAGACACCTCGCGTGCGGGTCTTCGATACCGTAAATACCGCTGCCGGCGCTCTGCGCTCAGCTGTGGACCGTGCCGCAGTGGCGGTGGTGGTGGTGTCACCAATCAGAGGAGCCATTACAGCACTTAACATCGCTGTGGTTTTGATCTTGGGAAAGTGGTAAATAAGAACGGAAAGGCAGGTGAAGGGATAGAGATGAAAGCTTTAAGATCTTACATTCCTGAATATATTACCTGCAGAGATATCTGCATCTGGCCGCCCCTTTTTCAAGCTCACATCTGACACAAGCACACACTTCCGTACACTTTTGTTCCCTACTTTAATACTATTGTCCCTTGTATCTTGACAAAATCTCCCTATCAGGAGATCCATGACATCATTTTCAACAATTACCACACTTACTAAAAAAATAAAAAATGAGCACATGTAATTGTCATATACTATTTGTATTTGCTAAAGCAAGAATAAGAAATTGCACTCCGTAGCCTGTTTTTTAAATCCCCAATATGTATAGTGCAGAGAGGGGCAGAGGCAAATTCAGACTCGTGCCCTCTCTGCCGGCTTCGTAAGGATACAAACCTGCCAGAGAGCCCCACTTTCTTCCTTATCTCCCACTTCATGTCCATTATCTTATAGAGCTTTTACAATGGATGAAAATTTCAATAGCTTTTAAGAACTCTGCTATAACGTGTTCCTTAATTTTGAGCAAAATGACATGGTTTAAAATATCTAAGTTTCGTTAACACAGGAGATTGAACTATTTAATGAAAAATAGCATGTCACACAGTTTACACAATACCAGTCAGCACTTGGTATAAACATTACATTTGATTAAAATTTTAAATAAATTGGAGATCGATAATTCCCATTTATTTTAGAGCTCTGTTAATAACAAATGAATATACCATGTAATGTTTTAGATGGAACGTTAT
The DNA here is from genome assembly GCF_004115265.2 of Rhinolophus ferrumequinum. Taxonomy (NCBI): domain Eukaryota; kingdom Metazoa; phylum Chordata; class Mammalia; order Chiroptera; family Rhinolophidae; genus Rhinolophus; species Rhinolophus ferrumequinum. The sequence continues at coordinate 6,369,357 of NC_046302.1, forward strand.
CCCTAAATTATTGCCAAAATTATGCTGTACTATTAGATCTTCGAGTAGTAGGAGAAAGGAGGACTATAGAAAATCTAACTTGAGAAAACAGAAAAAGTTACTAAATATCGCTGTCATTTTCACTATTCAGTCATGCACCCATCCTCCATTTATCCATTCATTTATTTAAGATTTATCAAGCACCTACAGTGTGTTAGGCATTCTGGTTGGTACTGGGTGAGACAAAAGACATGGGTCCTTGTGGAGTTTACACACTAGTGAGGTAGAAATATGTTCAACCATATAAATGCAAATCAATATATATCGATTATATATTATACATTGCAAATCATACAAATCCCATTAAGAGAAAGAATAGGGTTCTCTGAGAAGTAATAAGGTCAGGTTCAATTTAAATTGGGAGGGGAGGGTATTTGTATATGATACAGACAAGGCCTTTCAAAGGAAGGGATATTTGAACTGAGACCTGAAGGATACATACCAATTCCTTTTCTGTTATAACTTATTTGCTGAAAGATATCAACCACTATCACATGAGATAGATGACATTTTGTTTAGTAGGTCTGACAATTAAGTTCGCAAACTTGTTGCAACAATGTTGCTAACCTTTTATGATACCAGAGGGATAGCATAACTGGACAAACAGTTAACCAAGTTTTCCATTTGGAAGTGCTGAAAAGGCTGCATGAAAAAGTTAAATGAAAACGACGTGAACTTTTTGCCAACAATTCATGACTGGTGCGTTCAAGACAATGCACCAGCTCACATGGCACTGTGTGTGAGGGAGTTTTTAGACAGTAAACAAATACCTGTATTGGAACACCCTCCCTACTCACCTGAGCTAACTTTTAGCAATAAAGTGTTCCATCTAAAACATTACATAGACTTCTTTCTTTACCCAAAGATAAAGGAAATATTGAAGGGAAGACATTTTGATGATATTTAGACATCAAGGGTAATACGACAACAGCTCTGATGACCATTCCAGAAAAAAAGTTCCAAAATTGCTTTGAAGGGTGGACTAGGCACTGGCATCGTTGCATAGCTTCCCAAGGGGAGTACTTCGAAGGTGACCACAGTGATATTCAGCAATGAGGTATGTAGCACTTTGTCTAGGATAAGTTCGTGAACTTAATTCTCAGACCTTCCTATATATTAAAGCTGGCTGAAAATAGAAACAAATGTAGGACAGATTTTTAAATTAAGTACATAAAATAAAATGTATCTAAATGAGAACTCACTGACATTTAAGAGTTTACTTAGAAGAAATTGAAGACAATGTTCTCAATTGGTATGCTATAATAAACTGAAAAAACTCTTAGTATCCTATTAAAAGAATCCTAGGAAAAAATGCTCTACCCATTTTGCTCATATTTCAGTTTCTTTCAAACACTTGTACAAATTATAAAAAAATTAGATGTATAGGATAAATTAAAATAAAATATTTAATATTTATATATCACTGTTAGTTGAATTTAATGTTTTCTCTTTAATCCAGAATGATTTTTAGTTCACAAATTATTGTGTCATGTAAGTAAGCAATTTTAATGTCAAAGAATGACTATGGATCTAAGAATAGAATGATTATGAGTTTTAAATAAAAATGAAACACATGAAAATGTTACAAATGATGGGGTGTGTAAAGGAACTATTCTCTCACAAAGTTCCAATATTTTATGTAAAGTAGTATAATATTAACTATAAGTAGATTATAATAAGTTACCTATAGAATTTTATGTAGTGATGGACATGTTCTATATCTGCATTGTCTCTTAAGGTAGCCACTAGTCACACATATTTATTGAGTACTTGAAATGTGGGTATAGTGACTGGAGAACTAAATTTTAATTTCATTTAATTTTAGTTAACTTAAATTTTAAATTTAAATCATGACATGTGGCTAGTGGAAAACCATTTTGTACAATGCAGCCCTAGAGCAACCACTGAAAAATAATCAAAATAGGATACCTAAAAAAACTAATAGAAGAATAAAATTAAAATACAAAAAAAAAAAAAAATCAAGTAAGCCCCCAAAAGAAGGATCAGGGGGAAATCAACAAATGAATTAAATAGAAAACAAATAGCAAAATGGCTGACCTTTTTTATAATTAAATGTAAATGGTGTGGGGACAGAGCCCCAAAAAGCAGTTTCCAGGCTCTCGGCCTCACATAGAAAGGTGCTGGCTCAGGTAGTAAATGGCCATCGACTGTGATCAAATGGCCAGCAGCTGTGGCTAGTTGGCCGTCAGCTGTAACCAGTGAGCCATTGGCCATGAATATAACTGCCGGGGCTAGGCTAGTAGCAAAAAAGAAAAAAGGGGGAGCTAGCAAGAAGATGGTGGCTGAGCCTGCAAGCGGCACAGTGAGGGTTGAGAATTGTGTTGCTCCTGGTTCCTGTGTCTCCAACCCAGCCGCCAGTGAGACCATAGTGGTATGACTCCCCTGCCTATGGCTCCGTGGGTGTTCCTTTTTGGCCTCGCCATATCCTGTGTTCTTATGTGGGGAGCGGGACCAGAGACCCTGCCTGACACCCCGCATGACAATGGACTAAACCTTCCGATTGAAAGGCAGGGAATGTCAGAATGGATAAAAAAGAAAAGACCCCACTTTATTCTGTTTATAAAGAATACACTTTAAATACAGACACAAGTAGGTTGACAGTAAAAAGAAGGAAAAATATATGTGATGGTGTGTTAGTTTCCTAATGCTGCAGTAACAAATTACCATAAGCTAACAAACTTAAAACAACAGATATTCATTCTCTCACAGTTCTGGAGTCCAGAGGAAGAAATCAAGGTGTTGGCGGGGCCACATCCCCTTCGAGAATCCTTCCTTTCCTCTTCCAGCTTCTGGTGGCTCCTGGAGATTATTGGCTTGTGGCAGCATCACTCCAGCCCCTGCCTTTGTCTTCACTTGCCTTCTTCCTTGTGTTTCTGTGCATCCTTCTCTGTCTTTTGTAAACTAGTCTCATTGGATTTAGGACCCAATATGATCTCATCTCTATCCTTACCTTAATTATAATTTGCAAGTACTCTATTTCCAAATAAGGCCATATTCTGAGGTTCCAAATGGACATGAATTTTTGGGTGACACTGTTTAACCCACTACACCTGGAAACATTAATTATGGGAAACTGTGTTAATACCAAACTATACAGACTTCAACATAAGATTTATTGAAAATAAAGAGGATGATTTCATCATGATAAAAGGGTCGATACATCCGGAATACTTAACAAATACAAATGTGTATACAGAGCTTCAAAGTACATAAAGTAATATCTGACAGAACTTAAAGGAAAAGTAAACAAACCTACAATCTTTGTTGGATCTTTGAACATGCTTTTCTCATTAACAGAAAAAGTAGAGGTTCTGAGTGATACCACAAGCCACTTGTACCTAATTTATATTTATAGAACACTCTACCTAACAGATGCAAAATGCTCTTCCCAAGTTGAAGTTGAATGTTCACCAAGACAGACCAGATGGTGTGCCCAAAATCATCTCAACAAATTATAAAACATTTAAAGTCTTGTAGAGTATGCTTCTGACAACAATGGAATTAAATTAGAATGACAATAAGGTATCTAGAAAATTCTCAAATGTTTGGAAGTTAAACAATAAACTTCTAAATAATTCATGGTTCTTTGAAAAATTTAATAAAATTAATAAATTCATTGCAAGAAATAGAGAAAATGCAAATTATCAATATTAGATATAGAAGTAGGAATACTGTTATAGAAACTGCATATATCAAAATTACAAATGGAACATTATGAACAGTGTTATAACAACACATTTGACAACTTATGGAATGGACAAATTCCTTGAAAAACACAATTTAGAAAACTAACACAAGAAACAATCAAAAAGTCTGAATAGTGATGTATTAGTAAATAAATAAATGGAAATGGTTACTAAAAGTGTTCCCACAAAGAAAACTCCAGGAATCAATGACTTGACTCGTGAATTCTTTAAAACATGTAAGAAAGATACTAACACCAATTTAATACAAACTTTTTCAAAATATAGAGGAAGAAAAATATAACAACAACAAAAAAGCCTCAGTGACTTGTTTGAAGCCAGCACAACTGTGATACAAAACTTGACAGATAAAACCAGAAATTTTAGGCCAATATTGTTCATAAATATAGATGCAATAAAGATTTAAAAATATTAGCCAATGACATAGGAAAATAATAATGTCATGATCAAGTGAGATTTGTCCTCAAGATGCAAGGTTGATTTAACATTTGATAACCAGTGCAATTCACCACAGTAATATATTAAAGAAAAATAGTATAATCACCTCAGTAGATGCAGTAAAGCATTTGAAATAATTTAATATCTATGTATTACAAAACAAGCTCAACTCCTAGCAAACTAGGAATAGAAACAAACTTCTGATAATGGGACATTCATTAAAATCCTACAACTAACATCATCTTTTATGGTGAAACACTGAAAACTTCCTAACATTGGTCACAAGGCAAGGATGTCTGTTGTCACCATTTCTCTTCAACATTACCTTGAGTCCCTACCCACTGCAATAAGGCAAGAAAAGGAAAGTGTAAAGGTTGGAATGGAAAAGTAAAATTATTTTTGTATTCTCAAATAACATAATTGTTTATGTAGAAAATATGAAGGAATAATTTTAAAAGCATTCTAGAGTTAACATGTGAGTTTAGCCAGAACTCAGGATACAAAGTCCAAATATAAAAAGAAGTTATATTACTAAATACTAAGAACAACAACATAATTGGAACATTCAACTTAAAAATTCCATCTACAATAGAATCCAAAACCACAAAATACTTTGAAATAAAAAGATGTGAAAACCTCTATACTGAGAACTGTGAAACATGGCTGGGAGAAAGTAAAGAAGACCTTAAAAATGTAAAGGTAAGACATGAAAAAACCTCAAAATTGTTAGGGTGCCCATTTCTCCCAAATAATCTACGGGTGTAATGCAATACCAATTGTTATCTCAGAAGCCCTTTTCATTGAAGTTGATAAGATGATTCTAAAATTCACATGGAAATGCAAATAACCTAGAATATCTAATGGAATCTCGGTAAAGAAGACTAAACTGGAAGGGCTTACACTGGTTTCTTTCAAAACTCACTATAAAATTATAGTAATTAAGATAGTGTGGTACATAAAGACAGGCAAATAGATCAATGAAATGGAATACTGACAGCAGAAATAGACCCACATTTATATGGTCTATTGGGTTTCAGCAAAGGTACTAAAGTAGTTGAACAGAAGTTTTTTTTTTTTTTTTTTTAAACAAATAGTGATGGAACAACTGGATGTCCATGTTAGGAAAAAAATGGACATTTTTACAGCATACACAAAAATGGACTGAGGTTTAAACATATACTTAACTATAATATCTAAAGCCATAAAGCTTTTAGAAGAAAATATAAGTGGATATCTTTGTGATATGGGATAGACAAAGATTTCTTGGGTAAGATACAGAAAAATTAATCATAAATGAAAACTGATAAATTTGACTTGGTAAAATTAAAAACTGCTCATGAAAAGATACTGTTAAAATGAGAATGAGTAGACAGAAAGTGTTTGCAATACATATATTGACAATGAACTCCCACAAACCAATAAAAATAAGACAACTCAAAAATGTGTGAAATATTTGAACACTTTACAGAGGTAGATATGATTGGCCAATAAGCAAATGAAGAAGTGATCAACATCTTTAGTCATTAGCAAAATGCTAATTAAGACTACATCTACTAAAATGGCTAAAGTTAAAAAAGACACTAATACCAGCTGTGGTGAGAATGTGGTGAAACCAGTACATTCATGTTCGTATTTCTAGTGAGAAAGTGCACAGGTCCAGCCACTTTAGAAAAAAGTTTTGCAGTTTAATTTTACAAATGTAAACATTTACTTATTATTTAAACCAGTAATTCCATTCGTAGGTATTTATCCAAAGAACGTTTAAATATGTGTCCACAGAAAGACTTGTAGAAGAAAACATAGTAGTTTTATTTACAATAGTCCCCAAATGGAAACCACACAAATGCCTATCATCAAGACAATGACTAAACAAATTGTTGTGTATTCATTGTACAATGGACTTTTTTCACTCCTGAATAGAAAGAAACAAACTACTAATGAATTTTACAACATTGATAAATCTCACAGACATTATGCTGAGTGAATAAAGCCAACCCAAAGACAACATACGCCACTTATATGAAGTGCTGGAACAGAACTAATTTAAGTTAAAAAAAATTATAACAATGTTTGCCTCTGGTGGATAGTACTGAATGAATTTTCAGGGATATGAAGAATGTTCAATATGATAAGAATGTGGGTTGCATTGATTTATCAATTTTTCAAAATTGTACAATTAAGCTGTGGGCATTACAATATATATGATTTTTACCTAAAAAAAATGAAAATCTTAGTGGGGTGTGGGAAGCAGGTAGCGTTACAAATGACAAAAAAAAAGAATGGCAAAATGCTTATAATTGTTGAAGCTGGGTGATGACTGTATTAGGGTTTATTATATTATTCTGTTTACTTTGTATATGTAAAAATATTTATAATAGTATGTTTAAAAATCATGAACTACAAAAATTAAATATGTATGCAATATTATGATAATGAAAAATTTAAAGGACATACAAAATATTCATGATTAATAAAGAAGAGGAACTTCTGAAACAGCATATTTTGAAAAGAAACATATGAATGCAAAGAAAGTCCCTGAAAAACTGCATTCTAAAGTGTTTGATTTCCAGTCAAGATGGTGGATTCGGTAAATGCTGTGCTTGCCTCTTCTCATGACTACATATAAACTACAACTAAACTACAGAACAACCAGCACTGAGAATCACTTGAAGTCTAGATGAACTGAAGTCCTACAACAAGGACATACAGAAGAAGCCACCTTGAAACTGATATGAGGGGCAGAGACACAGAATAAGCTGGTCACACACCCATATGTGACCGTTAAAAATCAAAAGGGATATCTTGGCTGCAGAGATACTCCCCTGAGGAATGAGGTGTCCTAGCCCCACAGCAGGCTTCCTAGCCCAGGGTTCCATTTTTGGAAAGAGAAGTTCCCATAACTTCTGGCTGTGAAAACCAGTGGAGAGTGTGGCTGGGTGAGATAGAGGGTGGCTAGAGTCCCAGGTGTTCCTCTTAAAGGGCCTGCACATGGACTTACTCCACTTTGAGTTTCAGCATTGGGCAGCAGCTTTAAAGGTACCAGGGACATATGGGGAGGAACTGAGTTTTCTGACTTCAGGGTGAAGGCTGGAGGGACAGCTTTATGCCAGACAGAATTGCTGGTAGAATCCATTGTTTCTTTTTTGAGCCCTCCCTCTTCCCCGTGTGCAGATGCAGGCAGCCAACATACCTGAGTCTCCATCAACCTGGCTAACACCATTGTATCCCCCTGGTGATTCCCTGAAACCTTGCCCCCACCCAACTTGCAGACCTACCAAGTTATTTCCAGTGGCTTTTCCATACCAACAGCCTGTGTTGGCTCATCCTGCGAACTATCCTGAAATTCTCCAAGGTTTTCAAAACCGAAGCAAGCAGTATATGGCTTCGGTGTGTCCCATACCTCTTGCTGAGCATCCCCAAGCCAGGCACTAGTGGCAACCAGCTTTGATTTGCAGCGTTGCCTCTCAAGAAATCTCCAAGCCTAGTGTGGGTGAGGGCCATCTGCAGATTTATAGCTCATACCAAGTGGCCCTGGGCAGGGCACAGGCAGCGTATGACCTTAGCCTGCAACAGAACCCCTTCCGAGAGGCTCCAGAACCAACACACCTGGTAGCCAGCTCCAGACCACACCAGAGCACCATCCAACCACCTCCACAAAAGACATACACAAAGGGCAGAATTGGCAGGCACCAGAGCCCTGCTAAAGTCAATCCTGCTCCGTAGGCTCAGCCCCTGCACAACAGCTCCTCTACTGTGGTCATGGCCAGTTCTCACAACCAATCAGCCTGAGGGTCGATCCCTCCTAGTGACTTGCAAACGGCAACCAAGGCTCAACTACAACAGGAAGGCACATACAACCAACACAAGAGGCACATCTGGAGCACCTGGCTCAGGTGACCCAGGAGACTGTGCCAAAGGGCCCCAGAGGACATCTGCTACATAAGGCCAGTCTACTAAGAACAGGAGACATAGCAGCCCTACCTAATACATAGAAACAAACACAGGGAGGCAGCCAAAATGGGGAGACAAAGAAACATGTCCCAAATGAAAGAACAGAACAAAGCTCCAGAAAAATGTCAACAAGCAATCTACCTGATGTAGAGTTCAAAACACTGGTTATAAGGATTCTCGATGATCTCAGTAAGAACTTCAACAAAGAGATAAGAAACATAAAAAAGAATGAGTCAGAAATAAAGAATACAGTAACAGAAATGAAGAATACATTACAGGGAATCAACAGTGGATTAGATGAAGCAGAGTACTGAATCAGTGATTTAAAAGATAAGGTAGCAAAAAACACCCAGTAAGAACAGCAAAAAGAAAAAAGAATCCAAAAAAGTGAGGAGAGTTTAAGTGGCTCTGGGACAGCATCAAGCATACCAACATTTGCATTATAGGGGAACCAGAAGCAGAAGAGAGAGAGCAAGGAGTTGGAGAACCTATTTGAAGACATAATGACAGAAAAATTCCCTAACCTGGTGAAGGAAATAGACATACAATCCCAGGAAGCACAGAGAGTCCCAAACAAGATGAACCCAAAGACGCCTACAACAAGACACGTCATAATTAAAATGCCAAAGCTCAAAGACAAAGAGAGAATCTTAAAAGCAGTAACAGAAAAGCAGTTTGTTACCTACAAGAGAGCTCTCTACAAGTCAGCTGATTTCTCATCAGGAACTTTGCAGGCCAGAAGGGATTGGCATGACATATTCAAAGTATGAAAAGCAAGCATCTACAACTAAGGTTACTCTACCCAGCAAAGCTATCATTGAGAATTGAAAGACAGAAAAAGAGCTTCCCAGACAAGAAAAAGCTAAGGAGTTCATCATCACCAAAGCAGTATTACTAGGAATGTTAGAGGGACTTCTTTAAGACAAAAAATAAAAAATATAGTAATAAAAATATGAATAAAGTGGTAATAGCTACATATCTATCAATAATTACTTTAAATGTAAATGGAATAAATGCTCTAATGAAAGATAAGGTGGCTGAATGGATAAGAAAACTAGACCCTTACATATGCTGCTTACAAGAGACTCACTTCAGATTGAAATATACAGACAGACTGAAATTAAAGGGATGAGAAAAGATAGTTCATGGAAATGGAAAAAAAAAGGAAGAAAGCTGGGGTAGCAGTACTTAAATCAAACTAGACTTTAAAATAAAGACTATTACAACAGACAAAGAAGGACCCAGTAATCTCACTTCTGGTTACTCATCCGAAGAAACCCAAAATGCTACTTCAGGAGGATGTGTGTGCATCCATATATTTATTGCAGCATTGCTTATAATGGCCAAGATGTGGAGATAGCATGGGCGTCCATCGATGAAAGAATGGATAAAGAGGAGGTGGTACATATATATAATGGAATATTGCTCAGCCATGGAAGGTAATGGGTTCTTGCCATCTGCAGCGGCATGGATGGACCTGGAGGGTATTGTGCTGAGTGGAGTATGTTGGACAGAGAAAGACAGATGTAATGTACTTGCAATGTCTCTTATGCATTGAATCTAAAGAACAAAATAAATAAACAGAAGCAAACTCAGAGATACAGAGAACAAATTTTGATGTTTGCCAAATGGGAGAGGGGGTTAGAGGTTGGGTGAAAAACAGGAAGGGATTAAGAACTACCCTTCATTAGAGCATTTATTCCATTTACATTTAAAGTAATTATTGATAGATATGTAGTTATTACCACTTTATTCATATTTTTATTATTATATTTTTTTTATTTTTTGTCTTAAAGAAGTCCCTTTAACATTCCTAGTAATACTGCTTTGGTGATGATGAACTCCTTAGCTTTTTCTTGTCTGGGAAGCTGGTAGTTACAAAATAGTCATGGGGATGCACAGCAAAGCATAGGGAATATAGTAAAAAATATGGTAATAACTATGTATAGTGCCAGGTGGGTACTAGACTATTCAGGGAGATCACTTCTTAAATCATATAAACGTCTAACCACTATACTCTACACCTGAAATGAATATAAAATAATATTGAATTTGAACTGCAATTGAAATATTAAAAAGGGAGGGGAGTGAAGGGGAACAAGAGGTCCAAATCTTCAGGTATAAAACAAGTAAATCATGGGGATGTAAAGTACATCATAGGAAATATAGTCAATAATATTGTGACAGAGTGGTATGGTATCAGATGATTGCTGAACTCATGGAGATCACTTTGTTAGGTATATAAATGTTGCATAACTATGGTGTATACTTGAAACTAATATAATACTGTATTGTTAGCTATATTTTAATAAAAAAATCTTTTTTAAAAAAGGGCAAGCCATGTTGTCTTTAAATAGTGGATTTGTTGACTCCGAGAATGAATGTGCCTTTTAAGAGAGACTCCTGCTGGCTAAATTGGGCTCAAATTTATAAACACAGTCTAGCAGCCTTTGCTAAACAGGGGCCTCTCATGCTCTCCCCACTTCGGGCAAAAGCAGCACACTGGGCTGCCAAGTCCTGAACTGTGTTCTGCCATCTGAGCCAACCCTTAGAAAGGAACTCCTAAGCTCCAAATTAACCAGTGGACTGAAGACCTGTCTGGACAATGGGGCTGTGTAGCCATATCATTTGCATCTTTACTAACCAGTTAGAGTGACTCCATACTGACCACTCAGGACAGTGCTATTTGGCCCAATCAAACTGTACCTTTTTGGAGTCCTCTTTGCATATAAATAGACCAATCAGAGACCAGGGGCAGGCACTTTTCTCTACATAAGCTAGCTTTACCTGCTTCACCTCTTCCTCAACAGAGTATATTTTCAGTTTTCACAGAAGACTAAGATTCCCTGACCAGAGCTGTGCCACTGGAGTTGTAACACCGAAGCTGTTAACAACTGAGTCACTTCATCTTAGCTGCTTCACCTGAGCCACCTTGCCCAGGCCACTCTGACTGAGCTGCCTCACAGCCAAGCTGTTTCACTATTGAGCTGTTTTTCATTGAAAAGTTTCCACACTCCCTGCACTCCAAACTGGGGATTCCGATTGATGTTGAATTGATAGCAATGACCTTTAGTTGACAGATTACAGGTGATTTTAATTTTGATCTTCGTGCTCTTTACCAGTTTTTTCCCTAGTGAACATTGTTAAACAAAAATCTTTGAGGCCAAAAGCTTTTTTGAAAAAAAGGGTTTATTGAGCCATATGCTAGCCAGAAAAAGGACTAGGTCCTGGGACAGGCAGCTTAATCCACCAGCAGCAGGTCTAGATAGAGAAGACGAACATCTCTGCCATCTTGGACCTGAAGACCCTTACACAATGAGTTTTGGGGAGGAAAGATGTAAGTTGTTTTGAAAGAATTTGCAATGTCTATGGATAAGGGATGGGGGAAGAGTGAAATGGGGCTAGTTCTTTGATAGTTATATAGTCCATAAGGAAGCAGTGTTTGGTGCTTTTGGATTGGTTTGTGGGCAACAGTGAGGAAAGTTCATGCAAAAGCAGGATGCAGTGGAGTCTGGTAGTTGGCTATCCCTTTTCAGGTAAAAGTTGAAATTTCTTCCTGAAAGATAATTCAAAGTTTCAATATGCACTGAGGAATGTGAGCAGTCTTTTGTTGGTTTCTGCCAAGGCTCAGTTACTGATTAACTCCTTGTCTCTTCTTCCTATCCTCCAGCCTGCTGTAATTTAATTTAGCACAACCCAGAATTTTTCTCTTGTCAAACCTGTATCACTTCATCATTCTATTGAGACCTTCCTTAGAATTCTTGCATGTAGTTGACATCTAGTTCAATCCAAGGTCCGTCTGGGCATTTGCTTATTTTGTATCTCCATCACTGCAGAAAAAGGCCCTGAGGTGAACCTAAGACTCAGGAGGGATGTATTTGCTTCTCCCCACCAGGTTCCAGGTAGCTGAGATGCAGAGTAGTGCGTAAATACACTCAGGGGGTGTGCACAGTGGTTTGCACAACCCCTGAGTGTATTCCAGTAGAAAATATGAGGACATCTCTAAATATTTGTATATCTAGATTCCTTTAATATCTGATTTGTGTGTGTGTTTCATTAATTTTTTTCTCAGTTACAGTTGACATTCAGTATTATTTTATATTAGTTTCAGGCATATAGCATAATGGTTAGACATTTATATAATTTATGCAGTTATCCCCCTAATTAGTCTAGTACCCACCTGGCACTATTCGTAGTTGTTGCAGCATTACTGACTATATTCTCTATGCTGTACTTTACATCCCAGTGACTATTTTGTAACTACCAATTTGTATATCTTAATCCCGTCACCTTTTTTACCCAGCTCCCTAAAATCCCTCTCTTTTGCAACCATCACTTTGTTCTCTATATCTGTGAGTCTGTTTCAGTTTTGTTTGTTCATTTATTTTGTTCTTTAGATTCCACATAAAAGTGAGATCATATGGTATTTGTCTTTCTCTGTCTGACTTAAAAAATAGACTATGTTTTAGAGAAGTTTTAGGTTCACAGCAAAATTGAGCAGAAAGTACAGAGATTTCTCTTGCAGCTCCTGCCCCCACAAATGCATATCCTCCCATATTATCAACATCCCCTACCAGAGTGATGCATTTCTTACAATTGGTGAATTTACATTGATACATCATTATCATCAAAAGTCCATAGTTTACATTACGGTTCACTCTTAGTGGTGCACATTCTATGGGAATGGACAAATGTATAATGACATGTATCCACCATTATATTTTCATTTAGAATAGTTTCACTGCCCTAAAAATCCTCTGTGCTTTACTTAATCATTTTTTCCCTTCCCCCAACTTGTAGCAAATACTGATCATTTTATTGAATTCTTAATGTTGCCTTTTCCAGAATGTCATATAGTTGAAATCATACAGTATGGAGCTTTTCTGGATTGGCTTCTTTCACTTAGCAATATGCATTTAAGTTTTCTTCATGTCTCCTTGTAACTTGATAGCTAATTTCTTTTCAGCTCTGAAAAATATTCAATTGTCTGGATGTACCACACTTTATCTGTCCATTAATCTAGTGAGGGATATCATGGTTGCTTCCAAGTTTTGGAAATTATGAATAAAACTGCTCTAAACATCCATGTGCATGTTTTTGTGTGGACATATATTTTCTTTTTTTGATTAAAGTTTATTGGGGTTATTAAAGTTACATAGATTTCAGGTGTACAATTCTGTAATACATCATCTATATATCACATTGGATGTTCATTACCCAGAGTCAGTTCTCTTTCCATCACCATGTATTTGATTCCCTTCACTACCCTTATCCCCTTATCTACCACCCCCTGCCCCCTTTACCTCTGGTCACCACTAAACTATTGTCTGTGTCTATGAGTTTTTGTTTCTTCATTTGTTTGTCTTGTTCTTTTGTTGTTTTTAATTTTATATACCACTTATCAGTGAAATGACATGGTTCTGTACTTTTTCTGTCTGACTTATTTCACTTAGCAAAATAATCTCAAGATCCATCCATGTTGTCGCAAATGGTACTATTTCATCTTTTCTTACGGCACAATAGTATTCCACTGTGTATATATACCACATGTTCTTTATCCAAACATCTATCGAAGGACGCTTTGGTTGTTTCCATGCCTTGGGCACCATAAATAAAGCTGCAATGAACATGGGAGCACATATATCTTAAAATCTTAAAATCTGATAAATGTTTTCAGATTTTTTTTGGTATATACCCAAGAGAGCGATTTCTGGGTCATATAGTAATTCAATTAAATTTTTGAAATCTTCCACACTGCCTTCCCTAGCAGCTGCACCAAGCTGTATTCCCACCAACAGTGTATGAGGACAGCCTCTCCAACACTTATTATTTGTCTTGTTGATGATAGCCATTCTAGCTGGTGTGAAGTGATATCTCATTGTGAATTTTATTTGTATTTCTCTGATGATTAATGATGTTTTCATATATCTGTTGGCCATTTATACGTCACATTTGGAGAAATGTCTATTCAGGTCTTCTGCCCATTTTTTTTTTCCATTTATTTTTTAATTTTTTTTTTTATTTAAATTTATTGGGGTGACAATTGTTATTAAAATTACATAGATTTCAGGTGTGCAATTCTATATCACATCATCTATAAATTACATTGTGTGTTCACCACCCAGAGTCAGTTCTCCTTCCATCACCGTATATTTGATCCCCCTTACCCTCATCTCCCACCCCCAACCACTTTACCCTCTGGTAACCACTAAATTACGTTCCCCAGATTAATTTTCAAACCCCGTGGCCATCCTGTGGTCACCGACTGCCCTTCAATCCCTTCACCCGCCCCCCCCACCCCGCCCATCTAGCAACCCTCAGTTTTTCCTCTTTGTCTCCAACACTGTTTCTGGTTAGTTCATTCCTTATTCTTTTCTTTAGATTCCGCAAATAAGTGAGATCATATGGTACTTATCTTTCTCTGTCTGACTTATTTCACTTAACATAATGTTCTCTAGGCCCATCCATGTTGTTGCAAATGGTAAGATTTCTTTCTTCTTTATGGCTGCGTAATACTCCATTGTATAAATGTACCACAGTTTCTTAATCCAGTCATCTACCGATGGGCATTGTGGTTGTTTCCATCTCTTGGCTATTGTGTATAGTGCTGCAATAAACATAGGAGGGCATAAAGATTTTTGAATCGGAGTTTTGGATTTCTCCGGATAGATACCTAGGAGTGGGATTACTGGATCATAGGGTAGTTCCATTTTCAGATTTTTGAGATACCTCCATACTGTTTTCCATAGTGGCTGCACCAATCTGCAATCCCACCAACAGTGCACAAGCGTTCCCTTTTCTCCACATCCGCGCCAGCACTTGTTGTTTGTTGATTTATTGATGATAGCCATTTTGACTGGGGTGAGGTGGTATATCATTGTGGTTTTTATTTGCATTTCTCTGATGGTTAGTGAGGTTGAGCATTTCTTCATATGTCTGTTTGCCATCTGTATGTCCTTTTTAGAAAAATGTCTCTTTAAGTCCTCTGCCCATTTTTTAATTGGGTCGTTTGTTTTTTTGGGTTGAGTTGAGTGAGTTTTTCATAGATTTGTGATATTAATCCCTTATCAGATATATCATTGGCAAATATCTTTTCCCATTCAGTAGGATCCCTTTTTGTTTTATTGATGGTTTCCTTTGCTGTGCAAAAACTTTTTAGTTTGATGTAATACCACATGTTTATTTTTTCTCTTACTTCCCTTGCCCAAGGGGATATATCAGTAAAAATCTTACTCCGGGTAATATCTGTAAAGTTTCTTCCTATATTTTCTTCGAGGAATTTTATGGTTTCAGGTCTTCATTTAAGTCTTTAAGCCATTTTGAATTCATTTTTGTATATGATGTAAGGAGGTGGTCCAGCTTCATTTTTTTGCATGTGTCTTTCCAGGTTTCCCAGCACCATTTATTGGTGTCTTTACCCCACCGTAATTCTTGCTTTACCCCACCGTAATTCTTTACTGTCTTTACCCCACCGTAATTCTTGCTTCCATTCTTGTAGATTAAATGGCCATATAGGCATGGATTTATTTCTGGGCTGTCTATTCTGTTCCATTGATTTATGTGTCTTTTTTTTTATGCCAGTACCATGCTGTTTTGATTACTGTAGGCTTGCAGTATAATTGATGTCAGGTATCATTATACCTCCCACTTTGTTCTTATTTCTCAAGATTGCTGAGGCTATCTGGGGTCTTTTCTGGTTCCATATAAATTTTAGGGTTATATGTTCTATTTCTGTGAAAAACGTCGTTGGTAGTTTGATAGGAATTGCGTTGAATATGTATATTGCCTTAGGCAGTATGTACATTTTAACTATATTAATTTTTCCTATCCATGAACATGGCATGTGTTTCCATCTGTTTGTATCTTCTTTCATTTCTTTCCTCAGTGTCTTATAATTATCTGAGTACAGATCTTTTACTTCTTTGGTTAAATTTATTCCCAGGTATTTTATAATCTTTGAAGAAATTGTAAATGGGATTGTTTTCTTAATTTCTCCTTCTGATGTTTTATTATTGGTATATACAAATCAACTGATTTCTGAATATTTATTTTGTATCCTGCTACTTTACTAAATTCATTTATCAGCTCTAATAGTTCCTTGGTGGAGTCTTTAGGGTTCTCTATATGTAGTGTCATGTCATCTGCATATAATGACAATTTTACTTCCTCCTTACCAATTTGGATGCCTTTTATTTCTTTTTCTTGTCTGATTGCTGTGGCTAGAACTTCCATCACTATGTTGAATAGAAGTGGAGAAAGTGGACAACCTTGCCTTGTTCCTGATCGTAAGGGGAATGGTTTTAGCTTTTCCCCATTGAGTATGATGTTAGCTGTGGGTTTGTCATATATGGCCTTCATTATGTTGAGATATGATCCCTCTATTTCCACTTTCTTAAGGGTTTTTATCTTAATGGCTCCTGGATTTTGTCAAATACTTTTTCTGCATCTATTGAAATGATCATATAATTTTTATGTTTCATTTGTTAATGTGGTGTATCACATTAATTGATTTGCGGATGTTGAACCACCCTTGCATACCAGGGATGAATCCCACTTGATCATGGTGTATGATCTTTTTAATGTATTGCTGAATTCTGTTTGCTAAAATTTTGTTGAGGATTTTTGCATCTATGTTCATTAGAAATATCAACCTGTAGTTTTCTTTTTTTGTGGTGTCTTTGTCTGATTTTGGCATCAGGGTGATAGTGGCCTCATAAAAAGTGTTTGGGAGACTTCCCTCCTTCTGGATTTTTTGGAAGAGCTTGAGGAGAATAGGTGATAATTCTTTTTTGAATGTTTTGTAAAATTCACCTGTAAAGCCATCTGGTCCAGGGCTTTTGTTTGTTGGGAGCTTGTTGATTACTGATTCAATTTCACTGGTTGTAATCAGTCTATTCAGGTTTTCCTTTTCTTCTTGAGTTAGCCTTGGAAGATTTTATCTTCTAGAAAATTGTCCATTTCTTCCAGATTGTCAAATTTGTTGGCATATACTTGCTCATAGTAATTTCTTAAATTTTTTTTGTATTTCTGTGTTATCTGTTGTCACTTCTCTTTCATTTCTGATTTTATTAATTTTGGTCCTCTCTCTTTTTTTAATGAGTCTGGCTAACGGTTTGTCGATTTTTTAATCTTCTCTAAAAACCAACTCGTGGATTCATTGATCTTTTGTATTGTTTTTCTGGTTTCTATTTCATTTATTTTTGCTCTGATCTTTAGTATCTCCTTCCTTGTATTCCCTTTGGGCTTATTTTGCTGTTCTTTTTCCAGATCCCTTAAATGTGAAGATAAACTGTTGATTAGTGATTTTTTTCTTGTTTCTTTAGGTAGGCCTGCAATGCTATGCATTTTCCCCTTAGGACTGCTTTCGCTGCATCCCATAGATTTTGGGTCGTTCTGTTTTCATTTTCGTTTGTCTTTAGATATCTTTTGATTTCTTCCTTGATCTCATGGTTGACCCATTCATTATTTAGTAACATGTTATTCAGTCTCCATGAATTGGTGTGTCTTCCAGTTTTTTTCATGTAGTTCATTTCTAATTTCATAGCACTGTGGTCAGAGAAGACAATTGGCATGATTTCAATTTTCTTAAATTATCAAGACTTATTTTGTGGGCTAACGTGGTCTGTTTTGGAAAATGTCCATGTACACTTGAGAAGAATGTGTATTCTGCAGCTTTGGAGTGAAATGCTCTGAAAATATCAAATCCAAGTGGTCCAATGTGTCATTTAAGGCTGTTGTTTCCATATTGATGTCCTGTCTGGATAACCTGTCCGTTGTTGTCAGAGGTGTGTTGAAGTCCCCTACTATGATAGAGTTACTGTTGATCTCTGTCTTTATGTCAATCAATATCTGTTTTATATATTTAGGTGCTCCTATGTTGGGTGCATAGATATTTACTAGGGTTATGTCCTCTTGTTGGATCGATCCCTTTATTATTACATAGTACCCATCTTTGTCTTTTAATGTATTCTTTATTATAAAGTCTATTTTGTCAGGTATAAGTATTGCAACTCCAGCTTTTTTCTCGTTTCCATTTGCATGAAATATCTTACTCCAACCCTTCACTTTCAGCTGGTATCTTTTGATCTGAGGTGAGTCTCTTGTATACAGCATATACAAGGGTCTTGCTTTCTTATCCACTCAGCCACCCTATGTCTTTTGATTGGAGCATTTAATCCATTTACATTTAAAGTAATTATTGATAGGTACACAGTTATTGCCATTTTTTAAATTTGTAGTTAGGTTGTTTTGATCTTTCTTCTGTTTACAGAAGCCCTTTTAATGTTTCCTGCAATGCTGGCTTGGTGGTAATAAATTCCTTTAGCTTATTTTCTGGGAAGCTCTTTACCTCTCCTTCAATTTTAAATGATAGCCTTGCTGGATAAAGCAATCTAGTTTGTAGGCTTTTGTTTTCCATCACTTTGAGTATCTCCTACCACTCCTTCCTGGCCTACAATGTTTCTGTAGAAAAGTCATTTGATAGTCTTGTAGGAGTTCCCTTGTTTGTAAGCCTCTGCCTTTCTCTTGCTGCTTTTAGGATTGTCTCTTTTTCTTTAACCTTTGCCATTTTAACTGTAATGTGTCTTGGGGTAGACCTGTTTGGGTTTATCCTGGTTGGAACTCTCTGCACTTCCTGGACTTGTATGTTGAGTCCTTCACCAGGTTAGGGAAGTTTTCGGACATTATTACTTCAAATATGTTCTCAATCCCTTGCGTCCTCTCTTCACCTTCTGGTATTCCTATGAAGCGCATATTGTTGTGCTTGATGTTATCCCGGAGGTTTCTTAAACCATCTTCATTGTTTTTTATTCTTTTTTCTTTCTTTCTTTCTTTCTTCCTTTCCTTCTTTTTTTCTTTCTTTCTTTCTTTCTTTCTTTCTTTCTTTCTTTCTTTCTTTCTTTCTTTCTTTCTTTCTTTCTTTCTTTCTTTCTTTCTTTCTTTCTTTCTTTCTTTCTTTCTTCTTTTTTAAAAGATTTATTAGGGAAGGGGAACAGGACTTTATTGGGGGAACAGTGTGTACTTCCAGGACTTTTTTCCAAGTCAAGTTGTTCTTTCAGTCTTAGTTGTGCAGGGCGCAGCTCGGCTCCAGGTCCAGTTGCCATTGCTAGTTACAGGGCGCGCAGCCCACCATCCCTTGCGGGACTATAGGATTTGAACCAGCTACCTTGTGGTTGAGAGCCCACTGTCCCATGTGGGAATCGAACCGTCAGCCTTCAGAGTTAGGAGCACGGCGGTCCAACCCGCCTGAGCCACTGGGCTGGCCCTATTCTTTTTTCTTTTTGTTGTTCCGTTTGGGTGATCTCTGCTAACTTGTCTTCTAAGTCACTGGTTTGATCCTCCGCTTCATCAACCTGCTGGTAATTCCTTCAAGTGTGTTCTTTATTTCAGTTATTGTATTCTTTAGTTCTAACTGGTTGTTCATTATTTTCTCTATCCCTCTTTATGTAGTCACTAAGCTCCTTAAACATTATTATCGTCAGTGTTCTGAACTCTGTCTCTGATAGGGTGGTTACCTATATTTCATTTGGTTCCCATTCTGGAGGTTTCTTCTGTTCTTTTATTTGGGACATGTTTGTTTCCCCATTCTGGCTGACTCTCTGTTTGCTTCGATGGATTAGGTAGATCCCCTAGGGTTCTTAGTTTTTTGCTGGGTTATCTTATGTAGTATGTGTCTTTTATATTTGACTTGCACCACTTCCTTCTTCTCCTCCGTGTGTGTTCCAAAGGTGACTCTTGTGTTCTGTATATTGTCCCGTTAAAGTTGATCTTTAATTGCTTTTAGCTTGTGAGTAGGTGGGATTGACTCCTAGGCTGACTAGTTGTGAGACTTGGCTCTGCCCACAGCAGGATATTCTGCTGTGGGAGGGTTGACCGCTTAAATGAGGTTTGGACTCTGTGGGCTCTTGTGCCTGTAGAGAATTCCCTCTGGGTTTGTCACTTGTAGGTCAAACCCGGTAGTACTCTGGTTTGGTCTGGAGTTGGCCTCTGGGTGTGTTGAATCTTGTGCCTCTTAAACTGGGCTCTGGCGTAGGGCAATTGCAGAACAAAGCAAATCACCAAGCACAACAAGGACAACAAAGAAAAAACCAAATGCATTCACATGTAAAAACAACCAATAACCCACACTCGACAGAGGCAAAGATATCAAAGATATAAAAACAAAACAAAAAAAGCAGTGCCAGTCTTGGCTTAAGCCCACCAAGTAATCTCCAGGTTGTCCTCTGCTGTACAAAACAGTCCTCTGCATATTGTGCAGGCAGAGCCGGTCACCTTAGGACTTCAGATTTAGATGAGTGGGTCTAAGGGGTCTGGATGGTAGTTTCTATAAAGTCAGTGCAGTTTCTGCTCTTGCCTGCACATATGTGCACTGGGAGTAGCAACACCCAGTTGTGTTGTGGGTGTTGTGTTGTGCCCAGTTCTCCTGAGTCTTAGGGCACTTTTTCCGTGTGTGTGTGTGTGTGTGTGTGTGTGTGTGTGTGGCGGGCGGCAGATTTCTGAGCTGCTGAAAGGCCAGAGCTGTGTCTGCCGCCTACTGCTGATCCCTGGGAGTGTCCAGGCAGTTGTAATTGCCCTGCTGGGTCTTCCTAGATCCTGAGCACTATGGTTCCTCTGTAATCTGACACTACGCCTCAGTTCAGGGGCCAGTTTAAGTCTCTGCAAGGGCAGGGGTAGGATTGGGAGAGTGGGGGGAGGGGCCCAGGTATGGAGTTTATGTCCTTTGTCGAACCTGGGGCCCAGCTGGAGGTCTCAGCTGATGTTACTGCCTCAAATGCTGGATGTGCTGCCCTCTCAGCTGGATAGATCAGCTGTAGGACACAGGGAAAGAGCCCACCTCCTGGCTTTTGTGGTCTCTGTTCCATGCTGGCATCCCCTGCGTCTCCATAGCTGCAGATGTGGGCCATGTCTCCACTCTGCTCCCTTCCCACTTCCCCTGCTTGCCCAATTTTTCCACCTTCAAGTAATCCTCATAGGAGTCTCTTAGTTGTTCTGTGTGATGAGCAGAGTCCTTTGATGGGTTACAGAAGTTCTGTTTGTGGTAAGATCCGGAGAACTCAAGAAGTCTGCGATGATGCTGCCATTCCGATGACGTCACTCCATTCAGTTTACTTTTATTTCCAGTGTTGATTTTGAAATTTTCACTGCCTTTCTGATCTTGATCCTTTTTGTAGAACTTGTGGTTTTTATTTTTTCCCTCTGGAAGTTTATGGGCTCTTGCTTTGTTTTTAGGGTTCTGACATTTCACATGAGTCTTATTGCACCTATTTTGCTAGATTCTTCTTGTTTTTTCATTTTTTCAGGCATTACTATCAGCTTTAATCTAGAAACTTGGTGTTTCAGTTTTGAGAAAATTTCTTGATTTCCTTGATTTTTCCTTCCTTTCTTTTCTCTTCTTTCTAAGAAACCTGATCATTCAGATGTTGGACTTCCTAGTCTTACCTTAATTTTCTTATTTTCCTCTTCTATTTACCAGTTATTTGTTTTTTCTTTACTTTTTGGTGATTCTTTTCACCTTTATATTTTAAACATTCATTGATTTTTTTTAACCTAATATACATTTATTGAGATATAACTGACATGCCAAGAAATTTTCCCTTTTAAATTGTACAATTCAGTTTTTTTTTAGAATATTCATAAAGATGTACAATAATCACCTCTTTCTAATTCCAGAACATTTTCATCACCCCAAAAGAAACACTATATCCATTAGAAGGAAGTAACTTTCTGTTCCTCTCTCCTCCCAGCTTCTGGCAACCACTAATCTCCTTAGTGTCTCTATGGATTTGCCTATGCTAGACATTTCATATGAATGGAATTATACAATATGTGGCCTTTTATGTCTGGTTGCTTTCACTTAACATGTTTTCAAGGTTCGTCGATGTGTAGCATGTATCAGTATGTTATTACCAACTAATATTCTATTGTAGGCCACATTTTATTTATTTATTCATCAGTTGATGGACATTTGGGTTATTTTCACTTAACTATTATGAATAATACTGCTATGAACATTTGTGTACAAAATTTTGTGTGGACCTATATTTTCATTTCTCTTGGGAATTGCTGGGTCATATGGTGACTCTAAGTTTAACTTTTTGAGGAACTCCCACACTGTTTTCTGCAGTTGCTGCATCATTTTACATTCTTCCAGTAATGTATGAAAGTCCCAATTTGTCCACATCCTCACCCATACTTGTTATCGTCTTTTTGATTATAGCCATCCCATTTGATTTGCATTTTCCTGATGACTAATGATGTTTAGTCATTGATTTTAAAAATCTATTATCAAACTCTTAATTTCCAACAGCTTTTTTCCCCTTTGGTTGTTGTTCAGGTATACATAAAATATAAAATAATCTAGCCCTTGTTTAATGGGGACTTATCGTTCCTTGCCTCTGTGAGGATAGTAATGAAAATATTTTGAAGTTTTCTTATTCTTAAATTTCTTTCTTCTAAGTTTCTTTTTATACGTTTTGTGTCTATCATTCTATATTTTTTCCTTCAAATTATCTAGTCATCCTTTGAACTTAAAAGCTTATTGAAAGTTCTGTGCACATGTTCATTACAGTTCCACTCTGTCATCTTCTGTGGGAGGTGATGTGGCCGAAATGTTTCATTGGGGGAGGTCCCTCAATTAAGTATCTGGAGGCCATTTCTCTTGGATGATGAGATTCTTCAGAAAAATTGCCTCCATATATTTGCCCAGAAGGTCTAAGTTTGAGCTTGGGTCCAAGCATTCTTACAGCTGAGTGTGTGTGTGTAGGGGGGGAGTGGAGTAGGAATGGGGACTATCTCATTATTCAATTCGGAAATTTGCAGTCAATCCCCCTATTTTGCATACCATATTCCCTCCTTCATTCATGTTCAGATATCCTGATTTATCCTCTCCAAAGAACAAGGTTGGGGCCTCTGTCAGGACAGGGGAGGGGCAGTTGTTCAGCTGTGTTAGTGTGAGAGGGTTTGTAGGGGGTCTAATTGTTTTTTAAAATCTTTTTAGCCTCACAAGTACCCTCATTTCTAGATTTATCTTTCATGTCTGTTACTTTCCCGAGTCTTTGGGAGTCTAATGATGTAAGTCAGGTGCTTCTTTCATTTTACCACTGCTGCCTTATGATACAGCTTTCTTCTGCCTGCTATGTCAATCACAATTGATCCATCTGTCTCTGGCTCCCAAAATTTTGTTTTTTCTTCTTTTCTGCTACCTTTTTCTTTTTAGTTTTATTTCAGTCAAGTTTAGGGAGGTTTAGGGAGGCAGCAGATGTTAAGCAACTTCGATCAGTTTTTAAATGTAGATTAAAAATTAACAGTATTAACAAATTCTCTGTGCATCTTGGATTACAAAACAGACATATAAAATGCTTTGATATAAAGGAGATTCTATTGTAGTTCTATTTTAAAAAAAGACTATCATTCGGCAATATTAGTAACACCAAACCTGCCCTTTTTAGACACCAGAACTTGTGAATTTGAGAAATCAGTCAAAGGATGACTTTTGTCTGGACACCAAAATCATGGCTAGAGGGCCAGTTCAGTTCATCTAGAAGTAGAATAATAGTCTACATGTAAATGATATTCAGATTTATGAAACAATGAACTTAAGCCCACATACGGTTATATGACTCCAGGTTAACACAGATGCAGTCTTCAATAAACATTTACTGTTAACTACTCCATGTAAGCTGTTGAATTATGTGCCAGTGGTGGTGGGAAAGCAGGGAAGGGAGAATGTTTTTTACTCTCAGGATAGTCCTTAATAGTCCTTTCTTGTATAAGAACCTCTTAGGTTTAAGATCTTGCTTCACCTCACCAAGAAACTAGAAAAAAAAAAAAAATGGACAGCAGCCTCATGTTCTCATGGCCAAATATGTAAATCCATTTTCATGTATTCTGCTATTTTCTGTCTTCTTCTTGGTGAGTGTCTCTGCTCCTATCAAAAGCCACCCTTCTACATCTGCTGGGGTGTCATCCCTCACTGTCTCCAGCATTTGTATTCTGCAATTATCTCCTCTCTTTCTTGCACCACACATTTCTTATTTTCTATTGAATCATTCTCAGTAGGAATTCAGGTGCAATTCACTCTTCAGTCCCCTTCCTTCTGGCACCTGCATCCACTATCCACCGAAATGGCTCTTGTCGAGGTGAGCAGGGACCTCCCTTCCTGCTGCCATATTCATTGGGCACTTCTGTGTCACTGTCGAACTCAGCTACATTAGGTACAGTTCTTAGGATCTGTCTCTCATCTTTTGTGACTACACTTTTCTGATTTTTCTTCTGTTCTAGCTGCTCCTCCTCCATCTCCTTGTTATCCCCACTTCTTTGACCTAATCTCTACATGATGTTGAGTCTCAGGCTCATTCCTTACTCTTGCTGAGGTCATGGTTAAAATTCAACCCGAGGTTTAAATCCTTCCCACATGTTGGTGACTCCAGATTTCCAATGCTAGCCTGTACCTCTTTCCTGAGTTCCAGATTCCTATATTTAATGAACTACTTGACAGTGCCATCTGGATGTCTAATAGTCATCTCATTTTAACATGTGCAAAATGGAATTCATACTCCTCCAACCAAACTGATTTTTTTCTCTCCCAAAATTCAGATAGAGAGACCACAACTCGTCCATTGCTCAAGAAGAAATTTAGGAGGTCTCCTCTATTCCTCTTTTTCTATGCTCCACATCAATCAGTGATCAAGTCCTGTCACTTCTATCCTCAATGTGTACCTCAAATACCTCTGCCTGCATTTCCTCTACCCTGGTTTAAATGACTACCTTATTGTATTTGGTTTCCTGAACAGCCTAATCCAAATGACGTCCCTGCTTCCACTAAAAGTGACTGCAGTAATCTTTTAAAAACATGAAACCAAATATGTTACTCTGTTTCTTATAAACCCTCAGTGGTTTCCCTTTGCATTTAGAATAAAAATCCTACCTCCTTATCCTGGCTTATGTGCCCTGCATGATCTGGTTTCTGCCTAACTCTCTGAGTCTTAGTCTACTATTCTCTCCATAACATGCATTGAGCCACTCTCAACAACTTTTCTTTTGTTCCTTAAACACCAAGTTCGTTCCTGCCTCAGAGCCTTTGGAACTGCCTCTTTCTCTGCCTGGAAAACTTTCCCAGGCAGCTAGTAGATGACATGGCTGAATAGGTGGGAATAAGGAACAGGAACTGAATGTAGGCTCCATGGGAATAGGAAGCTAGTTTTTCTAATTCACTCTATCCCCTGCATCTAGCTTAGTGAATGAATGAGCTAAGGTTATTTTAATCATAGTGCCCCAAAGGAAGAAAAGATGGGACAAAGTGCTGAGAAGCATTCAGAAATAAAGTGGGGTGCCCCTGCCCCCACCCCATCTTACCTCCCATCCTGAGAGTAGATTCTTCAAGCTTGGGGAAGGAGAGACAAAAGAGTAAGGAGATGTGTCTTGCTTCCTGGGACTTTAGCAATACCCAGAGGGAGAAAATTATGAGGTCATGCTGCAGTTTGAAAACAGGGCCCAGGCAGCCTTGTATGTCATAAAAGTAGTAGAGTCATCAGGACTGAGGGACCACACAGCCATGCATGAGGCAAGTCTCTGATGGGATGATTCAGGACTAGGTAACCACCACACCATGTCACATCATCACATGTGTTCACAGTAATGTAGACAAAACCCCAACAGTGGCGGGTAGGAGGATGGAAGGTGGCATGCTGGAGCTGGTTCTCCTGACTCATGAGAGCCCGTGGTACTCACTTTTTGCAGGCCTGTTCAATGACATTATATTGGGAGTTTGAGATTGGCCATCGTGGGCCAATTTCCATCTATCATGGAAGTTAGTAAGTGCTAGAAATCATCACTTTCTTGTTCTTTTCCCTGGAGATCCTGATTTACCAGTGCACCATTGGGAACAAAGTGGGGAATTCATTCAATCTGAGGGAAACAAGTTATCTAAATAGAAATTCGGTTGGGTTATGGGAAAATGTGTGTTATTCTTTGCATGCAGGAAGTTGATGATTTTTTTTTTTCATGCTGAGAGTTATCTTAGGTGGGGTCCGCAGAGGCTGACTCGGATACAAGTGATTTGTTAAGGAAGTTCTCCTAGGAGAAGCCGGTTAGAGAGTAGGGGAAGCAAAGTAGGAAGAAACCACACCAGGTGGGATTTCAGGTGACATTTCAGCTACGGCCCGATTCCTGGGAGCACTGGAGCCTGAGTTATACCCCAGCCTTGGTCCTGCCTCGCTGTATGATGTAAGATGTAAGATGTAAGATGGCTGTCTCACATCTCAGTGATTAACTGCTGGCTATGCGCTGCTCAGGGGCCATAAACTCCTGGCTGCTCTCAGCACATCTAGTTGAAGCTGCTCCAGTAGCCCAAAGATTGTTTTCTGAAGAAGGTTGCTGAAGCAGAAGCTGGGGACAGACTTATGTCCTGATGATACAGTCAAGCCGAGGCAGCACCTCCTCCAGGGTGACACCGGAAGATGAAGCTGACTTATTCATACTCCTTGGTTCTTGGCCCATTATCATCACTGGTCTGTACAAGTCCCCTATCTCAATTTTTTCCCCCTACTTTATCCCCAATCCCCTCTTTTATGTGTCTCTATAGGTACTCCCTTCTAATGTGTTGGCGATCAATACCAGTTATAAAATGTGGACATGTTTGAAGATTACAAGTTTACCTAAAGTACGTGTGTGTGTGTGTTGCAGTAATTCAGGTAGGCTTTTGTTTTAGGAAGATACACACACAGGCCCAGAGAGGAAGAGCGTGATGGAGACTCATTTCCTAGGAATATAGGAAATGCAGCCTGAGGCAAAGGTTGGCCCAGGTAACTCTGGGATGAGGATTGGGCCATCTGCATCAAGGTGGGTTTAAAGTGTATGACATGCTCTGGCAGAATTCTGGCAACTATCAAGAACACAACACCCACCCAATGTTGGGAATGGGGGAGGAAAATTCATGGCAGTGCTCTCTGTGGAAGCCAGGCATGACTCTGGTCAACATTAAAATCACTGTTCATAGTGGCAGCGCCCTTTGTTCTACAGCAGCCAGCTGTAGAGAAGCAGGGTGGCGAAGAGATTTAGGAGGGTCCCACTAATGCTCCCTATACCACTACTGCCTAAGTAACTATATAGTCCCAGGAATCAAGTCAGACTCTCAGAAGGAGATCAGGGAGTGCTGAACTCCTGGAACCAAATAGCTATTTAGCTCATTCTTAGCATAGTAGTTCCCAGGAGTGCCTGGTGGCAAAGAAGACTCAAGAGTGAGAGGGAATGATACATAAGGGAGCTTTATTCTATGATTTAAGAGATAGAGAGATTATTATATGAGTAATAAAACAATTCAAAACTTGCTCAATGGCGGCCCTGGGTTACCACCCACCTCTCATAGATGGGCTGAGTTTGTTGTCTGCCTCACTGTGAGCTCCCTCCACCCAGTGGGGGGTTCCCCCGGCACATACCTACTACGAGACTCCCTCCCTCTTCCATGCCTAATTGGGTCAGGGTGTAGCCTCGACTGTGGATGAACTTGTGGTAAAGTCAACAATTAGTATCAAGAAAGCTGATCTTTCTTTGTTTTGATATGTAATGCGCAGTCAGGAACTGCCAGGAAGCCAAGGGGAGAGGTAATCAGAGGTAGCCAGTCCACAGAAGGAAAAGAACATAAAAGATGTTCAGAAAGCCACACAGGTAAGACAAAGAGAATACCAAGGGCTTTCAGGGGTTGGTTTAGTCTCTTTCTGACTGAGACCTAGCTGTGATCTATCCTTTCAGGTCTATGAGACAGACCCGCTGGCAATGAAAGTTCTCATTTTTGCCTTTCCCATTTTCTTTATTTGGGGACTTCCTCCTCATCCTTTAGAAAAGCCTCCCAGACCCTTGTAGATTGGGCTGGGTGATTTCCTCTGAGTTCCCATAAAGCAGCCTACATCCTCTGCCAGACTGGGCACTTCTTGAAGGGGCCATGTTTAAATTAATTTTTGTAGCCTTATTGGCAATACCAAGAGCCCAAACAGAGTTTTAAAACAGAGTGCTCAACAGAATAAAGGGCCCTAGGCGTGTCACAATATGAGGACAAAAACATATCCATGACTTTTGATAATGGGAAGCTCACTGGTGTCTTAAACAGAAGACAATTTTGGCCACGTTGTGGTAGGGGAAGCTACATGAAGTAGATTAAACAGGAGTCAGGAGAGATGTTAAGGAATGGGAGAACAAACTGAGCAAAATTTTCAAGAAATTTGGTTGTGAGGGGAAAAGAGTGTCATATCTGGAGGAGGGTGGAGGATGAATGACAGATGGGTCAGGGGGCCTGGGCCAGCAGCATCCAGGAGAGCCCAGTTAGGGAAGCATGGACATCCAGGACGTAGCCGCCTCTAGTTCTGACTGTGCAAAATTTGTAACGATAGATTTCTGAACATTGAGTCCAGGTGTCAAAACCTGATGTTGAAGCAGAAGGGAAGGGAGGGCCCGGGATTGAACTCCAGACAAATCTTATGGTGGTCAGCCTTGAGAGAACAATGCTCCACAGCATTATATTCTTTCTAAGAAATAGTTTATGTGTGATCCCGAACTTTTGACAAAGTATTTAAGTATGTCCTCAAAAGGCTTTGGTATCTCTGATGGAGACACTCACCAGCACTACACACTGTTGAGAAACTCTCAGAAAGCAGGCCAGTTCTCGGTGGAGCACAGAGGACGTTAAGAAGAAAAGCGAAGATGATGGAGGAGGCCAGGGTCTGGGCCAGTGTGGGGGACACGGACAGAGGCAGTTCTGAGTTAGTGGCAGTTGCTTGGAAGCAGTTGATGGGTGGGGCAACAGTTAGAACCCCAAGGCAGTTAGAAGATGCTGGTTCCACAGTAGCTGGAGCTCTAAGAGGGTGCTGCAGGCCACAGGCAGAACTTAGGCATCAAGAAACTGTCGACTCTTTCCTATTTGTGCTGTAAAATTTCCCAGCCACAAGATTGGAGTTGCAAAATCCTGAAGACACAGAAGCCTGAAGGGACCAGGGCACCCCTTCCATGGCTGCAGGCATGGGGGAGGAGGTGCAGTTCTGGAGGGGCAGGGATGGGGCAGAGGCTTCGGAGAAGAAGTTTGCTCTCTTCTCTCACATTTCCTCTCACGGGCAGGTCAGCCCTGTGCATTTAGAGCCCCACTGTGCCAGTGGGGCAAATGGGCAGAGGAGTCATTTCTAGGGAGGTTCTTGGCCTGAGCAGCAGCGTCTGGCGTGTGTGTTAGACTTGACAATACTCTTGGCTTCTGTTCCCTAGAAATCTGGCTGAAACAAGAGATGACCAAAGCGTGGGGTGGGGCATTGAAAGCTACTATTTCCCAATTTTCACAGCTGACACTGGGCTCTCAGCATTTTTCAGTGTGTGTGTGTGTGTGTGTGTGTGTTGGCGGGGGGGACTAGCGACTGCCTTTTCTGGTTGTTCCTGACTCCAGTCTACTCTCCACAAAGCAGCTAGAATGAAAACAAAACAAAATGCAGTCCTGGATTTTCCTCTTAAAGCTATGTAATGTCGTCTGGGACGTACATGACCTACAGGCAGTTCTGACCTGGCCCTGCCTCTCTGGAGCCCTCTCTCCAGCGGTGACGTGCTGGCCTTGGGACCTGGAGTCTGGGGCCAGTCTGCTGATGGAGCCACACTGTTGTCCTGCCTCAGACCTCAGAGTTTGCTCCCTTATCCTGGAAAATTTCCTATCTCTCTCTGGGCTTAGTCCTCCTCACCCTTCTCCTGGGTCCAAGCAACCGCTCCACCCCACCAAAGGGGTTTTCTACCTGACAGTGCCTCCCTGTGAAGCTCTGTCTCTGCATCCCATTAATTCACTCACTGTCCTCATCATGAAGTGTGATATTTATTTACTCAGTGTCTGTTTTCCCAAGGGAGGTGCCATCACATCTGATTTCTCACCAGCACTTAGCACACTGCGTGCGTAGGGTGTATCTGATGAGTGAGCACGTGGACTCCAGTTTCTCTTTATTAAAAACCTACCCTACATTCTGCCAGGAGGAAGACTCCACTTGTGTGTTAGTCTCTTGCTTAAAAGTTTTGATAGCTTTGATTTTTATAGGCTGCATTTCAGTCAGGCTTTTAGTGGGTCCAGGTGTTTCTTACCATCCTGACCCAGGTGGTGGCATCTCTACCGTTCCCCCCAAAAGCCAGCTATTTCTGGATCGTGTTCTCTGGCCATGCCTCTTCCACACTGATTCCTGACTTTCTTCCTTCGACAAGCTTTTTGCTTCCAAACATTGCTCTCTGGTTTCTCTTCCTCTGAATTATTTTCAGGATTTATTTTGAGACTGTTAACTTTTGTCACTTCATTACATCTTTTACTGATAATCGTTTTTGTGAGTGTCTGCATGTCTGCTCACCCCGCCCTCCCACCCTCCCCAAAATACTTTAAGTTCCGAAAGAGCAAAGTTTATAGATTTGGTACTTTCCATAGTGCCTTATAAGCACATAAAGAAAACCTCACTAAAGTCTTCTTAACTTAAATTAATTTATGAAAACAAAAAACATAAAATATGTGATTCCTACCAGTATGTAAGAGCATGTGGTTGTATGCTCTTACATGTAGTGATTTTTAAAACTGTGCCTGGCACATTAGTAAATATTAGTTGGATGAATTAATCTTTTAAAATATGATTAGGAAAATATTCCATGAAACTTTCAGATTTCTAATAAAAAAATCAACATGGAAGA
The DNA here is from genome assembly GCF_004115265.2 of Rhinolophus ferrumequinum. NCBI lineage: Eukaryota > Metazoa > Chordata > Mammalia > Chiroptera > Rhinolophidae > Rhinolophus > Rhinolophus ferrumequinum. The sequence continues at coordinate 6,400,190 of NC_046302.1, forward strand.
AACATTCCTAACTTATCCTAGTCAGTAGTTTTGAGTTATTTTGAATGTTACTATAATTTATCAGTTGATTTCTACCATACTGAGTTCAACCAAATAATCTGTTAATAGTATTGATTTGCCATTTCATCAGAGAAGTCAATGAAAAAGTAGTATTTGGATTATAGAAATTTGCTTTATAGTCAGACATTTCAGGGACACAATCCTTGGTCAGAATAGCATGTCACTGATATAATTTGGGAGAGAGGGGCAGCAGGATATATGAGGAGCTCTGGTTTGTGAGTCGGGAGACATGTCCCAGGCTGAGTTCTGTGATTAACCAACTGGACTAGGTATGTAACTTCTCTAGTACTAGCTCGTATCATAAACATGAGGGGATTATATTAGGTTTCCTCTGGTTTTAACATTGCGGGGGTTATTTCCTGATCATATAAGCTGTCTCTGAAAGTCACCCTGATATAGCAGTAAAAGATCTGGACTGGGATCCAGGAGCCTTGAGAACTTGGGGTGACAGTAAGACATTAAGTTTAGGATGTTAATTTTAACTTCAGGGACTTAAAGGTGCAGAAAGCACAGATAAGAGATGAGTTTAACCCTTGCTACCATCAAAATTGAGTTTCTAGGCCTATAAAGCTGATGACTGGAATTTAGGCTTTGAGATCCAGCCAGGGGGTAGCCATCTTTATCTAAGTAAAGATCTAGCCTCCGGAGATTTCAGGGAGGTGATCCATATGCAGAGTGGCATGTACTTAAAACAATCTGCAAAAGAAGGGCATCAGGAAACATGAGGAAGATGGAATTTTAAATTTAATTCTTTATCCCATGACAGGCTACACCTCAATTTCATAATTAACTGTATGGTGTTGGTATAGTTCCTTGCCCGATGAGGTTTCTGAACCTCATTTCCTCTAGAATAAGGGAGTTGAAATAGATGATCCTCGCACTCCCTTTTAGCTCTACTGAACTGTGATTTAATTTTGCATCCCTGAAATAATAGGTAGCAGATAAATTTTGACCCTATCCTATCACCTTTGTTGTGCTGACTTGATACTCTTTATCCGTAGAATGGTCTGGGGGAGCCTGAGGGCCCACAATTGCTGCCATCCAAACAGATGCATGAACACTGTTGTGCAGATGAGTTCTGTCAGCTCTCAGGCTAGTGCTTCCTTTATCAATGCTGATGGTTCAAGGAGAAACCCTTGTGTATCCAGAGTATTTATGTGGTAATGGTAGGACAGACTAGCAGATAAGATGCCCCCAAAATTCACCAGCTTGCTTGGTGCCATAAATCCTCTTTCCATCCACAACCAAAACTTGCCTTTGGATAATTATCTCCAAATTCTATCCGAGTTCCTTCCTTCCGCTGGTGAGATGAAACAATGTCACAACAATGTAGGCTTTTCCTCCTTATTTTGTTTGCACAGCTACGCTTGAGGCATGATTTTGTTAACCGTGCTCACTTCAATTTACAATACAACATTTCTATTAGTAATTCTGTTAATAATGATTCATGTCTTCATAATAACCATAACATATAAAGCATTCTCAAACATGCTATGATCACATAATTACACAGTTTTCCTTTATAAATTTCTAAGAATAAATTTTAAACACTAAATAATAATTTAACTATACCACTTTACAAGCATTTACTTCTCATAAATACTAGTTTTATAGTCAAGACTCTTGGTTGCAAGTGAAAGAAACTCAAACTTGTTTAAGCTTAAAAAAATAATAATTTACTGGGTCAGATAACCAGAAGTGTTGGGATATAATGGTTTCAAGCTTCACTATATCCAGGGATTCAAACATCATCAAGACACTTGCTGTATTCCTTAGCTTTACTTTCTCTCTGTATTGGCCTCATTTTCAAGTAGGTTCTCCCTACACGGTGACAAATATGGATTATCTTATCCTTACATTTAGTTTTTCTGAGTTCAAAAGAGTTGTTTATTTTTTGATAACTCCAGCAAAAGTTCTGGGAAGAGGTTCAACTGGACAAATTTGGGTCATATGCTCACTCCTGAATAAGTCACTGTGATCCCGTCAATAAGGCACACTCATGGGCTGGGCCTGGGGCATGTGTCCACTCCAGAGTTGGGGACAGGCATCAGCCCCTCCAAAATCACAAGGACTACAAATGGGAAATGGGTGGGGACCCAAATGAGTGTTGGAAAAGTGGTTACATCTGTAGTTATAGAGTGAATGAAGCTGATGCCTGTCCCCAAGCTCCCTAAGGTTCCCAGGAATGAGCGATGCCCTTGGGGAAGCCACGTTACTGTAGGTTATGATAGCTCTGATACTTGCTGAGGAAGGCAGAGGTGCTCAAGGTTCAGGCATGGATGCTTAACATCCTGTGGCCCCTCATATATCTTTTAACTAGTTCCCGCAGGTACTGATTTTGTTCTAGTTCCCAAAGTGTTTGCTGATAATGCAACAAACCATTTAACAGAATTCTTTGCAACTGGGATTGATGTATTTTTCTTGTAAATGTTTAAGAACAGGTTTTGGTGCTCAAGGACATCCCGATGAAGTGGGAAAACCCAGCCTTTCAAGTCAGAGACCCAGGGTTCATATTTAGGTCTCCGTTTTCATAGTTTGGTAACTGAGGCTTAGCTATTTCACCTCAGTTTCCCATTTGGTAAAACAGGAGTGATCCCATCTGTTTCTTCTACCTTAGGGGGTCTTATGGGGACCAAATAAGATTACACATGGGAGAGTGCTTTCATGAAATGTAAATAGTTACATGAATAAAGGTTATGTGTTTAATAATTTAAACAAATATATAAATGATATGCTCTCAAATATTTGCTTGAGTGAATGAATTTAAGTGTTTTAAATATTTCGTTCACTATATAAAGCTCATGTTTATGTTCAGGCAAGATATCATTACCAATTTTTGCTGCCCAAATATGTTATCACATCATTATTCTGCACAAGGCACAGAATGGCCCAGATCCGAGAGGGAGCCCCCAGGGGGACTGGGGTCCTCAGGGATTCCTATGTGAGGATCCAGTGAGTAAAGACAGGCTTGGTTCTAGGTGCCCGACAAGACCTAGACCATGACAGCCGAATAGAAGTTACACATCTCTGACCTTTGACCCCCTCCCTCATTGCTGGAGTAGCGCTGAGGTGATAACACCATTTCTAAAAGAGGGATGTAAGCTGTCTTACATAGCTGCAAAACCTCAGCCAATTTCTCCATTTTAAGAGACTGTTTTTAAAAATTGTTTCATAGAAGCAAAATAAGCCCTGGGATTAACAGTTCACCTCAGCAAGGACCTCTAAATGACCCCACAGCCCCCCAGTCTGACATGGGGTGAAGGTGGAGGTGGAACCCTGTGAGCTTCTGTGGGATAGGGATAGTCCTGGGGCACAGAGTTATAGTTGTGCTACTAAGGGCAAAGTCAGGATTCCTTGACATGAACTGAAAAGGACAGCTTTAAAAATCGTAACTTTCATCCTTCATCTTATATTATCTTAAAGGAATTTTGTGACTGTAAAGTACCTATGTTTTGAAGCTGTAATTTAGAAATAAAACATGTCTCCCTTTTTCCTGAACTTGCTCCCCATCCTTCTAAAAATAAAGGGAAAAATTCTTAAATTTCTAAGGAAAACGGTAATTAAAACATGAGTGTGAATGATAATCAGATCAATAGCCAATTTCAGGAAAATCTTTCAATGTTTCTTAAAAGGGAGGCTGAGAGAAGATACTGCTATTTTGAGTGTGTATTTCTGTGTAAATGGACTCTCACGTTTTCTATCCTAGGAAAGTCATTACCCACCATGGGGTGCGGCAGGTGTGTGCACCTAAACAACGTGAACCACAGGAAACGTGAAGGACTCAAGCCCTGAGCCACAGATTGTAAAGTGACAACCTCAACGGTCCAGTCCAACCAGCGGAGATGGGTTATTTGGTTCACATAGTATTTTAAGAAAGTTTGCATTGGTTATAGACATTTAAACATTGCAGCATTCCATACAAAAATTTGTGTTTCTGGTTTTACTCAAAAAAAGACCTAGAAGACCAGGTAGCCTTGGGCATATATGTCTACATGGCAACAACTGGCCTTTGCTGGGTGATGGCTGCTGCCTGGTTCATGCAGGTGTGATCCTTTCATGTCTCCTGCCCGTAGTTATCTGAACTTGTGACCCTTGCCGCTAAGATTTTCCCAAGACAGAGGGCAGATAAAACAAGGACAAGTCATTAAAGATGTCAAGAGCTGAACTTTCTTGGTGGAGAATCCAGACAAGATCCTGGGTGTCTGGAAACAATATATTATAATAGCTATTATAGAGCTGGAAACCTAACCTACAGAAACTTGACTTTTCTTTGTTGATTTCCCACCTTTGCTCAGATAATTAAAGTCCTTTAGAAAATATCAGCCTTTTCAGATGGGCTGAGGTTAAAAACAAAAAGACAGAATAGGCCGTGTTGGAGAGCAGGGGACAGCTGTCCTTCACTGTGAACGTAGCGGCTCAGGAGGTGTGGTTCAGAAACCACCAGAGAAGTACCAGGTGGTGCTGCATATGACCTCCTTGCTCCTTGCCACCTGGGGGAACATGAGGGTCCTCTTTATTTTTTGGTGAGTTTTGCTTTATTCATATTTGAATAAATAAAGATTCATATTTGAGAGAAAAGATGGTTGGCAGAGGCAGAGGTTGAGAGAGGAATAAAAGAAATAAGTTTTTATTCCTACGAGAGAGGAATAAAAGAAATAAGTTTTTATTCCTATGAGGAAATAAAAACTCAGAAGAATGGAAATAAGCTTTTTCCTTTTTTTTTTTTTACCTAGGAGGATTTTGAGTTTTCTTTTTGGGGTTAGGTGGGGGCACTGAAAGCATATGATAAAACCCCATTAGAAGGAAATGTTTGGGACTTCTCCCTTATTTAGAGTATAATGGTTTAATATCTCTGATCAGGAGGAAGCTTGAAATACTTCTATAGGTTACAACTTGGCTTAGCCTTGAATGGGCATTTAGTGGGTACTATTATACTATAATTCACTGGTGGAGTCAACTATATAATAGTTGAGTAATAGCCCCTATTGCAGGCAAACATTATCCCTATGTGCCTGCTTGGTCATCTCACTCAGGGGCAATACCTGTCAGGGAAACCCAGGGCCACTTCCTTGATCACCTCCACCATCCACCTGTTGTCTACCCTCAATCAGACCTCCTGTGTTCTTGTTTCTGAAAAACACATGTACTTAGCTCTGCAATGATGAATAATATGGCTGTTACTGAGATTTTGAGGAGAAATGAAGGGATTCTATCACTTTCGACATTCTTTTCTCTCTTGCTCTTTCTTAAATCCCTGTCAGTCTCTTCTCTCTGAATATTTTCTCCAAAGTCCCTTCAAATATACTCACTTTTCTTTCTGGTCTCACTTTTCAAAATCTCCTCAGCTTGTATTACTGTCAGGAAAAAAAAAATAGACATTTTGCTAAACCCCGATTACCTGTTCTCTTCAGCAGACTCCTTGAGGTTGGAGTTGGACGGGCTTAATTCCTGACAGTTAGAAGTCACAGTTAATTAATACTTGCTAAGTGATGCTTTGACTGCTAGTTTTCAAGTGTCTTCCTTGAGACATGGACCCCATAGAAGAGACTTACTTTTAAACAAAAATAAAGACAAACCCTGTTTTTTTTGATGATGTTGTTTGTTTGGTTGTTTTTCTTTTGCATGTGCATGTGTATATAACCAGAAGTAAAAATAAAATAATAAAAAATGAAGTTTAAAAGCCTTTGTAATTTATGACCACAAGTGCTTTCCATGGAGGGTTCCCGGGTGCATCTTGCAGTGAGGTTTGCACGTGCATCTAAGATGAGAGCATGGGAAAGCTGATGGCTCTGTGTGAAGGGTGGGCAAGAAAGACTTTGTCTCTCACTAGGACGGATGCTGTGCAGGGGGAAAGCCAGAGGCCATGCCCTCCTACCCCAGGAGTCCAGGGGATGAGAAAAGACTTAGAATAAAGGCAATGCTCAGGGTGGTTTTCTGTCAGGATTGGGGCAGACACTGTTCTTCCATGTTTCCAGCAGAATAATTTGTAAACTTCACGTCGCTCTCCAATGCTTTTGTGCAAGTTGGTTCTTTTGGGGAAACTTGGAGAAAATGTCAAATTTTATGATTCGAGTTGAGGGGGGTACAAGGGGAAGTGGGGAGTGACTGTGGGGGGTGGGTGGGGAGCGTAGGGTACAGAGCAAAAGCACCCATGAAGGGAGTGTCTGGAAGTCTGCAGCAGTATTCGAAGGCTTAGGTTTCCAGTTTGTGGGGGGTGGCAGGAGGTGGGGTATGAGGTTCAAAAATCTTTCTGTGGGGTGCAGGCTTCAGAGGCTAGGGAGGGCTCTGCAGATATGAAAAGTATAAAGCCACCTTTCTTTAATGCTTCTCACAGTAGTTCTTAATCTTCAGGGTTTGAAAGAATAAGAAAGTTGGGGAGGTTGTCAGTGAGGAAGCTGGACAAGAGGGGAGCTAAAGGGAGTCCCTGAGTTTGTGTCACTGATGTCCCGATGTCTGAAACCCTGTGGCAACAGCAGCATGTTTGTGAGACTTTCCCCCTAGTTTAGAAGGACAATTTCAATCTCACCAATTGAGATTCTGCCTGTCTTTTGCTTTGTAGAGTGTGATCTAAATGTGTCCCGTGCTCTTAGTTTTCTAGCTGGCCAAGGGTCTGGCTCAGCCCCCAACGGCCATGCTTCCCGGGCCGCCTCCTGTGTCTGCAAACTAGAAGTAATGACAGGATCTATCTGCCCCACAAGATTGCTGTGAACAAAAGCACATGAGATAATAAGTGCAAGGTGCCACTTTGAAAAGAGCCCCAAGAGGAATAGCTGTGTATTGGACCCATGTGAAGCAAACATGGCCTTGGGGTGATGAGCTACCTGTGATCGCCCTCAGTTAGGACCTCCTTGATTTTTCTATGAATCACTGCTCTGCCTCCCAAAGAGCCTCACTGATCATCCTGTCTCATATACAGTCTCGTCTCCCATATGATGGCCGGAATTGTGTTTGAACATGCACTTCTAACTCCTCAAGCCCAGGTGGTTATTTCAATGGAAACCACTTTCTCCCTAGAATAAAGTGAGAAGTTGAACTTGATTGCTGAGGGCCTGGAGCTAACTCCTGCTTGCCTCCTTGGCCAGTCTTCTCTGCTCCCTACCTGGTTATGAACTGCAAGCAGTACATTTCACTTCTTCCCGTTCACATTTCCCACCCCGCTTGTGGCCCATTGCCCCACCCTCTTTGCACTTGCTCTTCTCACATTTTGGAAGGCTTTCCCTCTTCCCAAATTTCAACCATTTCCATGTGCTACCACTTCTAATTGGAAAGTAATTCTTCCCATATGTTTAGGTCCCGGGAGAAATGCAAAGTTGACTTGGGATCTTAAAAAGCTGCCTTCCTCTCCCCCCGCCCTAGACAAGTAATTAGCAAATGTGTGGTCATACATTTCAAAAGGTAGACAGGTATGTGCTTTATTTCTGACACTTCTTGGCTCCTCTCCCTTTGACCAGAGTCACACCCACCTCAGTAGCCTGCCTGTTGCCTCTGGGCAGTCCCTCCCCTGGACTCAGCAAACGCATATGTCAATTTCTATTTAGTCAGTTTTGTGACTGGTCAGGTGATACCCTTCCCCTGCATGAAATCCAAATTTCTTGTCTGGTCATATGGGCTCTGCATGTTCTGGTTTGTGCCTAACTCTCTGGGAGGAAGTCTTTAGGATGATTTTGGGAGTATCATACAGTGGAAGTCATAGGTGCTTTGGTTAGGATGGAAGGAGTACAGATGAAGTAAAGTGGATGGGTTGGGGATATATTTAGGGGACAGTATTGGCAGAGCTCAACAATACATTGGATGTGCAAGTGGGGAGGGAGAACAAGAGGTCCAGTTTTTAGCATGAAGGGCTTCACTACAGAAGTGCTATTTTGTGAGATGAGCAGGATGGAAAGGAAGGAGCTGTTTGTGTTTGTGCTAGGAAGAGACAGACTGTATTGTTTTGGATCTGCTGAGACAGAGGCGATGTGACTCCTTCCCATGGACCATGGAGATGTGAAACAGGGAGTTGATCTGGAGGGCTGGAACTTGGAACAGAAATGTGACCTGGAGATAGAAATTTGAGGCATTACGAATCTATATGAAACAGCAGGAGTGTGTAAGACCTTTGAGGGAGAGCTCAAAGAGAAGGGAGTCCAGGACCAGATCTTGGTAGACTCTAATGTTTAAAGGTTTGGAGAAGGAGGAGGAACCCTCAAAGGAAATACAAAAAGTGGCTGAAAAATCAGAAGGTAGACAGAGAGTGGTCATTTGGGAAGCCAAGGGAAGAGTGTTTCGAGAAGGAACAAAATGGTGTCAGGATGTGACAGAATTCCTGACTGGCGGCTTCATGTTTTCTTTGAAATATTTGAGATAATTCCTCTGCCATGTGGTAGAAAAAGCTGGAGGTTTGGGGTAAATGGAGAGTGTATGAAACTGTCATTGGTTGGGATGGGGAAGAGCATGCATTTGAGGCATTTATTAAGTTCCATGATATGAAGATGAACCAGGAGAGTCAACTAGCTCTTAAACATTTATAGTAAAATTTCTCCAAGAAGTTGACCAGCTGAACTGGCAGTACAGACAATGGTCATTTTCTTGAGTGCCTGTGCTCATATTTGAGGCACAATATTTGTGCATTTGTGCCTCACCCTGGAAAGTTGTTCTGGACTCAATCTAATTAGTGAGCATTTGAGATGCTGTTCTCACCTTTTTCATTGATCAACTCAAAATAGTTTCAGAAACTAGTTTTCTCTGCCCCCTATCCAGAGATCTGAACTTTGGTTTAAAGAAATACTTTCTGGGAATGTCTGTTGAAGTAACAAAACCTGCACACTTTAGAAAACAGTACATGTTTGTGGTTCTTCTTTTTGTGATCATTCATTGGGGTGGGGGTAGAGCAGGGCAAGTGGTAGAGGTCAATTTCATTGGCACAGGGAGGACCCAAAGGAACACAGTTCAGAGGTGGTCACTGTCCCTATCCCTGGTCTGGCTTTAGCTTTGTGTTACTTTGTTGTAAAAATGATGATCACACTCTGAGGGCTACATCTGAAGGCTTGAGTTTGCAGTACTGGACAAATCACAGTCACTTCCAATGAGAAGCTATGTAAGGGACGCTGTCCTTCAGGGGAATTTCATAGAGAGTCAAGGAACTCAAAAATCTGGAATAAAACCTATTCCAAACCACTATATTGGTGAATAGCTTAATTTTGACTTTATTGGGCTGAGATGCCCCCGTAGTGGGCCTGAGCCCCTTGGGAGAGGGAGGAATATTGATCTGGAAATTGTGATTTAGTTGTATAGGACTTCCAGTGAGTTTTCTGAGGAGTATAAACTTTGGGCCTTGAAGTTAAGATCATGTACTAGAAAGATAATAGCTATTCATAAACATAAACACTGAAAAAACATAAAGCCAATTCTTGGCTGCCAACACCCCACAATGTGGCCAATCTAACTTTTAAGTCTTGACAGGAACCTTCCGCTTTAGCGATACAGATTAAACGAGGATGAATTGCCCTTAAACATGTTCAGAGTACTCTTGACTCAGATCTTGTTTCACCTTGACATTGTCAGTTCTCTGAATATAGGGACTCGTGTGTTTATATTCCCAGAATTTTACAGTTAGTACTTTTTAAAATGTTACTTATCTCCTTTAATTTTCAGAACAGTTGCTCAGTTATAAAGACAAGACATTGAAATTGTTATCGAAATACCTAATTTGGGGCATTTTCCCTTTTGCTGTGATATCAGAAAATTTGATTTCTTGTCAGCATTTAGTAGACATTTAACAGCATTCTCCTAATTCTCCTGTTGTCCAGACTCAGCTTTCTCATTCCTCGTCTTTTCCTTTCCACGATCTCTCTACTACTGAATTAATAAGAGGCGAGGTAAGACGTGTAAACCATTTGGAAAACAAATTTTTAGTACTTATGAGCTAAAGAAGTTTAAAGTGTAATTTAATTCCACATAACACTTGGAGTTAGGCATAGAATCCGTATATGATGGTGTAGACTGCCCTCTGCTGGTTTTATTCGGAATCGCAGAGAGCCTTGGTTAAACCCGCTCTGTGTCACACACTAAGGGAAGAAGTAGTTTTGCTCAAATCTGGAAATTTAGCCTCTTGGAAATCCGAACACGTGGTGTGTTAATGTCGCTTGGGTCCCCCCTTCCTGCACCTGTACGTTTTATTTTAGTAAATCAACTAGCGTCACTTGGGGGAGGTTGTGTTGCTTTAAAAATCAAATGGTATTTCTGCGTTACAATTTTACCAAATCTAGGCTCTCAGTGAAGCTGTCTTGGGAATGCATACTCACATTTGAAGCTACAGCTGGACCTGTGATCTATGAGGGAGACAAAAGTGGCCCTGTGCTGGAGAAAGGGCACCAGGACTTAGATGGAGAAGGTCCTCACTGGACGCCTGGCTCCTTGAAACTGGGCTTTCCCTTGTGAAAAATAGGGTAGTTGGATTAGATGATTTCTAAGGACCCTTCCAGCTATGTGTCTATTATAAGCAGCACCATCTTTGCATGCCAAGAGCTTAAAAGAGGTAGTGTGTTTGAGCCAGCAGGGTTAGTGTAGTAAAGCACGCGACTTGGGTAAAGTGATCTGGCACGATGAATGGTTTGCCACCTCTATGACTAAACCTGGATGGCTGGGTTTGTGCACACACACACACACACACACACACACACACACACATTTCTTCTCAGGTCACTGCCCCAATAGATTCACCTGGGGCATCTGTACGCCTTGGCAATTCTTGTATATGTCCCTATTCAGCTTTCAACTTTCCCTTTCATTAAGCATGGAAACTCTTTCAAAACTTCTCTCCACCAGTCCTTTGATCCTGCCACCTTTTGTCACTCTCCTAGCAAAGGATATTGCTTTCCTACTGTTTCACAGAGAAACACAGAAGCTTTTGGAAAAGAACTTGCCTGAACTGTCAACCTGTCCCTCATGGCTGGCTGGTCCCTGATTTGATTTAACTTAATATCCCAAATCAAAAGAGCCTTTTCCTGGATGCCACATCTTCATTCTGTATCTTATTTGTCCTCTTCTTCACAGTCAAATTTCTTGAAAGCAGTGTCTACAAAGCACTGTCTCTCTCTCCTTACCTCCTGCTCACTTCCTACCCCACTCAATCAGGCTTTTCCCTCCTCTCTACTCTATCTATCACTGACCTTCATAATTTTAAAGCCAGTGGACAACTTGGCAGCTCTTGTCTTCTTACAACTAGACCGTTCCTCTCCCTACATGAGCCTTTTTCTTCCCTTGACTTCTAGTTACACTAGATTCTCTGGTTTCTTTCCTCTCGCTTTGGCTATTTATTTCCAGAGTTAGGGGTCCTGTTGCTTTTGTTTTTCCTTTGGGTTCTGTTCTAGATATTTATCTGTTTGGCTCCACACACTTTCCTTTGGAGCAGAGGTAAGAAGCAAGGGCAGAGAGAGGAGGTGTCTTAAATAGATTGGCTAAAAAGCCAAAAACGGATGAGATTTGGCCTTATTTTTCACTTGGAACTGTACAAAGTCTGCCAATTAAGTTCGCGAACTCATCCTACAAAAAGAGCTACATACCTCATTGCTGAATATCGCTATGGTCACCTTTGAAGTACTCCCTTAGGGAAGCTATGCACCCATGCCAGTGCCTAGTCCACGCTTCAAAGCAATTTTGGAACTTTTTTTCTGGAATGGACATCAGAGCTGTCATCGTATTACCCTTGAATGTCATCAAAATGTCTTCCTTTTAATATTTCCTTTATCTTTGGGTAAAGAAAGAAGTCATTGGGGGCCAGATCAGGTGAGTAAACATATTTTCATTTTTTTCTGTGATATCCTGTTAGTTACATGTGTAGGCCTGCACATTGTGAAGTGGGAGTATGCAAGGCGTGAATACCAGGAGGTGAGGAACACGGGCCACTGTGCTCCTTGGAGGCTGGCCCCCACAGTCTGCCGTCTGGCGACCAATGACTCATATCTTTCCCACATGCGAGATATGCTCATTTCTTCCCAAGGCCCGCTAAAGGTCTCATCCCATTAGAGCATTTCCTCATAACTGTCATGTTGTGAGGGATCTCAATTGCTATAGACATTCCTGTCTAAAAGGTGGGGAGAGGGGGGCCATATAGTAGTCACTGGTCCATAGCAATTCTGAAACCCATCAGGGTACATTTTAAGAATTACTTTAATAGGACTCAGTCCTACTCCTGCCTGGGAGTGTCCCCTAGCTTCTTAGCTCTGCCCTCTGGTTCTTATTTCTACCCTTGAATCATCATCCTTCCTTTCTCCTGAAAAGTAGTCTATGCTTGCAATTAAATTTGTTTCTCAGTCTTACTGTGTGTAGATGTTTGAGCTTCAAACGTTACTTTTCATTTTGAAATCTCTCTGTCCCTTTTAGCCCAAGTTGGTGGTGTTTCTGTCAAAACAATTCTCTTAAAGTCTTTATGGATTTCTCGTCTCAGTGGGTTTATTCCACTGGAAAAAAGTCACACCTATGACTCTCTTCAAAATAAGCCTTTCTCTGTCTGACTTAATTAACTGAAAGAAACAAAGGAACAAGACAAATAAAAACTCATAGACATAGACAATAGTTTAGTGGTTACCAGAGGGTAAAGGGCCAGAGGGGTTGGTAGATGAGGAGTAAAAGGGATCAAATATATGGTGATAGAGGAGAACTGAGTCTGGGTGGTGAGCAAACAATGTGATATATAGATGATGTAATACAGAGTTGTACACTTGAAACCTATGTAACTTTACTAACCATTGTCACCCCAATAAACTTTAATTTAAAAAAAAGCCTTTCTCTATCTTAGGCTGCTACTGAGACTACTGTAAGACAACAGCTTCAAAGTACAGTGGTACCTCGGTTTTCAAACTTAATATGTTCCAGAAAACTGTTCGAGTTATGAAACGTTCAAAAACAGCTGACAGCTGGGCCTCAGGATCTTGCACTCAGCGGAAGCCATGTGACATGTTCTACTTCTGAGGCGTGTTGGAAAACCGAAGCATTTACTTCCGGGTTCACGGCGTTGGTAAACAGAAATGTTCATCACGGGGATGTTCGAAAACCGAGGTACTCCTGTACTTAGAAGCTCCAGATACTTACGGACTGAACAATTCTTTGAGGCCATAATAAAGCATTTTGCAGTTACACTCTTGGCTTCATCTTTAGACCATGTTTTCTTAAGACAGCCCTGGATATGTTTTTTTACCTCGCAGCCATTTCTTAATTTTAACATCCTTTGCCATCTGGAGAGCCTGAGGATTTTCAAATTCAACAATTTCTGGTTCCTTTCTGTTTAAAAGTCTTTCCTTTAGCTTATCTCTACCCTGTCGTTTTGGCATGAGCACTAAGGAAAAAAACCCAAAAAACAAAAACAGCATGCCTTCAAAATTTCAACCATATTACTTAGTTTATTAGGTCCATTTTATACTTTCCACATTCTGTAGTTAACAGTGTCGGTAAACTTTTTGCCATTAAATAATCTCTAATTTCCTATAATTTTCTCCTCTGTTTCCTTTAAACCCTCACAGCCCTTCTCAAATGGTACCAAACTTTTGCTAACAGTTCCTTCAAGACCCTTTAGGCATTCATTAACACTCCTTGAAGTCCTTCCAGCTTTTGCACTGCCAAATCCACAGCTTCTCCCACATTTTAGGTTTGTCTTAGTGGCACCTCACTTCTATGTTCCCAAATTTATTATCTATTGCTGCATAACAAATTATTCCAACACTTAGATGCTTAAAACAACAATAACCATTTATTATCTCATCAATTTTCTGTGGGTCAGGAATTAGGGATTGACTTACCTGGTGGTCCTACCCTACGGTCTCTCATGAAGAGACAGTTAAATGTCAGCTGCAGTCCTTTGAAGGCTTCCCTAGGATGAGTGGATCCAATTGCAAGATGTCTCGCTCACATAGCTGGCAAGTTGTTGCTGGCTGTTGGCAGGAGGCCTTAGCTCTTTATCACATGGACCCTCTCCATGGGGCTGCTTGGGGTTCTTGACAACATGGCAGCTAGTTTCTCTCAAAATGAATGAGAAATTGCTTTTTATGACTTAGACTTGGAAATCACACACTGTCATTTTTACAGTGATAGCCTACTCTGCTTATTGGGGGAGGGGAAATGCAGTAGGATGTGGAAGCCAGAAAGCAATGCCAGTGGGAGCTATCTTGGAAGCTGGCTACCACATAAAATATATGAGCAAAAGAATGTATAGTCACACACGCAAAGAAAAAACACCCCGAAACAAAAGAACATGCACACGCACACACACACACACACACACACACACAAATGTATAGAGTAAAAGAGTAATAAAATGAAAACTATGTACTCTCTGCAAAGTATAAGAAATAGAACACTACCAGTAACTAACTTTTAAGCCTTTGTTTCCCACATCTCATTCCTTTCCTGACATGGGAAGGCATTGCATTGTGGTTATATTACCTCAGCCTTCTTTATGTTCTTTTTGTTGAGGGGTAACATTCAAAATATTTAACAACCAGTATGATGTGGGCACTGACCCCTGGGATGAGGCCATAAACTCTCGGCACAGCCACACCAGTACGTACTGACTAGTATCATGCTTGGGGTTTGTATCTCTAAACAATGTGTTGTTTAGCTTCGAATGTTTTTAACTTTTGTTTTTTTAAATTTACTGTTATATTTCTGAGATTCATTCATGCTGAAGCATGTAGCTGCAGTTCACTTTCACTGCTTCATTGTGTCCTATCGTGGGACAATACCTTATTATTTACACTTTCTTCTGACTGTGGTCATTATGTGTTTTCTAATTTTCTTTTTGCTGTTAAAATAACGCTGGTATGAATTTATCTATGCATTTCTCCTGGTATACTTGCGCAAGAATTGCTCTAGGTACATACTTAGCAGGGAAATTCCTGGATCTCAGAATATGCATATGTTCAATTTTAGAAGGTAATACCAACCTGTTTTTCAAAGTGGACACAGGAATTTATATTCTCACAGACATTGTTCAACATCTTAGTATTGTGAACTTTAATTTTTATTTTTTGTCTTATGGATATAAAATGGTATTTTAGGTTTTCTTTAAATTCCATTTTTTAAATTAATAATGAGGATGATTTTTTTGTGTGTTTTGTATTTTGGTCATTCCTGTTTCTTCTTTTTTAAATGTCAGTTTGTGTCTTTTGCCTATTTTTCCATGTTTCATTGACTCAGATAATTAGCATTCAAATTCAATGACTCAGTGATGTCACTAATGACACAAAGGCCTAGTCTGAACTATCCTGTCTGCCTTCTGTGCAATGTTGACTGCCCTCAAAGGGGCCTCTTTCTGGGTGCCCAAGTGGTTGCAGCAGTTCCGAGCCTCACCTCCCTGTACCACACCTCCAGAAGCAGCAGAATATCATTTATCATGGATGTGTCAGAGAGTGGGCTCTTTGAGACCAGAGATTATTTCCTGTCTGGTCAAATACGTGTTTCTTATACTTACTACCCCTGGCACAATTGTTGGCACCCATGAAGCATATGATGCCAAAATAAGCAAAATAAGCCACCTGCCTCACGGACCACAGGTGCATCCATGGGCTGTCATGTGACCACGGCATGCCATGTGCAGACATATGCAGGCTTTGATGACTTCTCCAATTTAATCTTCATATAATTTCACCACAGAACTATTGGGGCTGTCAATCTTTGTATCCTGCAAAAGAGGTTGGGTCACTGCCGAATCTGTTCCAGGGTGAGAGGCACAATATCAGAGAGCAGCCTTGCATTCCACTTACAACAGGAAATGCCGTGAGAACTTCTCCAGGGTGACCCACCTACTGGATCTTCTCCTCTTTGTACTGTTCAGTCTTCAGTGCTCTGATCACGTTGGGAGGTGCTGACACTGGGTGTGGTAGATGGCAGGGCAGAGGAAGTGTGGACCAGTGGGCAGTTTTGCTTGACTCCATGCACAGTTCTCTGGACTGATCAGTGTCTTCAGCAGAAAGTTTTCTTGCTCTATTAGTTTTTATTTTTCAGCTCCTAACTCTTTGCAAGTATCCACTGCCTCTCCAACTGTGAAAGTCAAATATCTTTTCACCAGATCCACAGCTTGCTTCAAGCTGTCTTCAGTACTTCTCACATTGCACCAGAAAGGATTTACAATTTCTTCTAAGTGTCTTGAGTAGTAGGTCCTCTCCAGACATACCAGGAATCTAGGTCAAGATACCTTACATAGAAGAGATCCTTCAGGTGTGCATGTGGGATAGTCTCTCTTTTTGGTTCTGACACCTCTGAAGATGGATAACAATTGTATTGAAAACAGAGAAAAAATTGGAATAGAGAGCATTTTTTCCTGAAGGAACATACATTTCTTCTGAATGTGAACTGACATGATTAAGGAAACAATTTATGGTATTTTCCCAGTAACTTGCTGCATCTAGTTAACATGACCTATGCAGCAGGGCAGTCCAAATATTTTTGCTCATTTTCCTCAGTTTTATTGAGGGGTAATTATATAAAATAAAATGTACTTGCTAACGTGTATAATTTGATGATTTTAATATACCATCAAACCATCACCACAGTCCAAATAATGAACATAATTATCATCACTGAAGTTTCTGCGTTGTCTCTTTGTAATCCATTCTTAGGCAACCACTCATCTATTTTCTGTCACTATAGATTACTTTGTATTGTTCAGAATTTTATATGTATTGAATCATACAGTAGGACTCTATTTTTGCCTGGCTTCTTTCACTCAACATAATTATTTTGAGATGCATCCATTATTGCATGTTTCAATAGTTTGTTCCTTTTTTATTGCTGAGCAGAATTCTATCTTATGGATATATCATAGTTTGTTTCACCTGATAATAGACATTTGGTTATTTTTCCAGATTTTGGAAATTACAAATAAAGCTACAATAAACATTCATGTCCCAGTGTTTGGACACATGCTTTTATTCTCTTGGTTAAATATTTAGCAGTGAAACAGCTGGGTCATAGGGTATATGTATGTTTAACTTTTAAAGAAACTGCCAAACTGTTTTCCAAATTGGTTGTACCATTTCACATTCCCACAAGAAGTGTAAGAGTTCCAGCTGCTCCACTCTCTTGCCAACATTTAGTATAGTAAGTCTTTTTAATTTTAGCCATTCTAGTGAGTATACAGTGGTATGTCATTGGAGATTAGTTTGCACTTCCTTAATGACTAATGATGTTGAGAATCCTTTCATGTGCTGTTATGCTATTCATATATTTTCTATGGGGAAGTGTCCATTAAAATATTTTGCTAATTAAAAAAATTAAGCTATTTGTCTTATTGAGCTTATTGAGCTATTTGTCTTATTTCTTTATATATTCTAGATACATGTCCTTTATTGGATATGTTTTGGAAAATGTTTTTTCCCAGTTGTTGGCTTGTCTTTTTATTTTCTTAACAACGTATTTTGAAGATTGAAAGGTTTGAGTTTTGATGAAGTCCATTATATGTATTTTTTCTATTATAGTTACTGCTTTTGATGCTCTATTTAAGAAATTTATGTTAAACATAGGTTACTAAGAGTTTATTTTCTGCTTTCCTCTGGAAGTTTTATAGCTTTTTACCTTTACATTTAGATCTATGATCCATTTTCGGTTAAATTTTGTGTATGTTATGAAGCAAGGGTCGAGATTCATTTTACTTATTTTTGTATATGGCTTTTCTATCAATCCAGCACCATTTATTGGAAAGGTTATTCTTTTTCCCAGTACGTTGCCTCACAGTTTTATTTCTAGAGTCTCCGTTATGTTTCATTGATCTATATGTTTATCTTCATGCCAATACCACACTATCTTTTCATTGATTTCTCCTCTATATTATTTATTTTTTAAATTATGTTTGGTTTTAATTTCTTCTTGTGTCTTCTGATGGAAGCTTAGTTCATTGATTTGATGTCCTTATTTTCTCCTAAGAGAGGTGTTTAGTGCTGTTAATTTCCCACTAAGCATTGCTTTAGCTGAATTCCAAAATTTTTGATATGTTGCATTTTCATTTTTATTCAGTTCAGAATACTTAAAAAATTTCCTTTTGATTTCTACTTTGATCCATGGGTTATATAGAGTGTGTTTGTTTTTCAAATATTTGGGGATTTTCCACATACTTTCCTGTTACTGGTTTCTAATTTAATTTCACTATGGTTGGAGAACATCCTTTGCTTGATTTGATTTTTTTCAAAATTGAGACTTATTTTATGGCCTAGATTACGGTTCTTGGTAAATATTCCATGTGCATGTATAAAAAAGGTATTTCTTTTCGTAGGGTCTCCATTATATTTCATTTATCTATATGTTTGTCTTTATGCCAATGCTATGTTGTCTTTGTGTTGATTTCTGGCCTTTATTACTGAATTTTTTTTTTTTTAATTTTTAAACACCTCCCTAATTGAGTTAGAAATCAAGAAAATATACAGAATTTACAGTTAAGGAGATCAAAATAAAACTAATGATGGGCCGGCCTGGTGGCTCAGGAGGTTAAAGCTCCGTGCTCCTAACTCCAAAGGCTGCTGGTTCGATTCCCACATGGGCCAGTGGGCTCTCAACTACGAGGTTGCCAGTTTGATTCCTCAACTCCTGAAAGTACACACTGTTCCCCAATAAAGAACTCTTCCCCTTCCCCAATAAAATCTTAAAAAAAAAATTAAAAAAAAACAAAAAAACTTAATGTTAAAAACTCTTACTGAGTTGAAAAACATGATAGCTTCTCTTTCTTTTAAAAAAATTTTATTCTGAAATATTCACAAATTTACAGAACAGTTGCAAGTACAATGCAAAGAACACTTTTTCCTTCTGAATTATTTGGAAATTTGTTACCAATCTGATGTTTTATAACCCCCAAATACTTAAGTATTTCATACAAATAAGGATATTCTCTATTATATCCACAATGCAACCACCCAAGTCAGAAAATTGACATCTATACAATACTGTTATCTAATCCTCAACCCCAAACCAGTTTCACCAATTGTCCCAGTAATGTCCTGTTTGTCCTTCTAAAGACTCCACTTTCTTTTTAAAAATATTTTTTATTAAAAATATAGCTAACATACAATATTATATTAGTTTCAGGAGTACATCATGCTTATTCAACATTTATATATCTAAGGAAGTAAGTGATCACCATGATAACTCCAGCAACCATCTGCTACTACCACATTATCACAATACTATTGACTATATTCCCTATGCTGTACATTAAATCCCTATGACTTATTTGCTTCATACCTGGAAATTTGGACCTCTTCTTTTCCTTCACCTCTCCCCCCATTTTAAATATTTGAATTACAGTTGAATTTCAATATTTTATATTAATTTTAGGTGTACAGCATAGTAGTTAGACATTTATATGATTTAAGAAGTGATCCCCTTGACTAGTCTATTACCCACCTGGCACTACATATAGTTATTACCATATTATTGACTATATTTCCTATGCTTTACTTTACATCCCCATGACTATTCTGTAACTACCAATTTGTACTTCTTAATGCTTCATGTTTTTTCACTTGGCCCTCAACGCCCCTTCAATTTATCACCCTGATAAATTTAGTACCCACTGAAACCGTAAATATTTATGACAATATTATTGACTATATTCCTTACGCTATACCCTACTTTCCCACGACTACTTTGTAACAACCAATTTGTACTTCTTAATCCCTTCCTGTTTTTCACCCACCCTCTAACAACCCTCCTATCTGGCAACCATCAAAATTTGTCCTCTCTACGAGTTTGTTTCTATTTTATTTTGCTCTTTATGTTCTAAATATAAGTGAAATCACATTGCATCTATTTGATATACTCCACTCAGCACAATGGACCCTCCAGGTCCATCCATGCCACTGCAGATGGCAAGAACCCAATCCCTTCATGGCCAAGCAGTATTCCATTGTATATATGTACCAAGTCCTCTTTATCCATTCATCCATCGATGAACACCCAGGCTGCATCCACATCTTGGCCATTGTAAATAATACTGCAATGAATTTATGGATGCATACGTCCATATGCATTCTTTTGAATATGTACCCAAAAATGAGATTACTTGTTCCTTTTTTGTCTCTTGTTATAGCCATTGTTTTAAAGTCTATTTTGTCAGGTATAAGTACTGCTACTCCAGGTTTTTTTTTTTTCATGAAATATCTTTACTTTCAGTCTGTGTGTGTCTTTTGATCTGTAGTGAGTCTGTTGTAGGCAGCATATGTAAGAGTCTTGTTTTTTTTAATCCATTCAGCTACCCTATCTTTTGATTGGAGAATTTAATTCATT
This sequence comes from Rhinolophus ferrumequinum, assembly GCF_004115265.2. Taxonomy (NCBI): domain Eukaryota; kingdom Metazoa; phylum Chordata; class Mammalia; order Chiroptera; family Rhinolophidae; genus Rhinolophus; species Rhinolophus ferrumequinum. The sequence continues at coordinate 6,420,497 of NC_046302.1, forward strand.
TATATTTAAAGTAATTGTTGTTAGGTATGTACTTACTGCCATTTTATTATTCATATTTTTGAACTTTTTTTTTGTCTTAAAAATGTTCCTCTAAGATTCCTTGTAATACTGGCTTGGTGGTTATGAACTCTTTTAGCTTTTTCTTTTTCTTGTCTTGGAAGCTCTTTATCTGTCTTTTGATTCTAAATGATAGCTTTGCTGTGTAGATTATCTGTTGAGAAATCAACTGATAATCTTATGGGTGCTCCCTTGTGTGTAATGCTTTTCTCTTGCTACTTTTAAGATTCTTTCTTTGTCTTTAACCTTTGCTATTTTAATTATGATGTGTCTTGGTGTGGGCCTGTTTGGGTTCATCTTGTTTGGGATTTTCTGTGCTTCCTGGGTTTGTATATCTATTTCCTTCTCAGGTAAGGAAAGTTTTCCTTCATTATTTCTTCAAATAGGTTTTCGATTCCTGCTCTCTACCTTCTCTTTCTGGTACCCCTCTGATGTGAATGTTGGTATGCTTGATGTTGTCCCAGAGGCCCCTTAAACTCTCCTCATATTTTTGGATTCTTTTTGCTTTTTGCTGTTCTGATTCAGTGTTCTCTTCTACCTTATCTTCTAAATTGCTTCTTCATCTAATCTACTGTTGATTCCCTCTAGTGTATTCTTTATTTCTTTATTTCAGTTATTGTATTCTTCATTTCTGACTAGTTTGTTTTTAAATGTTTTCCACCTTCATTTTTATGTTTCCTATCTCTTTTTGAAGTTCTCACTGAGATCATTGAGTATCCTTATAACTAGTGTCTTGAACCCTGCATCAGGGAGATTGCTTGCCTCCATTTTATTTAGTTCTTTTTCTGTAGCTTTGGTTTGTTCTTTCATTTGGGATATGTTTCTTTGTCTCCCCATTTTGGCTGCCTCCCTGTTTTTGTTCCTATGTATTTGGTAGAGCTGCTATATTCCCAGTTTTTGGTAGAGTGGCCTTATGTAGTAGGTGTCCTGTCGGGCCTAGTAGCACAGTTTCCCTGGTCACCTGAGCTGGGTGCTCCAGGTGTGTCCCTTGTGTGGGTTGTATGTGCCCTCCTATTATAGTTGAGCCTTGTTTGCATGTCAGTGGAAAAGACTGACCCTGGGCTGATTTGTTGTGAGGACTGGCTGTGATTACACTAGAGGAGCTGTTGTGCAGGGGATGACTCTATGGAGCGGGGTTCCCTTTAACAGGGATCTAGTGTCTGCCTAGTCTTCCCTTTGGATGTGTCATCCTTAGAGGCAGCTGCATGATGCTCTCTGGCTTGGTCTGAAGCTGGCTGCCATGTGTGCCAGCCCCAGGGCCTGCTGCCAGGGGCCTTGCAACAGGCCAAGTTTAGCTGTAACCTGTATCCTGCCTGCAGCCACCTAGAATGAGCAAGAAAAGCAATCCACAGATGGCCACTACCTATGCTGGACTTGGAAATGCCTCAAGAGGCCAAGCCATGAACCAAGGCCGGCTGCCACTAGTGTCAGGATTGGGGCTGCTCAGCAATAGTTATGGAACATGCCAAAGCCAGATGCTTCTTGTTTGGGTTTTATGAACTTTTGAGAGATTTTTGGATAGTTTGCATCATGAGCCAAGACAGGCTGTTTGTACTGAAAAGCCACTGAGAGCAGCTTGGGTGGACCTGAAATTTGGGGTGGGGGGTGCAGGGTCTCAGGGAATCACCGGAGGGGGTGCAGGGGCAGGTGGACAAATGGTGTTAGCCAGTTTGATGGAGATTCAGGTATGGCAGACGCCTGTGTCTGCATGCAGGGCAGAGGGAGGGCTCAACAAAGATATAATGTTTTCTGCCAACACGTCTGGGAGAAAACTGCCCCTTCAGCTCTTGCCTTGAAGCCAGACAACTCAGTTCCTCTCTGTATGTCCCTTGCACATTTCAAGTTGCTGCCCCAGCGCTGGAGCTCGGAGTGAGTAAGTCTGTCAGTGAGTTATGTTCATGCATGGGCCCTTTAAGAGGAACTCTTAAAGGACTGCAGCCGCCTTCCATCTCTCTCAGCTACAATCTTTGCTGGTTTTCACAGACAGTAATTATGGGGACTTCTCTCCCTGGCCCTGAAACCCTGGGTTGGGGAGCCTGGTGTGAGGCTAAGACCCCTCACTGTTTGGGGCGGGGAACCTCTGCAACTGAGATATCCCTCTTCATTTTTAATGGTCACATGCAGGTATGGGACTAACCCGTTCCACCTCTGTACTCCTTCTCCAAGTCTCGAGGTGGCTTTTCTGTATGTTCTTAGTTATGGAACTTCTGTTCAGCTAGACTTCAGGCAGTTCTCAATGATGGTTGTTCTGTTGTTTAGTTGTAATTTTGATGTGGACATGAGAGGAGGCAACTACAGCATTTACCTACTCCACAATCTTGACTGGAAATCTCCATTTATTTATTTATTTATTTATTTATTTATTTATTTATTTATTTATTTATTTAAAAATTAACTCAGGGTTGCTCCAAGCCTTTGGTTAATTTTCAGAGTTGTGAAAGTGTTGATTCTGATATTCCTTTTATGCAATTGGGAGTTTTAGGAGTTCCTCACTCTTGCCAATTTCATTGATATCATTTATCTCTTTATTCTTGAATGAGTTCTGGCATTTCATGTCTTTCTAATAAGTTTTCCATTTCTCCCAAATTGATTTTTTTGGCATGTTTGTTAATGATATTCTTTTATTACTCTTTTGAATAAATATTTTTAATATTGTGGAATCTGTATTGGTATTACTTGTCCTAATCTGCAACTTCTCTACTCTTTTTCTGATCAATGTGGCCATAGTATTATCAATCTTATTAATAGTCGTAAAGAAACAGCTTTTCGTTCCACTGATTTTTCTCTACTGGTTTAATATTTGTATACCATTGTTTTTGATTTTATTATTCCTGTATTCTACTTTCTTTATGTTTAACTTGCTCTTCTTTTTTGTTTCTCATGGCAGAATTTGTTTATTAATTTTTTTTCTAACAAAGGGGATTGATTCTATCCCCTTTTACTCTAAGAATTGCTTTTACTGCATTCTATAAATTTGATATTCTGTGTTTTCATTTATATTCAGTTAAAAATTACTGTGTGTATTTTGATTTCTTTTTTGGCAAAAGGGGTATTAGAAGTTTGTTGTTTAGTTTTCAAATATTTAGATATTTTCCAGAGATCATGTTATTGATTTCTAATTTACTTCAATTGGGGTCAGAGAATATGTTTTGGATAACTTGAGTACTTTTAAATTTATGGGGATTAGTTTTATAGCCTTGAATGTGATCTATCTTAGTAAATATTTTGTATGCGTTTAACTGAAAGTTTACTCTGCTGTTGTTGGGTGGATTATTTTATAAATGTCAATTAAGTTAAGCTGGTAGATAGTGTTATTCAGACTTTCTACATCCCTACTTATTTTTTTGTCCCTTTGTTTTGTCAATTATTGAGGGCTCTTGAAATTCTGACTATTATGGTGGATGTGTGTGTTTCACCTTATTTTCACCAAATTTTTTTGCTGTTATTTTGAAGCTCTGTTACTAGGTACATAAACCTTTGGGATTTGAATGTATTATTGATGAATTGATTCATTATTATTAAATATATTTCATTTAATCTCCTTTCTTTGCTATTAGGTGTAACATTTTGTTTTGTTATTTTAGTGGTTGATTTAGGGTTTATATTGTACATACTTTACAAAATCTGCTTTCAAACAATATTATATCACTTCACATATAGTATAAGACTATTACAACTTTAATTTCATTTTCCACTCCTGCTCTTTGTGTTATTGTTGTCACACATTTTACTTCTACATATATTATAAAACTTAGTATACATTATTACTATTATTACTTTAACACAGCAATTATTTTAAAAGACAACAGTATTTACATTTTTCTTGTATTTACCATTTCTGGTGCTCTTTATTTCTTTGTGTAGATCCACATTTATATCTGGTATCATTTTGTTAGCCTGTAAGATATTTTCACTTGGTATAGATTGTAGGCTGACCTTTCCCCCCAGTATTTTGATTATATTGCTCTACTCTCTTCTGCTTATATTATTACTTCTCACAAGACACTTACAGTCATTTTGATTTTTGTTTCTCCACTTGTAATGTGTTTTTCCTTTCTGGCTGTTTTTAGATTTTTCTTTTGGTTATTAGCAATTGCATTATGATTTGCCTTCTTGTACTTTTCTTGTGCTTGGCTTTGTTTTGAGTCTCAGATCTGTGGGTTTATAATTATCACAATTTTTTGAATAATAAGATCACTGTTGCTCTGCTAACTTTTCTATTTTTTTCTCCGTGTTTCATTTTGGATCATTTCTATTGCTACATACTTGAATTCACAAATTTTTTATTTGCAGGGTCCAGTCTGTTTTTAATTCCATCCAGTGTAATTTTTATCTTAGACATCAGAGTTTTCATCTCTAATATTTTGATTTGGGTCTTTCTATATCTAAATATTTTCAATATTCCTCTATCTTCTGGAATTTATGGAATATGGTTATCATAAATATTTTAATGTTCTTTTACTGATTGTATATTTTTTCATTTTGGGGGTTATTTCTATAATTATTCTCCTCATTATAAATCACATTCTCCTGCTAACTTGCATGCCTGATATATTTTTATTGGATGTGAGATATTGTGATATTTACCTTGTTGGGTGCTAGATACTTTCGTATTTTTTAAATACTTATTCTTATGCTTTATTTTGGGACACATTTAGAAATAGTTTGATCATTTCACAGTCGTGTTCTAGTTTTATTAGAATAAAGCAATATTGAAGAAGTATCCTTCTGAGTGTCCTGTCGGTCTTGTTACTATCTTGTTGATTATATTTTGCACTCTGACAGATGTAAAAATAAAACTCCAAGCCCCATCTGAAATTTTTGGATTTTTCCCCTGTTGAATTAAGGTTGTTCTTTTACAAGCTTTGGGTAGTTTCTTCATATGTACATGCTGGTCAATACTTTGCGGAAGCCTCAAGAAGTCCCCTGCAGATCTCTAGAGCTCTCTGCTAGTAAAGCATCCTCATCTCTGATAATCTTCCCTATGAAGTCTAGCTGCCTTGGCTGCTTCTAACGCCACACATCTCTACTTAGGGAGACCACCAGCTTTGCCTTTATTCTTCATTATTTTGGATGCCGCCTAGGAACTCTCTCTCAAGGCAGTAAGCGCAACAATTTTAGAGCTCACCGTTTCTATTTCCACCCTCTCATTGATCACTGTACTTCACTTCCTAATTCCCAGTGTCTAACAATTAGTATTTCATAAATGTTGGCTGAATCTTTATTAGTTTTAGAAGGGAAAGTAATTGGCTCTTATTCATCTTGGGCAGAAGAGTAAATCTTTCATCTTGATTATTGACGGATATTCTTGTTGTACATATAATTTTGATTGTGAGTTCTATTTTTCTTCCCCAGCATACCTTATATTGTTGGTCCATTAAATTTTAGCATCAATTTTTTAATGGATTTTGTCAGTTATATAATTTATGCATCTATATAAGCTAACTATTTTCCCTGGCTTCTTTTAAGATTTTCTGTTTATCTTTGATTATCTGCTATCGGATGACAATGTGCACAGGTGTGGCATTTCTTTGCATTTACCATTTTTGTAATTTACCAAACTTATTGGATTTTTAATTTGTTTTTCACCAAATTTGGAAAACTTCTTGTCACTATTTCTTCAAAAATATTTTTTAAAATCCCATTTTCTCCTCTCATCTTGGGACTCAACTTATACATACATTAATCCTCTTGATGTTGTCTCACAAATTACTGAAGCTCTGTTTATTTTTTCCTACATGTTTCTCAGTTTTGTGTTTAGAGTAGATGTTTTCTTTTAATTAAAGTTTATTGGGGTGACAATGGTTAGTAAATTTACATAGGTTTCAGGTGTAAAATTCTGTAATACATCATCTATATATCACATTGTGTGTTCACCACCCAGAGTCCGTTCTCCTTCTATCACCATATGTTTGATCCTGTTTATCCTCATTTACCACCTCCCTCCCCGCTTACCTTATGGTAACCACTTAACTATTGTCTGTGTCTATGAGTTTTGTTTCTTTATTTGTTTGTCTTCTTCCTTTGTTGTTTTCAGTTTTATATCCTACATATCAGTGAAATCACATGGTTCTTGACTTTTTCTGTCTTATTTTGCTTAGCATAATAATCTAAAGATCGATCCATTTTGTCACAAATGGCACTACTTCATCTTTTCTTATGACAGAATAGTATTCCATTGTGTATGTATACCACATCTCCTTTATCCAATCATCTATCGAAGGACACTGGTCACGTCGTCCTGATATAACTTAGCTACTTCTTCACTTTATCTGCTGATGTCGGCGAAACAGACAGAACAAAGAGGGAATTCTCTCAACCCCTGATCAAGAATTTCTTTAATCCTAAGCTAACCATCACCTCACAACACGGACAGAACAACGAACATTATCCCACGTCTGCCTTGCTCGGGAGAATGAGACCAAAGCGGGACAGAAAAGCAACCTCATCCCATATCTCCACTGCTCAGGAGAATGAGACCAAAGGGGGACAGGAAAACAACTTTATCCCATATCTTCCCTGCTCGGGAGAATGAGACCCAGAAAGCAACATCATCTCATATCTCTCCTACTCCGGAGGATGAGACCAAAGGGGGAATTTACTCAATCCTTGATCACAGCATAGAAATAGCCTCACATGCAGGAACACAGAAAAGCTAATAGACAAAATCTTACATCAACCAATGAAGGCAAATTTTCTTCAACATCTACCCTACAGTTTAGTACCTATGCTTTCTTCTATACAGTTTATTGTTTCAGGTCTTATGTTTAGGTTTTTTTTTATCCATTTTGAATTAATTTTGGTATATGGTGAGAGATAGCAGTCTAGTTTCATTCTTTTGCACTTGGCTTTCCAATTTTCCCAGCACCCTTTATTGAAGAATGAGGGGAGCTAATGCAGTGCTGATACATAAAGAGTTAAAATGAATAGAAGAAGTCTAAGCAGGGACTTGGTTAATCAGGAGGCACAAATAGAGAATTCCCAAGGGGAACTTATCTAAACTAAAGAAACAAGTAGAAACCATCTGTCCTGGGAACAGGGATTTATCTGAAGCTTGGAGGACAGTGAAGGCCTAACATTAGACACTACAAGGTTACTTTACATTTACTGTCCCAGTCTTCTGATGTAACCTCCCTGTCTTTGTGCACATAACAGAGAACTGTACAATAAAGCAGGGGCGGCAGTCTGATGAGAACTGCTTGCCCTCCCGATCCCATCTTTGTCTCTTGTCTTCTTTTTTCTCAATCCTCGCTCCCCACTTCAGGACCGTTCGTCTCGTCGGCAGGCTCCGACAGAAGAAGTATTCTCTTTTGCATTGTATGTTTTGGACGCCTTTGTTAAAAATTATCTGTCCATATTTATGTGGGTTTATATCTGGGTTTTCAATTCTATTCCATTGGTCTGTATGTATGTTTCTCTGCCAATATCATGCTGTTTTGATTATTGTTACTCTGTATAACAAGCTGAAGTCAGGGAGTATGATACCTCCAGCTTTATTCTGTATTCTTAGGATTGCTTTGACTACTCCATTTCTTTGTGATTACATACAAATTTGATGTTTTTTGTTCTATTTCTTTAAAAAATGCCATTGGAAAATTTTTTTAATTAAAGTATATTGGGGTGACAATTGTTAGTAAAGTTACATAGATTTCAGGTGCACAATTCTGTATTACATCATTTATAAATCCCATTGTGTGCTCACCACCCAGAGTCAGTTCTCCTTCCTTCACCATATATTTGATCACCTTTACCTTCATCTAACACTTCCCGCCCCCATTACACTCTGGTAACCACTAAACTATTGTCTGTGTCTATGAGTTTTTGTTTCTCATTTGTTTGTCTTGTTCTTTTGTTGTTTTTGGTTTATATACCACATATCAGTGAAATCATATGGTTCTCCGCTTTTTCTCTCTGACTTATTTCGCTTAGCATTATATTCTCAAGATCCATCCATGTTGTCACAAATGGTCCTATTTCATCTTTTCCTTCCGCCGAATAGTATTCCGTTGTGTATATATACCACAACTTCTTTATCCGTTCATCTATTGAAGGACATTTTGGTTGTTTCCATGTCTTGGCCACCGTAAATAAAGCTGCAATGAACATTGGAGCACACGTGTCTTTATGGGTAAATGTTTTCAGATTTTTTGGGTAGATACCCAGGAGAAGGATTGCTGGGTCATATGGTAATTCTATTTTTAATTTTGTGAGGAACCTCCACACTGCCTTCCATAATGGCTGCACCAGTCTGCATTCCCACCAACAGTGGATGAGGGTTCCTTTTTCTCCACAGCCTCTCCAACACTTGCTACTATTTGTCTTGTTGATAATAGCCATTCTAACTGGGGTGAGGTGATATCTCATTGTGGTTTTTATTTGCATTTCTCTGATGATCAGTGATGGTGAGCATTTTTTCATATGTCTATTTGCCATTTGATGTCCTCTTTGGAGAAATGTCTCTTCAGGTCCTCTGCCCATTTTTCAATTGGCTTGTTTGGTTTTTTATTGTTGAGTTGCATGCGTTCCTTGTATATTTTGCATATTAGCCCCTTATCAGAGGCACTGTTTGCAAAAATCTTCTCCCATTCAGTGGGTTCCCTCTTTATTTTTTCGATGGTTTCTTTTGCTGTGCAGAAGCTTTGAAGTTTGATATAGTCCCATTCATTTATTTTAGCTTTTACTTCCCTTGTCTTTGGAGTCAAATTCATAAAATGCTCTATGAACCCAAGGTCCATAAGTTTAGTACCTATGTTTTCTTCTATGCAGTTTATTGTGCCAGGTCTTATGCTTAAGTCTTTGATCCATGTTGAATTAACTTTGGTACATGGTGATGGATAGCAGTCCAGTTTCATTCTTTTGCACTTGGCTTTCCAATTCTGCCAGCACCATTTATTGAAGAGCCTGTCTTTTCTCCATTGTATGTTTTTTGCTTCTTTGTCCATATTTATCTGTCCATATTTATGTGGTTTTATTTCTGGGTTCTCAATTCTATTCCATTGGTCTATGTGTCTGTTTTTCTGCCAATACCGTGCTGTTTTGATTATTGTTGCCCTGTAGTACAAACTAAAGTCAGGGAGTGTGATACTTCCAGCGTTGTTCTTTTTTCTTAAGATTGCTTTGGCTATTTGAGGTCCTTTGTGGTTCCAAACAAATCTGATAATTTTTTGTTCTATTTAAAAAAAAAAAATTCCATAGGGATTTTGATGGAGATTGCATTAAATCTGTGTATTGCTTTGGGTAATATGGCCATTTTAACTACGTTGATTCTTCCAATCCATGAACAAGGAATGTCTTTCCATTTTTTGTGTCTTCTTCAATTTTTTTAAAAAATGTCATAGTTTTCAGCATATAGGTCTCTTACATCCATGGTTAAGTTCATTCCTAGGTATTTTATTCTTTTTGCTGCAATTGCAAAAGGAATTTTTTTTTTTAATTTCTTTTTCTGAGATTTCATTTTTAGTATGTAGGAATGTAATGGACTTTTGTACGTTGATTTTTGTAGCCAGCAACTTTACTGTATTCGTTGATGTTTCTAAGAGCTTTTTGGTGGAGTCTTTAGGGTTTTCTATATATAGCATCATGTCATCTGCAAAGAGTGACAATTTGACTTCTTTATTGCCAATTTGGATGCGTTTTATTTCTTTCTCTTGCCTGATTGCTCTGGGGAGGCCTTCCAACACTATGTTGAAAAGCAGAGGTGATAGGCGAGAGCCCTGTCGTGTTCCTGAACGTAGAGCCGAGGGCTTCAGTTTTCCACCATTAATTATGAGATTTGCTGAGGGCTTGTCATATATGGCCTTTATTATGTTAAGATATTTTCCTTCTATACTTATTTTATTAAGTGTTTTAATCATAAATGGATGTTGTATCTTGTCAAATGTTTTTTTCTGCATCAATTGATATAATCATATGATTTTTGTCCTTTATTTTATGTGATGTATCACATTGATGGATTTGCGTGTGTTGAACCATCTTTGTGCCCCGGGGATGAACCCCACTTAGTCGTGATGAATAATCGTTTTAATGCATTGTTGCATTCGATTTGCTAGAATTTTGTTTAGGATTTTTGCATCTGTATTCATCAGAGATATTGGTCTGTAGTTTTCTTTTTTTTTGTGGTATCAGGGTAATCTTGGCCTCATAAAATGAGTTAGGGAGTACTGTCTCTTCTTCAATTTTTTGGAAGAGTTTGAGCAGGATTGATGTTCGATCCTCTTTGAAGGTTTGGTAGAATTCACTAGTGAAGCCAGTGGTCCCCGACTTTTGCTTTTGGGAAGGTTTTGGATGACTGAATCAATTCCGTTACTGGTGATCGGTCTATTTAGATTTTCCAGTTCTTCATGGTTCAGCTTAGGAAGGCTATATGTTTCTAAGAACTTGTGCATTTCTTTTAGGTTAACGAATTTGATGGCATATAGTCCTTCATAGCATTCTTGGATGATCCTTTGTATATCTGTGGCATCTGTGATAACTTCCCCTTTTTCATTTCTGATTTTGTTTATTAGTGTCTTCTCTCTTTTTATCTTAGTGAGCCTAGTCAAGGGTTTTATCAATTTTGTTAATCTTTTCAAAGAACCAGCTCTTTGTCACATTAATTTTTTCTGTTGTCTTTTGTTCTCTATTTCATTTAGTTCTGCTCTGATTTTTATTAGTTCCTTTTTCTGCTGACCTTGGGTTTCATTTGTTCTTCTTTTTCTAGTTCTTTAAGGTGTAGCGTGATATTATTTACTTGCGATTTTTCTTGTTTCTTGAGATAGGCCTGTAATGATATAAATTTCCCTCTTACAACTGCTTTTGCTGCATCCCAAAATTTTGGTAGGATGTATTTTCGTTCTCATTTGTTTCTGTGTATCTTTTGATCTCTCCTTTAATTTCTTCTTTGACCTGGTCGTTCTTTAAAAGTATGTTGTTTATTCTCCATGTATTTGTGATTTTTCCTGCTTTCTTTTTACAGTTGATATCCAATTTCAAAGTCTTGTGATCAGAGAATATGCTTGGTATGATTTCAATCTGCTTAAATTTGCTGCGGTTAGTTTTATGTCCCAATATATGGTCTATCCTTGAGAATGTTCCATGTACACTAGAAAAAAATGTATAGTCTAATTTTTTTAGGATGAAGTGCTCTATAAATGTCAATTATGTCCATTGCATCTAATGTGTCATTTAGGGCTGCTATTTCATTATTTATTTTCTGTTTGGATGATCTATCCATAGCTGTCAATGATGCATTTAGGTCCCCTAGTTTAATTGTGTTTTGGTCAATTTCTCCCTTTAGTTCTGTTAGTAGTTACTTGGTATATTTCGGTGCTCCCTGATTGGGGGCATAAATATTGATGACTGTTGTCTTTTTGTTGTATAGTCCCCTTTACCATTATGAAATGTCCATCTTTGTCTCTTGTTACCTTTTTCACCCTGAAGTCTCTTTCATGTGATATCAGCATGGCTACACCTGATTTTCTCTGGATACCATTTACTTGGAGTGTCAATTTCCACCCTTTCACTTTGAGTCTATGCTTTATGCTTGTCCTTGTAGCTGAAATGGGTCTCTTGGAGACAGCTTATGGTTGGGTTTAGTTTTTTGATCCAATCTGCTACTCTGTACCTTTTTATTGGTGAGTTTAGTCCATTTACATTTAGGGTGATTATTGATATGTGAGGCTTTCCTATCATTCTATCTTTGGTTTTCTGGTAAGACTGTGTCTCCATTGTTTCTTTGCTTCTTGTTGCTGTCTTTTATTACAGTATGGTGGTATTCTATGATTTTTCCCTCTTTCTTCTTTTTTATGTTATTCATTTCAGTTCTGGATTTTTTTATGAGTGGTTACCATTAAGTGTATGTAAAAGAAAGTTTCATATTTAGAGGATTCCATTTTTTCAGCATGCTGCCTTTCTCCATTCCCCTTTACGGGTTCTTTTTTTTTTAAGTGTTTTTTTTTTTTTTTTTTTAACTTCGTCTTTACCCTGTATGTTATGGTTAAGTGTATAGTGTCCTATTTGGTGTAGGAGTTGTCATCTTCTGCTTCTGTGTGTCTGTTTTTAATAATACCCATGGTTTTGTATTTGTTTGTTTGTTTGTTTGTTTGTTTGTTTGTTTCAGGTCTAAGAGCCTCTTTCAGTATTTCTTATAATGCAGGTCATGTGTTATAAATTCCCTCAGTTTCTGTACATCTGGAAAGATCTTTATCCTCCTTCACATCTAAAGGATATCTTTGCTGGATCTATTATTATTGGCTCATAATTTTTCTCTTTCAATTCTTTGAATATGTGATTCCACTCTCTCCTGGCTTGTAGAGTTTCTGCTGAAAAATCTGATGATAATCTAATGGTCTTTACTTTTTAGATTACTATCTTCTTTTCCTTGGCTGCCTTGAGGATTCTTTTTTTTGTGGTTAGTTTTTGACAGCTTTAATAGAACGTGCCATGGAGAAGGCCTGCTGGAGTTGAGGTAATTAGGTGTTCTATTTACTTCTTGAATTCGAGGATCCAGTTCTTTCCATGAGTTTGGGAAGTTCTCCTCAACTATTTGTTTCAATATACTCTCTGTTCTCTTCTCCCTTTCTTCTCTTTCTGGTGTGCTCATTATTCTTATGTTGCTCTTTCAGATGGAGTCAGAATGCTCTTGTAGAGTTCTTTCATTTCTTTCTTTCTATTTTTTTTTTTTGACTTAGCAAAATAAAGTTTATTTCTGTCTCCTAAAATCTGCTGCAAGCTAATGGGACTCTTCTTCTTCCAATGATCCATAGCAAAGCATTTTTTTTTATTAGTTTCAGGTGTACAAAACAATGCAATAGTTAGACATTTACCATTTATATCCCTCACACAGTGATAAACCTCTCCCCCAATCTACTATCCCTCTGACATTGCATATAGCCATTACATTTCCACTGTCTCTATTCCTAATGCTGTACTCCACTTCTTATAAATAATATATATATATATATATATATATATATATATATAAAATATATATTGCAATTATAGTTGACATTCAATATATATGCAATAATAGTTGACATTCATTATTGTTCAGCTTCAGCTTCAGGTGTACAGTGCAGTGATCAGGCATCTACATCATCCCTGAGGTGGTCTCCCTAATGAGACAAGTGCCCATCGGATACTCTACAAAATCTTTACAACATTTTAGATTACATTGCCCAAATTGACTTTCGTATCCCCGTGGCAATCTTGTGGTTATTGATTGTGCTTTCTAATCCCTTCACCTTCCACCTTATCCCTACCCCCCCACCCATCTAGCAACCCTCAGTTTTTCCTCTATGTCTCTGAGACCGTTTGTGATTAGTTCATTCATTTATTCTTTTCTTTAGATTCCACATATAAGTGAGATCATATGGTATGTGTCTTTCTCTATCTGACTTATTTCACTTAGCATAATGTTCTCTAGGTCCATCCATATTGTTGCAAATGGTAAGATTTCATTCTTTATGGCTGCACAATACTCCATTGTATAAATGTACCACAGTTTCTTAATCTAGTCGTCTACTGATGGGTATTTTGGTTGTTTCCATGTCTTGGCTATTGTGCGTGCTGCAGTAAACGGGTGCATAAATTTTTTTGAATTAGAGTTTTGGATTTCTCCAGATAGATACTTAGGAGTGGAGTTGCTGGGTCATAAGGTAGTTCCATTTTCAGTTTTTTGATACCTTGATACTGTTTTCCATAGTGACTGCACCTATCTGCAATCCCACGAACAGTGCACAAGGGTTCCCTTTTCTCCACATCCTCGGCAGCACTTGTTTGTTGATTTACTGATGATAGCCATTTTGACTGAGGTGAGGTAGTATCTCATTGTGTTTTTTATTTCCATTTCTCTAATGATTAGTGAGGTTGAGCATTTTTTCATATGTCTGTTTGCCATCTGTATGTGTTTTTTAGAAAAATGTCTCTTCATGTCCTCTGCCCATTTTATAATTGGGTTTTTTGTTTTCCTGGAGTTGAGTTGAGTGAGTTTTTTAAAATAAATTTGTGATTTTAAACCCTTATCGGATATATCATTGGCAAATATTTTCTCCCATTCAGTAGGATCCCATTTTGTTTTATAGGTAGTTTCCTTTGCTGTGAAAAACATTTTAGTTTGATGTAATCTGACATGTTTATTTTTTCTCTTGCCCGAGGTGATATATCAGGAAAAATATTTCAAAGGGTAATATCTGCAAACTTTCTTCCTATATTTTCTTCTAGGAGTTTTATGGTTTCAGATCTGACATTTAGGTCTTTAATCCGTTTTGAATTTATTCTTGCATGTGGTGTAAGGAGGTGGTCAGCCTCATTTTTTTTGCATGTATCTGTCTGGGTTTCCCAGCAGCATTTGTTGAATAGACTGTCTTTACCCCACTGTAAATTCTTGCTTCCATTGTTGTACATTAAATGACCATACAGGCATGGATTTATTTCTGGGCTCTCTATTCTGTTCCATTGATCTATGTGTCTGTTTTTAAGGCAGTCCCATGCTGTTTTGATTATGTAGCCTTGCAGTATAATTTGATGTCAGGTATTGTTATACCTCCCACTTTGTTCTTATTTCTCAAGATCGCCGATGCTATCCAGGGTCTTTCATGGTTCCATATAAATTTTAGGATTATATGTTCTATTTCTGTGAAAAATGTCCTTGGTAGCTTCATAGGAATTGCACTGAACTTGTACATTCCCTCAGGCATTGTGAACATTTTAATGATATTAATTCTTCCTATCCATGTGCATGGTATGTGTTTCCATCTATTTGTATCTTCTTAAATTTCTCTCTTCAGTGTCTTATAATTTTCTGAGTACAGATTTTTTACTTTGGTTAAATTTATTCCCAGTATTTTATAGTCTTTGAAGCAATTGTAAATGGGATTGCTTTCTTAATTTCTCCTTCTGATATTTTATTATTGGTATATACAAATGCAACTGATTTCTGAATATTCATTTTGTATCCTGCTACTTTACTAAATTCATTTATCAGCTCTAATAGTTTCTTGGTGGAGTCTTTAGGGTTCTCTACATATAGTATCATGTCATCTGCATATAATGACAATTTTACTTCTTACCAATTTGGATGCCTTTTAATTCTTTTTCTTGTCTGATTGCTGTGGCTAGAACTTCCAGCACTATGTTGAATAGAAGTGGAGAAAGTCCTGATCTTAAGTGGAATGGTTTTAGCTTTTCCCCATTGAGTATGAGGTTAGTGGTGGGTTTATCATATATGGCCTTTATTATATTGAGATATGGTCACTCTATTCCCAGTTTCTTAAGAGTTTTTATCATAAATAGCTGCTGGATTTTGTCAAGTGCTTTTTCTGCATCTATTGATATAACCATATGATTTTTATTTTTCATTTTGTTAATGTGGTATATCACATTAATGGATTTGCAGATGTTGAACCACTCTTTCATACCAGGAATGAATCTCACTTGATCATGGTATATTATCTTTTTAATGTGTTGCTGAACTCTGTTCTCTAACATTTTGATGAGGATTTTTGCATCTATGTTCATTAGAAATATCAACCTGCAGTTTTTT
Organism: Rhinolophus ferrumequinum; assembly: GCF_004115265.2. Classification (NCBI taxonomy): domain Eukaryota; kingdom Metazoa; phylum Chordata; class Mammalia; order Chiroptera; family Rhinolophidae; genus Rhinolophus; species Rhinolophus ferrumequinum. The sequence goes on from NC_046302.1 coordinate 6,436,074, forward strand.
TTTTTTTTTTTTTTTTTTTTTTTTTTTTTTTTTTTTTTTGTAGTGTCTTCGTCTGATTTTGGGATCAGGGTGAAAGTGGCCTTGTAAAAAGTGTTTGGGAGCCTTCCCTCCCCTCTGGATTTTTTGGAAGAGCTTGAGGAGAATGGGTGATAATTCTTTTTTTGAATGTTTTGTAAAATCCACCTGTAAAGCCAATTGGTCCAGGGCTTTTGTTTTTTGAGAGCTTGTTGATTACTGATTCAGTTTCCCTGGTGGTAATCAGTCTATTCAGGTTTTCTGTTTCTTCTTGAGTTAGCCTTGGAAGATTGTACACTTCTAGAAAATTGTCCATTTCTTCCAGATTGTCTAATTTGTTGGCATATAGTTGCTCATAGTAATTTCTTAAATTTCTTTTATATTTCTGTGGTGTCTCTTGTTCTTCTCCTTTTTCATTTCTGAGTTCATTAATTTGGATCCTTTCTCTGCTTTTTTTTTCTGTTTTTTTATGATGAGTCTGGTTAAAGGTTTGTTGATTTTTTTTTATCTTCTATACCAGCTCTTGGATTCATTGGTCTTCTGTGTTGTTTTGTTTGTTTGTTTGTTTGTTTGTTTGTTTTGGGTTTTTTATTTTTGGTCTCTATTTCATTTATTTCCACTCTGATCTTTATTATCTCCTTCCTTATACTCCCGTTGGGCTTATTTTGCTATCCTTTTTCCAGATCCCTTAAGTGTAAAGATAAACTGTTGATTAGTGATTTTTCTTGTTTCTTTGGGGAGGTCTGCATTGCTATGAATTTTCCTCTTAGGACTGCTTTCACTGCATCCCATAGATTTTGGGTGGTTGTGTTTTCATTTTTGTTTGTCTCGAGATATCTTTTGATTTCTTCCTTGATCTCATGGTTGACCCATTCCTTATTTAGTAACATGTTATTCAGCCTCCATGTATTTGTGTGTCTTCCAGTTTTTTTCCTGTAGTTGATTTCTAATTTCATAAGACTGGTCAGAGAAGACAATTTGTATGATTTCAATTTTCTTAAATTTATCAAGAGATGTTTTGTGGCCTAACATGTGGTCTATCTTGGAAAATGTTCCACGTGCACTTGAGAAGAACGTGCATTCTGCAGCTTTGAGGTGAAATGCTGTGAAAATATCAATTAAATCCAACTGGTCCAATGTTTCATTTAAGGCTGTTGCTTCCATGTTGATGTCCTGTCTGGAAGACCTGTCCCTTGTTGTCAGAGGTGTGTTGAATTCTCCTACTATGATAGTGTTACTGTTGATCTCTGTCTTTATGTCAGTCAATATCTGTTTTATATATTTAGGTACTCCTATGTTGACTGCATAGGTGTTTACTAGGGTTATGTCCTCTTGTCAGATCGATCCCTTTATTATTACATAGTGCCCATCTTTGTCTTTTAATGTATTCTTCATTGTAAAGTCTATTTTGTCAGGTATAAGCTTTGCAACTCCAACTTTTTTCTCGTTTCCATTTGCATGAAATATCTTACTCCAACCCTTCACTTTCAGCCTCTGTGTGTGTCTTTTGATCTGAGGTGAGTCTCTTGTATACAGCATATGCAAGTGTCTTGCTTTCTTATCCACTCAGCCAACCTATGTCTTTTGATTGGAGCATTGAGTCTATTTACATTTACAGTGATTACTGATAGGTACATAGTCATTGCCATTTTTTATTTGTAGATAGATTGTTTTCAACTTTCTTCTGCTTACAGAAGCCCTTTTAATATTTTCTGCAATGCTGGCTTGGTGGTAACAAATTCTTTTAGCTTATTCTTTTCTGGGAAGCTCTTTATCTTTCCTTCAATTTTAAATGATAGCCTTGCTGGATAAAGCAATCTAGGTTGTAGGCCTTTGTTTTCCATCACTTTGAGTACCTCTTGCCACTTGCTTCTGGCCTGCAAAGTTTCTGTAGAAAAATCATCTGATAGTCTTATAGGAGTTCCCTTGTATGTAACCTGCTGTCTTTCTCTTGCTGCTTTTAGGATTCTCTCTTTGTCTTTAACCTTTGCCATTTTAACTGTAATGTGTCTTGGTGTGGACCTGTTTGGATTTATCCTGTTTGGAACTCTCTGCACTTCCTGGGCTTGTATGTCAGTTTCCTTCACCGGGTTAGTGAAGTTTTCAGTCATTATTACTTCAAATATATTCTCGATCCCTTGCTCCCTCTCTTCACCTTCTTGTATTCCTATGAGGCACATGTTTTTGTGCTTGGTGTTATCTCAGTGGTCTCGTAAACCATTTTCATTGTTTTTTATTGTTTTTTCTTTTTGTTGTTCCATTTGGGTGATCTCTGTTAACTTGTCTTCGAAGTCGCTGATTCAATCCTCTGCCTCATCTAACCTGCTTGTAATTCCTTCAAGTGTGTTCTTTATTTCAGTTATTGTATTCTTTAGTTCTAACTGGCTGTTCATTATGATTTCTCTATTTTACTTTATGTCATCACTAAGCTACTTAAAATTCTTATCATCAGTGTTCTGAACTCTATCTCTGATAGGTTCGTTGCCTCTATTTCATTTTGTTGCAATTCTGGAGGTTTCTTCTGTTCTTTTATTTTGGACATGTTTGTTTGTTTCTTTATACTCTCTGACTCTCTTTGTTTGTTTCTATGTATTAGGTCGATCCCCTAGGTTTCTTGATTTTTCTGGGTTATCTCATGTAGTATGTGTCCTTTATATTTGCCTTGCACCAATTCCTTCTTCTCCTGTGCGTGTGCTCCAAAAGTGACCCTTGTGTTGTGTATATTGTCCTGTTAAAGTTGAGCTTTAATTGCTTTTGGCTTGCAAGTAGGTGGTATCGAATCCTAGGCTGAGTAGTACGATTTGGCTCTGCCCCCAGTAGATTATCTGTTGCATGAGGTTGACCGCTCAGATGCTTGGCCCCTATGGGCTCTTGTCCCTGTAGAGAATTCCCTCTGGGTGTGTAATTTGTGCGTCAAACCTGGTAATACTCTGGTTTGGTCTGGAGTTGGCCTCTGAATGTGTTGAATCTTACACCTCTTGGTCTGGACCCTGGTGTAGGGCAATTTCAGAACAAAGCAAATCACCAAGCACAACAACAACAAGAAAGAAAAACCCAAATACACTCACATGTGAAAACGACCGATAACCCACACTCTCAACAGAGGCAAAAATATCAAAATTACAAAACCAAAACAAGCAAACAAACAAAAAGAATCGCAGTCTTTGCTTAAGCCCACCAAATAATCTCCAGGTTGTCCTCTGTTGTACCAAAGAGTTCTCTGTGTCTTGTGCAGGCAGAGCCGGCCACCTGGTGCCCAGAGTGATCCTGGCACTGCAGTTCTAGATAAGTGGGGCTATGGGGTCTGGATGGTATTTTTTACAAAGCCAGTGCAGTTTCTGTTCTTGCCTGCACATACATGTACTGAGAGTAACACAGCCAACCTTGTGCCCAGGTCTCCTGAGTCTTAGGGCACTTCTTCCGTGTGTGTATGTGTGTGTGTGTGGGTGTGTGTGTGTGTGTGTGTGTGTGTGTGTGGAGGGCGCGAGATTTCTGAGCTGCTGAAAGCCCAGAGCTGCCTCTGCCACATGCTGCTTGCCCCTGGGTGTGTCTCAGCAGTTGTAATTGCCCTGCCTTAGGCAGGCCAGAAAAGGTGGGGGCTGGGGATGGAGGAGTCCTCTTTCTCCAAGTCCAGCAGTCTTCCCAGCCTCTTTCCTGGGTCACAGCAGAGGCAAATCGTGTCTTCCCTGATCCTGAGCGCTACTGGTCCTTTGTAATCTGACACTACTCCTCAGTTCAGGGGCCATCTTGAGTCTCTGGAAGGGCAGGGGTAGAATTGGGAGAGTGGGGGGAGGGGCCCAGGTATGGTGTTTACTTCCTTTGTCCAACCTAGAGCCCAGCTGGAGGTCTCAGCTGAGTTTACTGCCTCAAACGCTGGATATGCTGCTCTTTCGGCAGGAGAGATCAGCTGTGGGACGCAAGAAAAGAGCCCACCTACTGGCACTTGTGGTCTCTGTTATGTCCTGGGACACCCTGCGTCTCCGCAACCACAGATGCAAGCTGCATCTCCACTCCGCTTCCTTCCCTCTTCCCCTGCTCGCCCAGTTTGCCCATCTTCAAGTAATCCTCGTGTGAGTCTCCTAGTTTTTCTGTGTGATGAGCAGAGTGTCCTTTGATGGGTTATAGATGTTCAATTTGTGGTATGTTCCAGAGGAGAACTCAAGAAGACCACCTCGCTGCCGCCATTCCTATGACGTCACTCCTCTTTCATTTCTTTTAACTCTCAAGTCTCTCTTCTTCCTTCTGTGTTATTTCAGATTTCTATCTGTGATGTCACTGATTCTTTCCTCCATCTGGTGAGCTTTATTGCCTAAGCTGGCTATTTCATTCTTCATTTCTTTTATTGTGTTGTTAATCACCAGAAATTCTATTTGGTTCTTTTTTAAGATTTCAATTTCTTTGGTAAAATGTTTATTTTGTTCTTTGTTTTTCTGAGTTTATTGAACTGTCTTTGTTTTCTTGCATCTCGTTGAGTTTTTTAAGAACTGCAATCTTGAATTCTGTGTTATTTAAGTCACATATTTTCATGTCTTTAAGTTCATTTTCTGGAGACTCTATTATCTTTCTGAGCTGGCTTGTTACCTTGGTTATTTATGGCAATTAATGAATTATTATTTGTCTTCCTAGGCATCTACAGGAGTGGGTTCTGCAACAGATTGATAGGAAGAGCTGTTTTTTTTTACTTTTCAGTAGTTGTTGGTGGAATGTTTATTTTCTCTTCTGCTGCAGCCTTTTATTCTCTCTTATGCTGTAACATTATATTTTCTCTTACACTGTTCCGGCTGCTCACAGGTGGTTCCCTGGAAGGTGGGCTTTTTCTCTGTGAGCAGGTCTCAGGGCACTGCCTCTGTGGGGGGATGTGGAGAGCTCTTCCTTTAGATTATTCCAATTGGGTGTGTCTCAGTGTTGCCTGTATGCTATGCAGGGCGTCCTTTGTGGAATTATAGCTTTTAAATTTGTTGTAAATACCAAGAGAGATTTCAAGAGACACTCCTCGCGATGCCATTTCTATGACATAATCTAGAGTAGATATATTCTATTATTCTGTTTTTACATTCAAAGACCCCTTTTTTTAATACCTGCTATGATTTGCTGATATTCTCTTCTAGTTGATAATTATTTTTCAGATATTGCACTTTTTAGTAGTAGAATGTTTATTTAAAATATTTCCATTTCTTGACATATTTTTAATCTATTTACTCATTATGAACTTTTCTGGTTGTCTTTGGACATTTTTATTATAATTTCTTTAAAGCTGTTGTCTGCTAATTCTAATATCTCTATCATCTCAAGGTCTATTTCCACTTACTTATTTTTGTATTGATTATAGATTACATTTTATTGAATATCTAGTAAATTTTTAATTGTATAATAGACATTGTGGATTATGTGATAAAGATTCTGGATTTTATTGTCCAGACAACGTTACATTTTTCTACCAGATATTTCAATTATTGGCTGTTCATCTTAAACTTGTGGATATTTTATTGTACATTACATTAAATTGTATATGTTACTCTTTTGCTCTTAATCTGAAAGCAAATCATAATCAGGGGATGTAGTTTCTTTTCCTGAAGCATGACCCTTCAAGGTATCAATTGGTGAGATTTCATCTCCAAATATTGATTCCTCTGTGGTTGGCAGAATCTGAAATTTCAGCTCAGTTATTCCCAAAACCTCAGATATTGCTTTTGTAAGCATCTATTATTCTCTTCTGTACATGCTCTGTTCACGTTTGCTCAGCAAATTTTGGCCAACTTATATGTATATTTGGAGTCTCTCTCCTTTCTGGCTTCCTTTCTTTTGGTGCTTACTTCCTCAATTTCCCACTTTATTAATCTTTATTCACTAGCACTTCAAGCCCACAATACTGTGGCTTTAGGCATGAGTTTTAGCTTCACTGTTTTGCAGAGACTGGAGGGTGCTCTCAGGCAATAAACCACATAAATATGGATCTCAACTTGTGTGGGTCACTTTTTTTAAGGATCAAGTCTTATTTATTTATTTATTTATTGCTTCTGCTCACTTTTTATTTTCTTCAAATAGTTGTTTTTATAAAATGCTGTGGAGTCCATAGTTAGTATTAGCTGGAAGGTTAATCAGATACATGCTACTAAACCACTAGTGGCACTGTTATTTCTCATACAATATTATTTCATTGCAGTAATTTTATTTTTTTCTAGAGTTAACTGCCTCAAATTTTCTATATATTTTTTAAATTAAAGTTTATTGGGGTGACAATTGTTAGTAAAGTTACATAGATTTCAGGTGTACAATTCTGTATTACATCATCTATAAATCCCATTGTGTGTTCACCACCCAGAGTCAGTTCTCCTTCCATCACCTTATATTTGATCCCCTTTACCCTCATCTACCCTCATCGACCACCCCTCGCCCCCTTTTAAATATACTTATCATGAATTCTTTCTCCAAACACTGATACAGAATTATAAAATTCCTATTAATAAGGGCCAAGCACATTTAGTAATCTCTCAGATGTGTTTTTTTTTCTCTCTTTATGTCATCTCTTTTGGAGTCCTTCATCTTTCTGTTTCAATATGAACCCATTTCTCTCAGGTAGCAAAATTTTTTTTCAATATCCTGAGAATTTTGATTAAATTTTTCCAATGTTGATACTTTGTTTACTAATTTCCATTTCTTAACCTTTGTTTCCTTTCTCAGTTTTGTGATGCACACCCTCTCCAGTAGTTCCATGAGAATGCATGCATGACAGGTAAAATATTTAAAAGCTTACATGTCTGAAAATGTATTCTTCCTTCATTAGAATTGATAGTTTGTAATTTGAGAATACATTTTCCTCAGGCTTTGCACTGCCACATCATTTTCTAGATTCTTTTTTTTAGAAGATGGATAAATTTTGATTCTTGATCACCTTTTCCCTTGAGAATATTTTTAGATCTTTTTTTTCCTGCTCAAGATTCTTAAATTTTATGTGCTTTTGCATGGATTAGTATTATTATCATCATTTTTATTTGCTGTGCACTTTCACCATTTTAAGAGAAATGGAGGTCATGGTGTATAATTCTTTTTATACATCGATGGATTTGATTTGCTAATTTTTTTCTCCTTTCATAACTTGTTGCTTTTCAACATCACCATTGATGTACTTTGTAGGTATAATATTTGGTCTCTATAATTTGACTTTTTCCAGTTTCCTTTGGAGATGCTGGAGATAATTCTAGGTCTCTGGGACTCACAGGATATTACCTGGATTACTCCAGGATCTCTCATTTCTGTTACCTGTTGTTCAACATGTGGTAACAATTGGTCTTATTTCTCACACTTTCTTGGATGAGTGGTAGATGCTTCAGAGGATTTTTTCTTTTTTGCCTGTATATACGTAAAGGGACATTTTAACCATTATAGCTATTTTCTGCATCTAGTCATGGTCTCTGGATTGATATGACAGGAGGTCATCCTCTCTTTCCTTTCTTGCATGCTTGTTGTTGCTTGTTTCACAGGTTGGTTTTTTCCATTCTTGTGGGTGGTGGTCCTGTAAGCTATTTTTTTTTGAGGATTTTTGCACCTATGTTCATGAGAGATATTTGTCTATAGTTTTCCTTTCTTGTAATGTCTTTGGCAGGTATTAGTATTAGGGTAATGCTAGCCTCAGAATTAATTAGGAAGCATTTATTTCCTCTGCTTGCATTTTCTGGAAGACATTGTAGAGAACTGGTATAATTTCTTCCTTAAATATTTGGTAGAACTCGGCAGTGGTCTTTCTGTTTCTGGCCTTTCTGGTCTTTCTGGTCTGGTGCTTTCTGTTTTGGAAAGTTATTAATTATTCATTCAATTTCCTTAATAAATATAGGCCTTTTCGGATTATCTATTTTTCCTTATTTGAGTTTGTTAGATTGTGTATTTTAAGGAATTGGTCCATTTCCTCTAGGTTATCAAAGTTTTGTGCATAGAGTTGTCCATTATATTCATTATCTTTTTAATTTCTATAGATTCAGTAGTGATGTCCTCTTTTTTCTTAATTTACCTTGCTAGCAGTTCATCAATTTTATTGATTTTTTTCCAAAAAGCCCAGTTTTTTGTTTCATAAGTTTTTCGTTAGTTTGTTTTCAATTTCATTGATTTCTTCTTTAATTTTTATTATTTCTTTTTTTTTTCTGCTTAACTTGGACTTCATTTTTCTCTTATTTTTCTAGTTTTCTGCAATGGGGGTTTATAGTATTGATTTTAGATTCTTCTTCTTTCTCCATACATGCATTGAAAGCTATAAATTTCCCTCTAAGCACTGCTTTTGCTGAATCCCACACATTTTGATAAATTGTATTTTCATTTACATTTAGTTCTAAATATTTTTAAATTTCTTTTGAGACTTCTTGAAACTTAGAAGTGTGTACCTTAGAAGTGTGTCATTTTATTTCCTTAGAAGTGTGTACCTTAGAAGTGTCATTTTATTTCCAAGTATTTTGGCATTTTCCAGCTTTATCTCTATTATTGATTTTAGTTTAATTCTATGCCTGAAACTACAGATTTAAAACAACTAGTTTGTTTCTCAAAATATATTTTATGATTATTTTTTAATGTTCAAATTTTATTTACCCTTCAATTTTGTTATATCTCTTATCTGGTGTCATCTTCACTCATTCTCTCTATCCTTGTGGGTTTTTTTTTTTCTTTCCATTTTAAATATTATGTCAGTGAAAGTGGAGAAATAAACATGTTTCAATATGACATTTAAGTGGAAATTTCCTCTTATTACTCCAAAGGTCTTTCTGATTTATGCACTGAAGAGATCCTTGAACAATTTATTAGAAAAATCTTAGTTTGGGGTGGTAATTTTCCACAAAATGATGCCGATCTTTCTATCTTCATTTCAATACGAGTAGCTAACTTCATTGAATTCACTGATTTTACATATGAGGAAAATGAAGCTTAGAGAGGTTAAACAATACACTCAAAGTTACACAGCTAGTAAGTGAAAAAGCCTTGATTTGAAACAGGCAAGTTTGCTCCAGAGCTCAATTCATATGGGATACAGATATTACTATAAAATAAAAATTAAAGTAGAAAATTTTTAACTTTTAAATTTTTTCATCTTATTATAGATACATAATTCTCTTCCAGAAGTCAAAATACTCCATTTGCACAATGGGTTTCCTGTCAAAAATATTTTAGAAATAGGTATGGAGCTTCCAATATTGATAGTGACAGACTATGTAATTTGAAACAATGCTATGTATGAAGAGAACTAAAAATACCATACAAAACATCTGCTTGAATGAATCAGAGAGTTTGTAAGATAGTAAAGTGTTAGCTCAAATTCACACAGTAAATCAAAGGATCAGGACTAACCTGAACTGTCAGATTCTAGAACTGGTATTCTCATTGCTTTACTATACACCTTTTTTAGATGGCAACTAATGTCTTCAGAATATACTGGCTTTGTATTGTTAAGGACATAAAGAAAAGGAGGAGAAGGTTTATTTCTTATCCGTCATGTGAATGCTTCATTACAATTTTTGATATATGGCTTTGGCTGTTGAACAGGCTGTCCATAGCTACACAGTACTTGATGAATTACAGATGAAATATTAAAGTATCAGATAAAGTTCTTGGTTCAGAATCACAAAGGAAACTTCTGCTTTTGACCCTTTTGTAAAGGGGGTTGTCTGATGATTGAGGAGGATATAGAGCCAATTGAGAAGTGTTGTAATGTTTTGGCTTAAACTGTAAAGACTTCTTTCTCTGAATTAGGCATGAGATATGGCTTTTCCTGAGGAACATAGCATGGAAAATACTATCTGGCAAATGAAACCTTCTATGTACTTATAATGCAGTTGCATCTTCATCTTCTATTCAGTGACTTTAGGACCACAGGTAGTGGATAGATTGTTCCTATTCCAGTATAGAATTTGAGACTGTACAAGTGCACTGTCTTGAAGAAATCAGAAATTCTCTCTCTCTCTTTTTTCCTGATAGTTAAATTTCAGAGTGTTCAAATGTTTTGTTACATCATTAAGAATGCAGCAGCTGGTGTACCCCTGAGGATGAGGGGGAGTTGTAATTCTAAAGGATCCTAATCCAAGAAAACTCAGTAGATCTCCTTGTCAAGTTTCCCTTACCTAACCATATGAATAAAGTGAAGAAAATAAAATCCCTTTACTAGGCTTCTATATTCCTCAACCCAGCAAGAGGCAAGGGTACAGCTTCCTCCATTACATCATTCAGTAAATCTGACTTACAGACTTTACAGCACAAACTTATGATAAATGACTCAATAGAATCATAATATAAGGATGTCATAACTATTGACACATTCCCCTTCCCCCACATTCATTGAAGGTACTACCTTTCCTTGCTGATTAACTCAGTGTTTCCATGTTCTGACTAAACTTCTCAAATTGATTTTTTTTAAAATTAGTTTCAGGTGTATAAAGCAACATAAGTTAGACATTTACACCCCATTACAAAGTGATCACCCCCCTCAAATTCTTTACTGGCAGATGGCTAGGATCTAAGAGTTCATGAGTGTAGGGTAATTCAATGAAACATTCTTGCTATAATGACAGGTGGTGTGCAACCTGAGAACAAGCACACTACAACAGACCTGTAGATCACCCATTGGATACCTCTTGGCCATTTGAGGTTTAGAGAATCTTTGAATAGTTACTTTTTAACTTTTTACTTTTCAGTGGACTTGGGGGAAGGAAAGGAAGACTCTACCTTCCTTGGGACCTCTCTTGCTGATGTAAGAAAGTGGTTTTTTATTTAAAAGACTGAAACACAAAAAGCAGAGTCAAGAAGAAACAAAGTATGGCCAGGTATAATCAGAAGACACCCAGGAAAGACCACCTAAAAAATAGAAATACAAACCACAGCTTTCTTATCAAGTAAATAAATGTATATTCTTATGAGTAGAGTGTAGGGAAGGAGAGAGGAGAACAGAATAGAAAGTAATATAAGAAAGGGTTTGAGTAATATAAGAAAAAGTATTTGCTTGGTTTATGTCTCAGTAACAGAAATGAACACGTTAGAGTATCATAATTAATTTAGAAATGTGTTCATATTAAGATAGCAACTTACTGCCTTCTCACCTTGGCTACTCTATTTTTCATACATCATTGCCTTTTAAGTTTTTCCATTAATACCACCCCTCCTCCACTGAGGCTTCCATAAGGGCTGGCTCTTCTGCGGGAAATGTTCTTTCCCACATTCTTTGCATTGTTCAGTTCCTTCTCAACTTTCTGACAGAAGATTAGAGAGAGTTTGTATTGGTGCAGACAAAATTCTTCTGGCAGATAATCCAGTGGAAGGTTGGGGCCTAGCTGAGACTTCACTGAGCTATCACTCTACTGCTAATGAGAGGTCAGCTTGCATTATTCATCTGTATATGAACCAAATGCTTTCCCTTGCTGTTTCTTTTGGCTTTCTCTCCACTTCCAGCCTGCTGCTGTCTTTTTTACACATCATCTGCAGATCGTAATGGCTCAAATTACTCCGTTGTGCCTTGGCTTGTCCTTGGAGCTGATGGGGCTGCCAGGTCCCTTCAGAAGGTAATGGGATGGGTCCTGAATATCATAAGGCTAAAGAAGGGCCTTCCAGAGCCTGGCTTTCGCCCATTCTGTCTCATATGGGTCTTTGGTCAGCAGGGTTCTCAGTTGGAGAAGTAATATTAACCCTTTATTTAAACATCTTTGAAATATGTACTTGAGAAGTTTAATAGAAATAAAAAATGTAAACACCCAGGTGACTGAACTTGTGGCAAAAAATACTCTCTGACTCGGCTCTGACGGAGCAGTTTCATTCAGTACAAATTGGGTACATTTTCATGCACTTGAAGCTTTTGCTTTTCAGTAATTTTCCTGAGATCAAACAGGCAACTGCAAATATGCATGTTAACCTCAGTAGAATTTGTTTACTTAATATTGGTGGCTTATTTTCACATGTTCAGCAAATGTTGTGTGCCTACCAGGTGCCAGGTACTTAGGTGAGGAGGACGTACAGATGAACTTCATGGAGTCCCTGCCCATTAGCCCCTAGACATGGGGAAACAGACCTTTATTCAAGTTCACCCAGGGGGCTTCGGTCAAAGGTCCCACAAAAGATTGTTGGATAAATCTGTTGTGATTAGGAATGAAATGTGTATTAGAAACTCGCCAGTGGAGAGAGCCTTCACAGAATGAACTCAGTAGCTTGAGCACTTGGGATTTTTGGAGAGGAGTTTGACATAGGGTTATTGTAGGTGGGCAGTAGTAAGTACGGCTTGGCTGCGATCGGTCAGAATTTAAAAACTAGGAGCTAGCTTATTGGTTTGGTATGTGAAGCAAGGCTATTATTGAAACTTTCTGTGGTTTCGTTTTTCTGGAATACAATTGGAAGCTGCTATTGCTAATGCATATGGAGGTTAAATGGTTTGTGTTATAAGATGTGGTTTCTTTACAGTTTATCTGTTTTGTAAGTTATGGTTTCTTTACATTTGTCTATTTTTCATGTTGTGGCTTTTAAAAATTCCATTCCTCAGCCCTGCCTTTTGATTATACTTAAGCCAGACTGTAGGATAAACTCCATCTTCAGGGTGATGGTCGGTCATTCTACATGTACACTACTGGTCAAAGTATCTGTGCCTATGTTGGAAGTCACTTGAGTTTCAACAAACTTTATAATGTTTTGTTGTTTCAATTGAATGGTCATTTTGTGTAATAGTGGCTGAGTAACAGCATTTTAGATGTGCGGGATCACATATTTGAACACTGCAAAGCATGCAAACACTAAGAGAAGGATTATAATCAGTATGTAGCCCACTTTGTAGATAGGAGCCAAGAATAGCAAATTAAACCAGAGAACATATCCTATCTTTGATCTGTAGAGCCTGTAGTAGCAGACATAGGGATATCAGGCAAACCCAAATTTATCATTTCTTTGTGTGTTTTTCAGATATTTGTAAGGACATTGAAGAATCTGGAAATATTTATGGGGATTAAGTCTAACATTCTTCCCATAAAATGGCACACATTCTGCCTGGACAACTATGTATGATCAGGGCTACTCATATTCAAAGCAACTCTATTGATCTCATGGAATTCTCTTGTAAGGAGAGCTATAGCCTTAGCAGCATTTCCTAGTCCTCAGGTAGTTCTTGGAATCATAACAATTTGCTCGACTTTTCAGTCTTACATTAAAACTTGAAATGAGTTGTGAGGAAAGAAAAAAGTTTGGAATAGTCATTCAGTTCACAAATTGCAGATCAGTTTTTCTTCTTCATGAATTAACTTTTCTAAAGAGCTATTTTTTTTTCTGAAAGAGGAAATTGATGGGCCAAAATAGACCTTGAGTGATATCAGGGACTATCCTGAAGGTAGGTAATAGTTTACCAAGAAAGCAAGTCCCTATTTAATTTGCAGGCAGTAACTAAGAGGATTTTGTGCTGAAAATCTTATACCAGTTATTGGGGAACATCTAGTTAAGTATTTTTGGCCTAAATACTCACATGAGATTATCTGATGTGCCATACAATTCTAATTTGAGCATGATGTGGCACCAGATGGTAAAATTTAAAGAAAGATCAGCAGATGTGTTTATGGTGGGAGAGAATGAATTTGTGTTTAAGTTATAGATCTTATAAGGTTTATAAAAATGAGGCATCTTCCACTTGGACATCCACTTCTTTGCTTCTTAATATGTTCTATGAAACTTTGTTATAAAAATTATCTCCTTAAAAAAATGGAAACCTCTCCCACTACTTGTCATGTGATAGGGGGTTTTAGACCTTTGACTGCCTGGTCTGTGTAATATATGCCATATAATATGTCACATAGTAGTTTATTCTATCTGGGAAACTAACTGATTCCTTTTAATGACTAAAAAGTAATGTGTAGCTCTCTAAGGCAAATTGGTACGAATCAAAAGTAGCTACTAGATGACAACATAGAAATGGTGGCATGAGGTGTCTCTTAAAATCTTCCCTGGAATTTACAACAAATGGAACAGCTATAATTCCACAAAGGACTCCCTGCACAGCAGACAGGCAAGACTAAGAGACACGCAACTGAAAACATCTAAAGGTGGGTAAATTGGCGAGTGGGGGAGGAGGAAAAGGGGAGTGCAGAGATGCAGGCTGTGCGGGTCCCAGAATGCAGAATGAGCTCGGAGCTCTGAGCTCCCTGCATTGCGGAGCTACCTCAGTCACAGTCACAGGAGAGGGAAGAACTCAGACTGCTAGTGCTCCCCTTATGGCCCACAGTCCATCCTGAGGGATCAGCATATAACACGGCTGAACCCAACTGAGACTTTGGAGCAAAGACTGAGGGAAAAAGTGTGAAAGCAGTGAGTTAAGCCCTCATTGCTAAGCAGAAGACATAAGGCATAGGTATGGAGCCTAGACAATCACTCAATACCCTTTCAGAGCTTGCCCCACCTCCACCTGCCCAGTGCTATAAGCAGAACTGTAGCAGTGTCAGATCAAAAGAACAGAATATTTGTAGTTCTAAGAACTGCAGCCTACAGCCACGGACTCATGGCCCAACTAGTTCCTGCAAAGGGGAGAGAGACTTGGGTGCAGGATTGGCTGTGCTTGTGGTCGCCACCATTGATCAGAGCCACCTCTAACAACCCACCCTCCACCTGCCCCCATCTATTTGGGCAGATCCCTGCAGGGATAAACAGAGCCGCTGAAACACACAGGCACTGAAACAGATGTAGGAAGAGCTTTGGAACATCAGAAGCTCTCCACAGCCCCCCATGGAGGCAGTGCCCTCTGACCCACGTGACCTGTTCACAGAGGAGAAGCCCGCCTTCCAGGGAATCACCCCACTGTGTGAGAAGCTGGAACAGTGCAGAGAAAATATAACACTACAGCGTGAGAGAGAATAAAAGACTATAGTCAGACAGAAAATAAAACATTCTATCAACACCTATTGGAAAACAAAAGAGAGACCTCTTCTTATTAACCTGTTGCAGAACCCACTCCTGTAGATGCCTAGGAAGAGAAATAATAATTCGTTAATTGTGATGAATAACCAAAGTAAGAAGACAGCTCAGAAAGAAAAATGCCATAAAAGTCTATAGAAAATGAACTTAAGGACATGGAAATATGTGACTTAAATGACAGAGAATTCAAGATTGCAGTTCTTAAAAAAACTCAATGAGAAGCAAGAAAACACAGATAGTTTAATGAACTCAGAAACACAATCAAAGGATGAAATGAACATTTTACCAAAGAGATTGAAATTTTAAAAAACAACCAAATAGAATTTCTGGAGATTAAGAACTCGATAAAAGAAATGAATGAAATAGTCAGCTTAGGTAATAGAGCTGACCAGATGGAGGAAAGCACTAGTGACACTGAAGATGGAAATATGGAAATGACAAAGATGGAAGAAGAGAGAGAATTGAGAGTTAAAAGAAAAGAAAGAACTCTACAAGAACTTTCTGACTCCACCAGAAAGAGCAACATAAGAATAATGGGCGTACTAGGAGAAGAAAAGGAGAAGGAACAGAGAGTATATTCAAACAAATAGTTGATGAGAACTTCCCAAACTTGTGAAAGAACTGGATCCTAGAATCCAAGAAGAAAATAGAACACCTAATTACCTCAATCCCAACAGGCCTTCTCCAAGTCACATTGTATTGAAGCTGTCAAAAATTAACGACAAAGAAAGAATCCTCAAGGCATCCAGAGAAAAGAAGACAGTAACCTACAAAGGAAAGCCCATTAGTTTATCATCAGATTTTTCAGCAGAAACTCTACAAGCCAGAAGAAAGTAGAATAAAATATTCAAGCTATTGAAAGAGAGAAATTATGAGCCAAGAATAATATCTCCAGCAAAGATATCCTTTATATATGAAGGAGAAATAAAGACCTTTCCAGACATACAGAAGCTAAGGGAATTTTCTAACACATGACCTGCACTACAAGAAATACTGAAATTCAATCTGAAACAAAAAACCAAAAAATACAAAACCATGAGTAGTGTTACAAACAGACAGACAGAAGCAGTAAATGGCAACCCCTACACTGAATAAGACACTATACACTTGAACATAACATACAGAATAAAGAAGAAAAAAACACTTAAAAAAAAAGGAGAAAAAGACAAGTTGCTACTGCAGCGCAGAAATCAACTCACAGCATAAATAGGGATAATTTGTGACATCAAAAAAATAAAAGGTGAGAGAGTAAATATCTCAACTGACACAAGGGAATGGAAAAAGGAAGCATGCTGAAGAAAATGGAATACTTTAGATATGAAAATTTTTTTACATAAAATTAATGGTAACCATTAAAAAAAAATCCAAAACTGAAATATATAACATAAAAAAAGAAGAAACGGAGGAAAAAAATTATAAAATACCATCACGCTGAAACAATAGACAGCAACAAGAAGCAAATAAACAACAGAGACACAGTGCTACCAGTAAACCAAAGATAGAATGATAGGAAATTCTCATGTATCAATAATCACCTTAAGTTTAAATGGACTGAACTCACCAATAAAAAGGCACAGAGTCACAGACTGAATAAAAAAAACTAAACCCAACCATATGCTGCCTCCAAGAGACACATCTCAGATACAAGGACACATATAGACTCAAAGTGGCATGGTGGAAATTGACACTCCAAGCAAATGGTATTCAGAGAAAATCAGGTGTAGCTATACTGATATTAGATGAAACAGATTTCAGGATAAAAGAGATAATAAGAGAGAAAGATGGATATTTCATAATGGTAAAGGTGACTATACAACAAGAAGACATTACAGTCATGAATATGTATGCCCCTAATTAGGGAGCACGGAAATATACCAAGCCACTACTGTGTTTCCCCGAAAATAAGACCTAGCCAGACCATCAGCTCTAATGCGTCTTTTGGACCAAAAATTAATATAAGACCCTGTATTGTATTATATTATGTTATGTTACGTTACGTTACGTTACATTACATTACATTACATTATATTATATTATATTATATTATATAACCTGGTCTTATAGTAAAATAAGACTGGGTCTTACATTAACTTTCACTCCAAAAGACGCATTAGTGCTGATGGTCCAGCTAGGTCTTGTTTTCGGTACCAACAGAACTAAAGAGAGAAATTGACCAAAACACAATTATAATAGAGGATCTAAATACATCATTGACAGCTATGGATAGATCATCCAAACAGAAAATAAAGAAATATCAGCCCTAAATGACACATGGGTTGAAATGGACAAAATTGATATTTATAGAGCACTTCATCCTAGATCATCAGACTAAACATTCTTTTCTAGTGTACATGAAACTTTCTCAAAGATAGACCATATATTAGGACATAAAACTATCCTCAGCAAATTTAAGAAGATTGAATCATACCAAGCATATTCTCTGATCACAAGGCTTTGAAATTGGATATCAATTGCAGAAAGAAAGCAGGAAAATCCACAAAATGTGAAGATTAAACAACATACTTTTAAAGAATGACTGGGTAAAAGAAGAAATAAGAGGAGAGATCAAAATATACATAGAAACTAATGAGAACGAAAATACATCCTACAAAAATTTTGGGGATGCAGCGAAAGCAGTAGTAAGAGGAAAATTTATATCATTACAGGCCTATCTCAAGAAAGAAGAAACATCCCAGATAAACCACCTCCCATTACACCTTAAAGAACTGGAAAAAGAAGAAAAAAGAAACCCAAAGTCAGCAGAAGGAAGGAAATAATAAAAATCGGAGCAGAACTAAATGAAATAGAGAATAAAAAGACAACAGAGATAATTAATGCAACAAAGAGCTGAGTGTTTGAAAAGATTAATAAATTGACAAACCCTTGGCTAGACTCACTAAGATAAAAAGACAAAAGACACTAATAAACAAAATCAGAAATAAAAGAGGGGAATTTACCATGGATGCCACAGAAATACAAAGGTTTATACAAGGACACTATGAAGGACTATATGCCACCAAATTCAGTAACCTAGAAGAAATGGAAAAGTTCTTAGAAACATATAACCTCCCAGGGCTGAATCTCGAAGAATTGGAGAATCTAAATAGACCGATCAACAAACAATAAAGAAATTGAATCAGTCATCTGAAACCTTCCCCAACGCAAAAGTCCTTGACCAGCTGGCTTCACTAATGAATTCTACCAAACATTCAAAGAGGATCTAATACCTGTCCTGCTCAACTCTTCCAAAAAAATGAAGAAGCGACAATACTTCCTAGCTCATTTTATGAGGTCAACATTACCCTGATAAGAAAACCTGGAAAGGATAACACGAAAAAAGAAAATTACAGACCAATATCTCTGATGAAATTAGATCCAAAAATTCTAAACAAAATTCTAGCAAATCAAATACAACAATGTATTAAAAAGATTATACATCACGACCAAGTGGGGTTCATCCCAGGGGCACAAGGGTGGTTCAACATATGCAAATCGATCAATGTGATACACCACATAAATAAAATAAAGGACAAAAATCATATGATTATATCAATAGATGAAGAAAAAGCATTTGACAAGACAGAACATCCATTTATGATTAAAACACTTAATGAAATGGGTACAGAAGGAAAATAGCTTAACATAATAAAGGCCTTATATGACAAACTCTCAGCTAATATCATAATTAATGGTGAAAAACTGAAGCCCTTTGCTCTACCTTCAGGAACATGACAGGGCTATCCCTTTTCACTTCTGCTTTTCAACATAGTATTGGAAGTCCTAGCCAGAGGAATCAAGCAAGAGAAAGGAATAAAAGGTATCCACACAGGGAATGAAGATGTTAAATTGTCACTTTTTGTACATGACATGAAGCTGTATATAGAAAACTCTAAAGACTCCACCAAAAAGCTATTAGGAATAATAAACGAATACAGTAAAGTTGCCAGCTACAAAATCAACGTACAAAAGTCCATTGCATTTCTATATACTAACAATGAAACCTCAGAAAAAGAAATAAGAAGAAACACAATTCCTTTTGCAATGGAAACAAAAAGAATAAAATACCAAGGAATAAACTTAACCAAGGATGTGAAACCTGTACACTGAAAACTATAAGACATTTTTTTTTCAAAAGAATTGAAGAAAACACAAAGAAACAGAAAGACATTCTGTGTTCATGGATTGGAAGAATCAACATAGTTAAAATGGCCATATTATCCAAAGCAATATACAGATTTAATGTAATCCCCGTCAAAATTCCAATGGCATTTTAAAAAGAAATAGAACAAAAAATCATCAGACTTGTATGAAGCCACACAAAACCCTGAATAGCCAAAGCAATCCTAAGAAAAACGAACAATGGTGGAGGAATCACACTCCCTGACTTCAGCTTGTACTACAGGGCAAAAATAATCAAAACAGTATGGTATTAGCAGAAAACAGACACACGGACCAATAGAATAGAATCAAGTACCCAGAAATAAACCCACATAAATATGGACAGATAATTTTCGACAAAAGAGCCCAAAACATATAATGGAGAAAAGAAAGCCTCTTTAATAAATGGTGTTGGAAAAATTGGAAAGCCACGTGTAAAAAAGTGAAACTAGATTGCTATCTGTCACCAAGTACCAAAATTAACTCAAGATGTATCAAAGACCTGAACGTAAGACCTGAAACAATAAACTGTATAGAAGAAAACATAGGTACTAAACTAATGGACCTATGGTTTAAAGAGGATTTTATGAATTTGATTTGAACGGCAAGAAAAGTAAAAGTTAAAATAAATGAATGGGACTATATCAAACTAAAAAGCTTCTGCACAACAAAAGAAATCATAGACAAAATAAAGGGGCAACCAACTGAATGGGAGAAGACATTTGCAAACAAAACCTCTGATAAGAGGCTAATATCCAAAATATATAAGGAACTCATGGAACTCAACAACAAAAAACCAAACAATCCAATTAAAAAATGGGCAGAGGACCTGAAGAGACATTTCTCCAAAGGGGACAATAGACATGAAAAAATCCTCAACATCACTAATCATCAGAGAAATGCAAATGAAAACCACAATGAGATATCACCTCACACCAGTTAGAATAGCTATCATCAACAAAACAAATAATAACAAGTGTTGGAGAAGTTGCAAAGAAAAAGGAACCCTCATTCACTGTTGGTGGGAATGCAACTTTGTGCAGTCACTATGAAAAGCAGTGTGGATTTCTTCAAAAATTAAGAATAGAATTACCATATGACCCAGCAATCCCACTCTTGGGTATTTAACCCCCAAATCTGAAAACATTGACCCATAAAGATACATGTGCTCTGATGTTCATTGCAGCTTTATTTAAAATGGCCAAGACATGGAAACAACAAGTGTCCTTTGATAGATGATTGGATAAAGAAGATGTGGTATATATACAAAATGGAATACTATTCTGCCATAAAAAATGAGATAGCTCTGACTGCCCAGGAGCAGTGAGGGATTGCAGGTTGAATCAATTGACAGTGGCCAATGATTTATTAATCATGACTACGTAAGGAAGCCTCTGTAAAAGCCCAAAAGGACAGGCGTTGGAGAGCTTCTGGGCGATTTGCAGAGGGTGGTGTCCTGGAAGAGGGAACGGAACTCTGTGCCCTTTCTTCATACCTTGTCCTATGCATCTCTTCCATTTGGCTGTTCCTGAGTTATGTTTTTAATATAACCAGTAAACCACTGCATTCCAACCATCTTCCTTCTGAGAGCTTGCCGCTTGCAGAACCATTCCCCTGGGGAGAGCCGGAAAGGTTGGTGGGCAAGTCAGAGTTGCTATGACTGCTTGTGAGACACGGTCAGCAGATCAGAAATCTCCCGCCCGCACCCATACACACACACTGAAGAAGTGCCCTAGGACTCTGGAGTTCTGGACAAAGGGCTGGTGGTGCTACTCTCGGTGTGCATACGTGCGGACAAGGCCAGAAGCTGCACTGACTTTGTGGAGACTATCATCCAGACCCCTCAGGCCCACGCATTTAAGTCTGCAGTCCTAAAGTCTCTCTGGGCACCAGGTGACCGGCTCTGCCTGCGCAATAAGCAGGGGGCTCTTTGGTACAGCAGAGAACAACCTGGACATTGCTTGGTGGGCTCAGGCCGAGACGGTCGCTGCTTTTTGTTTTGCTTTGTTTTGCTTTGCTTGGTTTTGTTTTGCTTTGTCTTGTATCTTTGATATCTTTGCCTGTGTCGAGCGGGGGTTATCGGCTGTTTTTTTTTTGCATGTGAATGTACTTGATTTTTTTTTTTTTTTTTTCTTTGCTGTTGTCGTTGCTGCTGTGCTTGGTGATTTGCCTTGTTCTGGGACTTCCCTGCCGGGGCCCAGCTTGGGTGGCACGGGACTCGGCATATCCGGGGGCCAACTCCAGACCAAATCAGAGTGCAGCCGGGTTTGACCTGCAGGTCACACACCTAGAGGGGTTTCTCTGCAAGCTCTGGAGCCCATAGAGGCCAAATCACATTGAGGTGGTCAACCCTCATGCAGCAGAGTGCCCTGCGGGGGGCAGAGCCAAGTCTCACGGCAGGTCAGCCCAGGAGTTGACACCACCTGCTCACTAGCGGGAAGCAATTAAAGATCTTCTTGAACGGGACAGTGTACACAACACAAGACTCATCTTTGGAGCACACGCAGAGGAGGACGACGTGGTGTGAGTCAAATATAAAGGACACATACTACACAAGATAACCTAGCAAGAACTAAGAACTCCAGGGGATCTACCTAATATATCAAAATAAACACAGTCAGCCAGAATGGGGAAACAAAGATACACGTCCCAAATAAAAGAACAGAAGAAGCTTCCACAACTGGAACCAAATGAAGCAGACGTAACCAACCTCTCAGAGACAGAGTTCAGAATACTGGTGATAAGAATGTTTAAGGACCTTAGAGAAGACATAAAGAAGGATGTAGAAATCATAACGAACGAGCTTAGAGAAAACATAAAGAAGGATGTAGAAATCATAACGAAAAACCAGTTAGAACTAAAGAACACAATTACCGAAATTAAGAACTCACTTGAAGGAATTACCAGCAGGCTAGATGAAGCAGAGGATCGAATCAGCGACTTAGAAGACAAGGTAGCAGAGATCACCCAAATGGAACAACAGAAAGAATAAAAAACAATGAGGATGGCCTAAGAGACCTCTGGGATAACATCAAGCGCAACAACATGCGCATCATAGGAATACCAGAAGGTGAAGAGAGCAAGCAAGGGATTGAGAACATATTTGAAGTAATAATGTCTGAAAACTTCCCCAACCTGATGAAGGAAACCAATATTCAAGTCCAGGAAGTGCAGAGAGTTCCAACCAGGATTAACCTAAACAGGTCCACACCAAGACACATTATAGTTAAAATGGCAAAGCTTAAAGACAAAGAGAGAATCCTAAAAGCAGCAAGAGAAAGACGGAGGGTTACATACAAGGGAACTCCCATTAGACTATCAAATGATTTTTCTACAGAAACATTGAAGGCCAGGAGGGAGTGGCAGGAGATACTCAAAGTGATGGAAAACAAAGGCCTACAACCTAGATTGCTTTATCCAGCAAGGCTATCATTTAAAGTTGATGGAGAGATAAAGAGCTTTCCAGAAAAAAATAAGCTAAAGGAATTTATCACCACCAAGCCAGCATTGCAAGACATACTAAAAGGACTTCTGTAAATAGAAGAAAGATCAAAACAACCTAACTACAAATTTAAAAATGGCAATAACTATGTACCTATCAATAATCACTTTAAATGTAAATGGATTAAATGCTCCAATCAAGAGACATAGGGTGGCTGACTGGATAAGACAGCAAGACCCTTGTATATGCTGTATACAAGAGACTCACCTCAGAACAAAAGACACACACAGGCTGAAAGTGAAAGGTTGGAGTAAGATATTTCATGCAAATGGAAACGAGAAAAAAGCTGGAGTTGCAATACTTATATCTGACAAAATAGACTTTAAAATGAAGAACATACTAAAAGATAAAGATGGGCACTATATAATAATAAAGGGATCGATCTGACAAGAGGACATAACCCTAGTAAACATCTATGCACCCAACATAGGAGCACCTAAATATATAAAACAGGTACTGACTGACATAAAGGCAGAGATCAACAGTAACACTATTATAGTCGGGGACTTCAACACACCTCTGACCACAAGGGACAGGTCTTCCAGACAGAAAATCAATATGGAAACAACAGCCTTAAATGATACATTGGACCACTTGGATTTAATCGATATTTTCAGAACATTTCACCACAATGCTGCAAAATACACCTTTTTCTCAAGCGCACATGGAACATTTTCCAAGATAGATCATATGTTAGGCCACAAAACAAGTCTTGATAAATTTAAGAAAATTGAAATCATACCAATTGTCTTCTCTGATCACAATGCTATGAAATTAGAAATGAACTACAGGAAAAAAACTGGAAGGCACACCAATTCATGGAGGCTGAATAACTTATTACTAAATAATGAATGGGTCAAGCAGGAGATCAAGGAAGAAATCAAAAGATATCTCGAGATAAACGAAAATGAAAACACGATGACCCAAAATCTATGGGATGCCGCAAAAGCAGTCCTAAGAGGGAAATTCATAGCTTTGCAGGCCTACCTAAAGAAACAAGAAACATCACTAATCAACAGTTTATCTTCACATTTAAGGGATTTGGAAAAAGAACAGCAAAATAAGCCCAAAGGGAACACAAGGAAGGAGATAATAAAGATCAGAGCAGAAATAAATGAAATAGAAACCAGAAAAACAATACAAAAGATCAATGAATCCAAGAGTTGGTTCTTAGAGAAGATAAACAAAATCGACAAACCTTTAGCCAGACTCATTAAAAAAAAGAGAGAGAGGACCCAAATTAATAAAATCAGAAATGAAAGAGAAGTGACAACGGACACTGCAGAAATACAACGAGTTTTAAGAAGTTACTATGAGCAACTATATGCCAACAAATTTGACAATTTGGAAGAAATGGACAATTTTCTAGGGGCGTACAACCTTCCAAGGCTAACTCAAGAAGAAACAGAAAGCCTGAATAGACTGATTACCACCACGGAAATTGAATCAGTAATCAACAGTCTCCCAACAAACAAAAGCCCTGGACCAGATGGCTTTACAGGTGAATTTTACAAAGCGTTCAAAAAAGAATTATCACCAATTCTCCTCAAGCTCTTCCAAAAAATCCAGAAGGAGGGAAGACTCCCAAACACTTTTTACGAAGCCACTATCACCCTGATCCCAAAATCAGACAAAGACACCACAAAAAAAGAAAACTACAGGCCGATATCTTTAATGAACATAGATGCAAAAATCTTCAACAAAATATTAGCGAACAGAATTCAGCAATACATTAAAAAGATCATTCACCATGATCAAGTGGGATTCATCCCTGGTATGCAGGGGTGGTTCAACATCCGCAAATCTATTAATGTGATACACCACATTAACAAAATGAAAAATAAAAATCACATGATCATATCAATAGATGCAGAAAAAGCATTTGATAAAATCCAACAGCCATTTATGATAAAAACCCTTAAGAAAGTGGGAATAGAGGGATCTTATCTCAACATAATAAAGGCCATATATGACAAACCCACAGCTAACATCATACTCAATGGGGAAAAGCTAAAACCATTCCCCCTAAGATCAGGAACAAGGCAAGGTTGCCCGCTATCTCCACTTCTATTCAACATAGTTCTGGAAGTTCTTGCCACAGCAATCAGACAAGAAAAAGAAATAAAAGGCATCCAGATTGGTAAGGAGGAAGTAAAGTTATCATTGTATGCAGACGATATGATACTATATATAGAGAACCCTAAAGACTCCACCAAGAAGCTATTAGAGCTGATAGATGAATTTAGTAAAGTGGCAGGATACAAAATTAATATTCAGAAATCAGTTGCATTTGTATATACCAATAATAAAACATCAGAAGGAGAAATTAAAAAAAACAATCCCATTTACAATCGCTCCAAAGACTATAAAATACCTGGGAATAAATTTAACCAAAGAAGTAAAAGATCTATACTCAGAAAATTATAAGACACTGAAGAAAGGAATGAAGGAAGATATAAATAGATGGAAACACATATCATGTTCATGGATAGGAAGAATTAATATAGTTAAAATGTCCATACTGCCTAAGGCAATATACATATTCAATGCAATTCCTATCAAACTGCCAACGTCGTTTTTCACAGAAATAGAACATATAATCCTAAAATTTATATGGGACCATAAAAGACCCCGAATAGCAAAGGCAATCTTGAGAAATAAGAACAAAGTGGGAGGTATAACAATACCTGACTTCAAACTATACTACAAGGCTACAGTAATCAAAACAGCATGGTACTGGCATAAAAACAGACACATAGATCAATGGAACAGAATAGAGAGTCCACAAATAAATCCACGCCTATATGGCCATTTAATCTACGACAATGGAAGCAAGAATGTACGATGGAGTAATGACAGTCTATTCAATAAATGGTGCTGGGAAACCTGGACAGACACATGCAAAAAAATGAAGTTGGACCACCTCCTTACACCATATACAAAAATAAATTCAAAATGGCTTAAAGACTTACATGTAAGACCTGAAACCATAAAATACCTAGAAGAAAATATAGGAAGAAACTTCTCAGACATTACCCGGAGTAAGATTTTTACTGATATATACCCTCGCTCGAGGGAACTAAGAGAAAAAATAAACATATGGGATTATATCAAACTAAAAAGTTTTTTCACAGCAAAGGAAACCATCAATAAAACAAGAAGGGACCCTACTGAATGGGAAAAGATATTTGCCAATGATATATCTGATAAGGGATTAATATCACAAATCTATGGAAAACTCACTCAACTCAACTCCAAAAAAACAAACGATCCAATTAAAAAATGGGCAGAGGACTTGAAGAGACATTTTTCTAAAAAGGACATACAGATGACAAACAGACATATGAAGAAATGCTCAACCTCACTAACCATCAGAGAAATGCAAATAAAAACCACAATGAGATACCACCTCACCCCAGTCAAAATGGCTATCATCAATAAATCAACAAACAGCAAGTGCTGGCGCGGATGTGGAGAAAAGGGAACGCTTGTGCACTGTTGGTGGGATTGCAGATTGGTGCAGCCGCTATGGAAAACAGTATGGAGGTATCTCAAAAATCTGAAAATGGAATTACCTTATGATCCAGTAATTCCACTCCTAGGTATCTATCCGGAGAAATCCAAAACTTCAATTCAAAAATCTTTATGCACTCCTATGTTTATTGCAGCACTATACACAATAGCTAAGACATGGAAACAACCAAAATGCCCTTCGGTAGATGACTGGATTAAGAAACTGTGGTACATTTATACAATGGAGTATTATGCAGCCATAAAGAAGAAAGAAATCTTACCATTTGCAACAACATGGATGGATCTAGAGAACATTATGTTAAGTGAAATAAGTCAGACAGAGAAAGATAAGTACCATATGATCTCACTTATTTGCGGATTCTAAAGAAAAGAATAAGTGCATGAACTAATCAGAAACAGTTTGGGAGACAATGAGGAAAAACTGAGGGTTGCTAGATGGGCAGGAGGGGTGGGGGGTGGGGGGGAGGGTGAGGGGATTGGAGGGTAATCGGTGACCATAGGATGGCCACGGGCTTGAAAATTAATCTGGGGAACGTAATTTGGTGGTTACCAGAGGGTAAGGGGGTTGGGGGTGGGGGATGAGGGTGAGGGGGATCAAATGTATGGAGATGGAAGGGGAGATGACTATGGGTGGTGAACACACAATGTGATTTATGGATGATGTGATACAGAATTGCACACCTGAAATCTATGTAATTTTACTAACAATTGTCACCCCAATAAATTAAAAATAAATTAAAAAAAAAAAAAACAAATATATTTGGGAATTGTTGGGTATGGTGTCCTATAAATATCAATGAGGTCAAGGTGGTTGTTAGCATTATTTAGATCTGTGTTGTCTTTACCGATCTTTTTACCTAATTGTTCTATTGGTTGCTGAGAGAGTAATTTTTTAAAAATCTCCAAATCTGGTTGTTATTTACAATTGTTATTTTCTTCCTTTAATTATATCAGATATGTTGAAGAATTTTAAAACTTTTACATACCATTTACTCCCTCCTGCCTACTGTATTATCATACGCATCTTTTGTTTTACATGTACTTTCTTTATTGTTGTGCAATTTCGTTGTACACAAACTCTTCAATTACACAAACATTTCAATTATTGTTTTATATAGTCAATATTAATTTATATTTAAACACACACACACACAAAAAATGAGATAGTGCCATTTGCGACAACATGGATAGATCTTGAGATTATTATGCTAAGCGAAATAAGTCAGACAGAAAATGTCGAGAACCATATGATTTCACCGATATGTGGTTTATAAAACTGAAAGCAACAAAGGAACAAGAGAAACAAAGGAAGAAACAAAAACTCATAGACAGAGACAATAGTTTAGTGGTTACCAGAGGGTGGGGAAGAGGGGGCTGGTAGAATAGGGATCAAATATACGGTGATGGAAGGAGAACTGACTCTGGGTGGTGAACACTCAATGTGATATATAGATAATGTATTACAGAATTGTACGCCTGAAACCACTGAAATTTTACTAACAATTGTCACCCCAATTAACTTTAATTTAAAAAAAGTGGCTACTGCCCAAATGAAAGTAGATCCAAACTCAACAGATGGTTCAATTGTTTGTTTTAGATAAATCACAAGTGAGTTACAGCCAAGTATTTTATTCAAACTAAGGAGTGACTAGAGGGTGCAAATAACTGTATTAAAGCTAGAGGCATTATATGTCCTATGGTTAAGGGATAACACATATCTATTTGAAGTCAGGAGCTTAAAACCACAGATAAGAGAGTATAGCTAGGGCAATAAGAAACAGAAGCAAGGAAAGAAGTGCATAGCAATCAAAGGTTGTAGGCATTTGAGATCTTGTTCTGATGGAAGCTGTCTACTTTACATTGCCATGTCTGCTTGATCCAGGGATCTTGGTTCAGCAGTTGCCTTCAGAAGATTATATGCATCTGGAAGTCTTAAAAATCTGGAGGCTTTGGTTGGGATGGCTTTCCAGTGGTCTAAAGAAGGTTGGATTCCTCTTTAAGTGAGTGGGAAATAGAAATCCAAGGATTAATACTTTGTAATTAAGCCTGAGTGCTGTTGTTCAGTAAGACTTAATAGAATCTTTTTCATCAGGATTCAAGAGCTGCTATTGTCTGGTGTTTCTTCTGGAAGACTAGGTCTTTGGGGTTTTGGTCCTGTAGAGGTTGGTTAGAAAGACACTGAGGAAAAGTCACCAATTAGATGGTAAGATGAAGCACATAGTAGTCCCTTTAAATATTTAGCCACATAAGTTTGTAACTATCAAGATCTGGGGGATATTCTCAGATGTATAGGGCTGCCAGTCATCCATCATGAAGAGAGAGTTAGTGATCTCCAGTTGGAAATCATTAAGGCCAACAGCAACAATGTTGGTTATGGAAGTTCAAGGATCTCTAAGAGCTTTGCTAATTTTTCTTTTCAAAGAAATCTGCCCTGTAGACATCTCCTGAAGATAAAAGATAATAGGGACAAAATGAAATTTTTGAGTGAGTGGTAAGATTTTTCAGTTTCATAAATACCGTTTTCAGTGACATTGGTTCCAGTAGTACTGGAGACATAGATTTGAATTCTCTAGGTAGGGTGATGGTAACTTTAAGAAATCCATTTGGAGGTGTCCTTGAGGACTAGTCTCTTGTCCATGCCTACCTTTACTGTTTTTTTTTTAAATTAATTAATTTACTCTTAAATTTTTTAGATTATTTTTTTTTCAGTTACAGTTGACATTCAATACTAATTTATATTAATTTCAGGTATACAGCATAGTGGTTAGACATTTATATAATTTATGCAGCGATCCCCTGATTAGTCTAGTATACCCTGGCACTATACATATAGTTGTTGCAACATTATTGACTATATTCTCTATGCTGTACTTTACATCCCTGTGACTATTTTGAAACTACAGTTTGTATTTCTCAGTCCCTTCACCCTTTTCACCTAGTTCCCCAAACCCCCTCCCTCTGGCAACCATCGCTTTGTTCTCTGTATTTATGAGTCTGTTTCTATTTTATTTGTTCATTTATTTTGTTCTTTAGATTCCACATATAAGAGAGGTATTTGCCTTTCTCAGTCTGACTTATTTCACTTAGATGGACCTATTTCAATAGGTCCATCCATGTTGCCAATGGTAAGATTTCATATTTTTTTTTATGGCCGAGTACTATTCCTTTGTATATATGTACCATTTTTTTTTTTTAAAAATCCAATGATCTGTTGATGAGTACTTGGGTTGATTCCATATCTTAGCTATTGTAAAAACTGCTGCAATGAACATAGGGGTGCATATATTTTTTGAATTAGTATTTTGGATTTCTTTGGATAAATACCCAGAAGTGGAATTGCTGGTTTATAAGTTAGTTGTATTTACAAAAACTGTATTTTTAATGTTTTGAGGAACCTCAATCATTTTCCATAGTGGCTGCATGAATTTGCAATCCCAATCATGTACAAGAGTTCCCTTTTCTCTGAATCCTTGCCAACTCTTGTTTGTTGACTTATTGATGATAGCCATTCTGACAGGTTTGAGGTGATATCTCACTGTGGTTTTAATTTTCATTTCTCTGATGACTATTGACATCGAGCACCTTTTCATGTCTATTGGCCATCCGTATGTCTTCTATGGAGAAGGGTCAATTGAGGTCTTCTGCCTGTTTTAAAATTGGATTGTTTGTTTGTTTGCTTTTTGGTGTAAAGTTGTATGAGTTCTTTATAAATTTTGGATATTAATCCTTTATCAGATGTATTCATTGGTGAATATCTTCTCCCATTCAGTAGGTTGTCTTTTTGTTTTGTGGATGGTTTCTTTTGCTGTGAAAAAACATTTAGTTTGATGTAGTCACATTTATATATATTTTTCTTTTTTTTCTCTTGCCTGAGGAGATACATTAAAAATAATTACAGCAATGTCAAAGAGCTTACTGTCTATATTTTCTTGGATTTTTATGGTTTCAGTTTTTACATTTAAGTTTTTAACCCATTTTGAGTTATTCTTGTATATGGCGTAAAAAAGTTGTCTAATTTCATTTTCTGCATATATCAAATTTTCCCAACACCATTTATTGAATAGACTGTCTTTATCCCACTGTATATTCTCACTTCCATTGTCATATATTAATTGATCATATAGGCATGGGTTTATTTCTGGGCTCTATTCTGTTCCATTGATCTATGTGTCTGTGTTTATGCCAGCACCATGCTATTTTGATTACTATAGTTTTATAGTACAGTTTAATATCAGGTAGTGTGATACCTCCAATTTTGTTCTTTTTTCTCAAGATTGCTGTGGCTATTTAGGGTCTTTTGTGGTTCAATGGAACTTTTAAGATGATTTGTTCTAGTTTTGTGAAAAATGCCATTGGTGTTTTGATAGGATTTGCATGGACTCTATAGACTGTTTTGGGTAGTCTGGACATTTTAATGATGTTAATTCTTCCTATCTATGAGCACGGTGTATGCTTCCATTTATTTTGTATCTTCTTCTGTTTCTTTCTTCAGTGTCTTATAGTTTTTCTGAGTACAGGTCTTGTACCTTCTTGGTTAAATTTATTCCTTGGTATTGTTTTTTTTTTTTTTTTGATGAAATTGTAAATGGGATTGTTTTCTTAATTTCTCTTTCTGACAGTTCATTATTAATGTATAAAAGTGCAAGTGATTTCTTAATACTAATTTTGTATCCTGCTACTCTACTGAAATCATTTATCAGTTGTAAAAGTTTTTTTGGTGAAATCTTTAGGGTTCTCTCTATATAATATCATGTCATCTGCAAATATTTTCTGAGGAACATCAATCATTTTCCATAGTAGCTGCATGAATTTGCAATCTCACCATTAGTGTACAAGGGTTTCCTTTTCTCTGAATCCTTGTCAAATCTTGTTGTTTGTTGATTTATTGATGATAGCCATTCTGACAGGTGTGAGGTGATGTCTCATTGTGGTTTTAATTCTCATTTCTCTGATGATTAATGACATCTTTTCATGTCTGTTGGCCATCTGTGTGTCCTCTTTGGAGAAATGTCTATTGAGGTCCTCTGCCCATTTTTAAATTGGATTGTTTGTTTGTTTGTTTGGTGTTAAGTTGTATGAGTTCTTTATAAATTTTGGATATTAACCCTTTATCAGATGTATTCTTGGTGAATATCTTCTCCCATTCAGTAGGTTTTCTTTTTGTTTTGTTGATGGTTTTACTTCTTCCTTTCTAATTTGAATGCATTTTATTTCTTTTTCTTGTCTGATTTCTGTGGCTAGGAATTCCAATACTATGTTGAATAAAAGTGGTGATAATGGACATCCTTGTCTTGTTCCTGATCTTAAGGAGACTGCTTTTAGCTTTTCCCCATTGTGTATGAGGCCAGCTGTGGGTTTGTCATATATGGACTTTATTATGTTGAGATATATTTCCTCTATCCCCATGTTGCTTGAGAATTCTTATCATAAATGGATGCTGGATTTTTTCAAACGCTTTTTCTGCATCTATTGATATTATCATATGACTTTTATCTTTCATTTTGTTCATGTGGTGTATCACATTAATTGATTTGCTGATATTGAATCAACATTGCATCCCAGGAATAAATCTCACTTGATTATGATGCATGATCTGTTTAATGTATTGCTGAATTCATTTGCTAATATTTTGTTGAGAATTTTTGCATCCGTGTTCCTCAGGGATATTGGCTTATAGTTTTCTTTTTTTGCAATGTCTTTGTCTGGTTTTGGAATCAGGGTAATTGTGGCCTCATAAAATGAGTTTGGGATACTTCCCACCTCTTGGATTTTTTGGAATAGTTTGAGAAGGATAGGTGTTAATTCTTTTTTAAATGTTTGGTCAAATTCATCTGTGAAGACATTGGTCCAGGACTTTTGTTTGTTGGGAGTTTTTTGACTACTGATTCGATTTCAGTACTAGTAATCAGTTGGTTCAGATTTTGTTTTTTCTCATTTCAGTCTTAGAAGATTGTATGTATGTTTCTAGGGAGTTATCCATCTCTTCCAGGTTGTCCAATTTGTTCTCATAAAATTGTTTGTAAGATTTACTCATAATCCTTTGTTTTTCTGTGGTGACAGTTGTCACTTCTCTTTCATTTCTGATTTTATTTACTTAGGCTCTCTCTCTTTTGATGAGTCTCATTAAAGGTTTATCAATTTTGCTTATCTTTTCAAAGAACTAGCTCTTGATTTCATTGATCTTTTGTATTGTTTTTTTAGACTGTATTTTGTTCATTTCTGCTCTGATCTTTAACATTTCCTTCCTTCTACTTGCTTTGGGCTTCGTTTGCTCTTCTTTTCCTAGTTCCTTTAAGTGTAAGGTCAGATTGTTTATTTGAGATTTTTCTTATTTCTTGAGGTAGGCCTGTACTGCTATGAATTGCCCTGTTAGAACTGCTTTCGCTGTGTCCCATAGAATTTAGTTCAGTGTGTTTTCATTTTCATTTGTCTCAAGGTATCTTTTGATTTCTCCTTTGATCTTGTTGACCCATTCATTATTTAGTAGCATGTTATTTAGCCTTCACGTGTTTGCATGTTTTTCATTTTTTTTCTTGTGATTGATTTCTAGTTTCATACCATTGTGGTCAGAAGGATGCTTGATATGATTTTCAATGTTCTTAAATTTATTGAGACTTATTTTGTGGCCTAACATGTGGCCTAACTATCTTGGAAAACATGTCATGTGCACTCAAAAAGAATGTATATTCTGCTGTTTTGGGGTGAAATGCTTTAAAAATATCAATTAAATCCATCTGGTTTAGTGTGTCATTTAAGGCTGCTGTTTCCTTCTTGATTTTCTGTCCATCGGCATCAATGGGGTGTTAAAATTCCTAACTATGATTGTATTACTGTCTATCTCTTCCTTTATGTTGGTCAATATTGCTTTATATATTTAGGTGCTCCAAATTGGGTACATAAATATGTACCCTCTTGTTGGAATGATCCCTTTATTGTTATGTAATGTCCTGTTTGTCTCTTATTATAGCCTTTATTTTAAAGTCTATTTTGTCTGAGATAAATATTGCTACCCTAGCTTTTTTGGGGGAGTGGGGGTGGTTTCATTCTCATGAAATATATTTTTCCATCCGTTTACTGTCAGTCTGTGTGTGTCTTTCGATCTGAAGTGAGTCTCTTGTAGGCATCATATGTATGGGTCTTGTTTCTTTTTCATTCAGCTACCCTATGTCTTTTGATTGCAGCATTTAATCCATTTATGTTTAAAGTGATTATTGATGAATACATAGTTTTTGCCATTTTATTATTCATCTTTATGTTCTTCCATCCCTGCCCCCTCTTCTTTTTCTTACAGACGTCCCTTTAACATTTCTTGTAATATTGGTTTGGCAGTGATGAACTCCTTTATCTCTTTCTTGTCTAGGAAGCTCTTTGTTTCTCCTTTAGTTTTAAATAATAGCCCTTCTGGGTAGAGTAGTCTTGGTTCTTTCATGCGAGTCCCTTTAGTTTTAAATAATAGCCCTTCTGGGTAGAGTAGTCTTGGTTCTTTCATGCGAGTCCCTTCTTATGTGCAAAGTTTCTGTTGAGAAATCAGCTGATAATCTTATGGGAGGTCCCTTGTAAGTAAGTAGTTGGCTTTTTCTTGCCACTTTTAGGATTCTCTTTTTGTCTTTAACGTTTGCCATTTTAACTATAATGTGTCTTGGTGTAGGGTTATTTGGGTTCATCTTATTTGGGACTGTCTGTGTTTCCTGACCTTGTCTGTATATTTCCTTCACCAGGTTAGGAAAGTTTTCAGTCATTTTTTTCAAATAGGTTTTCAATTCCTTGCTTTCTGTCTTCTCCTACCGGTACTTCATGATGTGATATTGTTATGCTTGATGTCATCTCAGAGGTTTCTTAAACTATTTTCCTTTTTCTTTTTTTTTTTAATTCTTTTTTATTTTTGCTGTTCCTATTGGGTATTTTTGCTACCTTGTTTTATAAATCACTGGTTTGATCCTCTGGTTCATCTAGTCTGCTGGTAATTTCTTCTAGTGCATTCTTCATTTCAGTTATTGTATTCTTCACTTCTGATTGGTTCTTTTTTATGGTTTCCATACCCTTTTCTTAATGCTTGCTATGTCTTTGCTCACGTTATCACTATTACTAAGTTCATCGAGCATCTTTATAACCGTTGTTTTGAAATCTGCATCTGGTAGGTTGCTTGCGTCCATTTTGTCTAGTTCTTTTTCTGGAGATTTTCCCTGTTCTCTCATTTGGGACATATTTCTTTGTTTCCTCATTTTGGCTGCCTCTCTGTGTTTTCTTTCATATATTAGGTAGACCTGATATGTCTCTCAGTCTTGGCTGAGTAGCCTTATATAGTAAGTGGTTTATGGGGCACGGCGGCAAAATCTCTCTAGTCACCTGAACTGGGTGCCCCAGAAGTGTCCCTTGTGTGGGTTGTGTGTGTCATCCTATTATATTTGAGCCTTGATTGCTATTGGCACATCAGTGAGTGGTATTGATCCTCAGGCTGACTGGCTGTGCAGTTTGGCCTCATCCACAGCTTATGGGCAGCTGTGCTAGGGGGCTTACCTCATGAAGTGGGATTCGCCCCAGTGGGCTCTGGTGCCTGCTGACACTGCCCTTTGAGTGTGGTGCTTATGGGATAATTGGGAGGTGCTCTGCTGTTGTCTGATGCCAACCTCCAGGTGAGTTGGTTCTGGGGCCTTTTGTGGGCTGGAGGGACTCCAGTGCAGGCCCAGATCAGCCATTGTGTGTGGCTGGCCAGGTCCTACCTGGTAGGAACAACAAAGCCACCTGTGTTTGGTCACTGCCTGTGCTGGACCTGGGGCATGTGGAAGAGGCCATTCTGTCAAATGAGGACATCTGCCACCAGTACTGGTCTTGGGGTAGATCTACAAAAATCCCAGGATACCCTGAGGCCTGCTGCCACCGGCCATCTCCCATAAGGCTCAGTCACTGATAGAGTCTCATGCAGTCTGCAGGGTCTCAGTGAATCACCAGGGTTGGAAGAGTGTACACCAGTTTAATATAGATTCTGGTTTGGCACCAGTGCTGAGACTGGAGCTACTCAGTAAAAGTCTCAGAGCTCACTGAGGCCAGCTGCGACATGCCTGGGGCCCATGGACCTCTAAGAGTTGTCCAAGAAAGAGTGCAATGTGGGCAGTGCTGGCTACTTGCCGAGAAAGTGCTTCAGGCATTGAATGAGTTGGGTCAGGTGAAGTCCCGGGGAATCCAGAGTGCAGTGAGTGGATGGAACCAATGAAAATTCAGATTTGGCCATGTGGAGCAGGGGTCAACACAGGAAAGATGGCGCCTGCTTGCCTGCTGCACTGGAGAAGGGTTCTACACAGGAAAAATGGCAACTCTCCATCTAGTCCTCTCCCTGAAGCCACACAACTCAGTCTCTCCCTGCATGTCTCTGTCACCTCCCGAGTCACTGTCCCTCTGCCAGAGCACAGGGTGAGTGCCTGCAAGTGACTGAGTTTGTGCAAGTGCCATTAAAGAGGATGTCTGTGTTTCCTGCAGCCTTCTGTCCCACTTGGATGGTCTGAGTTCCCACTGTTTTTCACAGCCAGATGTTGTGGGCGCTTCTCTTCACAGCACTGGTACTTGGGTTGGGGAGCCTGGTGTGGGGCTGGAGTCCCTCACTCCTCCAGGGGAACCTCTGTGGCTGAGATACCCCTCCTTATTCTTAACCATCACACACAAGTGTGGAGCCACCCATTCCGTGTCTCTGCCCTTCCTACCAGTCTTGATGTGGCTTCATTTTTATATCCTTAGTTATAAAATTTCTATTCAGAAATTTTATATGATTCTCCAGGTTGATTGTTCTATAATTCAGCTGTAATTTTAATGTCATCACAGAAGGAGGCAAGCACAATGTTTATCTACTTTGCCATCTTGGATCCTGCCTCCCTACCTTTACAGTTTTTAGATATAATATTGGTGACAGATGAAATATACACCAGGTACCTGCTCAGCAATTTCAGTAAAGTTTTCCCATTAGAGTTAAGTACATCTTACTCTGGTGGGGAATTTTATAAAAATTTTTTGAGAAGTCTCATTTGTGAAGTTCTCTGTCACCAACAGAAGGCTTATCTAAGACTGGGAGAGATTATCTTTTTTGCCTCTGTGTAGTATCAGAAAGCCTTGATTTTAGTTGGAGCTGACTACTTGGTAGAGTAGTCAGCCAGAGCATATTTTATCATCTAAATTATGCTCTTTTGTGTATGGTTCAACTACTACAATAGCATCCGCTTTAGGGAACATCAAGATATTTGGCACACGTTAATGTGATGACCATTTTTATTTGGGCTCCTTACTGATTTCACTATTTCTAGAGTACTCTCAAATCATGCACCTCCCACAGGTGTGTTTACTGTCAGTGTATGTATTAATCTTTTTATCCTGAGCTCATTGACAAGCTTTAATGGGTGCATTGAGCTCTGCTGTTTGAACTGATTTTGCCTCTGGCAAGAGGTTACAAGCTACATATGAGTTTTGATCTATTATGGCATGTCCAAACTGCAAATACTATGAAGATGTGATTCCTCAACCAATGATATTAAATGTGGATTTTCTATGAGAATCTCTAACAAATCTAATTTGAGGCATGGAGAGTTCCCAAGAAGATTTTAATATTTGTGAGATTCCCCTTTCTCAGGGAGAAATGTAGCAGTCTTCAAGGCATTAAAAAGGTGGATGGAAATGTGAGAGAGAAAAATAGCGGGAGTTTCTATGAGGTGACTCTGCTTGCTGAGAAATGTTGAGTTTTCTGGTGAGTGGCAAAGACTATATTGCATAAAGGACAATTATACTCAAAGGGAACTTTAGGTCTAAGTTGGTAGATGCCTCCACATACTTAGCTGAGGCTGCTACTACTCTGAAACAAAGTAGAGTATGCCTTTGCTATCAGTGAAAAGTTGTAATAAGCTATTGGCCTCTATGGTTGCCATGATGTTGAGTCAAAGCTTTGAATACTTGTCTAGAATATTTGTGTACCAACAAGTGGAGAAATTATAATAATCAAGTAGTTATTTAAGAGAGGTTGTTAGAGGGCTAATTTTAAATCACAAAATGTCTGCTTATGATTACATGTCCAATAGAATGCTAAGGATTTAGTTATAGAAATGTGGTGATTTCAGAAAGATTAAAATCTCATTGTGTGCAGGATTTGATTTGAGGAGATTTAAAGCATTTAAGATCTTGGTTAAGGATTTATTAAAAATAACAAAAGGGTTCTGTAAATTTCTGAGGTACAACATCCAAGTATAATGTTGGCCTTCCCAGAAAAAAATTAACAGGTATTAGCTATCCTGATTTAGCAATGCTGAAGAAAGCAGAGCACAGACATAAAATAAGAGGACTTAGGTGGTAGTTAGGATAACATGTTATCGGGGTTTTGTGCCACAGGATAAGAGGTAAGTCTATTTATAGTTCTGAGGTCCTGGACAAATTAATGTCCTCATCTGCCACATGTCATAACTATGAGGAAAGGAGTGTTACAAAGCCTGGCACAAAGTATGTTAAGATTTCTTTCCAAATCACCTCTGATGTTTTTCAGTCTCTCTAAATTTTGATTTTAAAGTTTTCTGTGAGAGTTTGGGAGAGTTAGAGGGACCAATCTGAACCATAATGTGTTTGGTGCTAGTCAGTGAAACTCTTTGCTCACAGGGAATCTATCTCCTTCCAGAATTGTTCAATTTGAGGTTGATTTAAATATAAATCAACTGGTGATTTAAATATAAATCAACTGGTAAATATAAATCAATTAACTAGTAAATTAATGTCTAAATTAACTATGACCTGAGTCTTCCAGAGTTTCAGGTAAGACACAGACTTATTAATTCCCTTAATATAGCAAATCTTTATCAAATTAACAGATGTGTTACCATGAAGAAAGAAGAAATGTCCAAAAGCGACAGAAGCTTGGACCTGGAGAGTGTTTGGAGATTGTTAATGATGCCCAGCACATCGGTGTCCCTCAGAGAGAGGTTATGGGACAATGGTGGAGAACACCACTGATTTCTCTTAAGTGCCTACATTATTTGGTCATCATATTTTTCTCTTTCTTTTTCTTATTGTGAAATCCAGTATGTTGTGAAATCCAGTAATTTTTTGAATGCCCTTTTATCTTGCATTATCTGGGAATTCCTCCTTCTGTTAGTGTAAGCAATTATTTTTGTGCATTGGTGTATATAATTGTTTAATTTGGAGAGTTAAAAGTTTCCTCTGAGTTTTATTTTTGTCTGTTATTATGTCAGAATAGTCCTTCGGATGCTGTAGTTGAAGCAAAAGAGTTATTTATAATTTTAACTTAATTATATCTCCAATGTGTGTGTTTTTTAAAATTTTATTGGGGAATATTGGAGGACAGTGTGTTTCTCCAGAGCCCATCAGCTCCAAGTCATTGCCCTTCAATCTAGTTGTGGAGGGCACAGCTCAGCTACAAGTCCAGTTGCCGTTTTCAGTGTTAGTTGCAGAGGGCGCAGCGCACCATCCCATGTGGTAATTGAACCTGTAACTTCTTGTTGAGTGCTCGTGCTCTAATCAACAGAGCCATCTGGCCACCCTCCCACAGCTTGCTGTCTTCAATCTAGTTGTGGAGGGTGCAGCTCACTGGACCATGTGGGAATCAAAACAGCAGCCATGTTGTTCAGAGCTCATGCTCTAACCAACTGAGCCATCTGGCCGCCCCCTTCAATGTAAGCTTTAATTTGTCTCCATTAACAAATAGCAAAGTCTGAGCTGTGGTCACACTGGCATCAAAGTCTATGCTCAATGCTATAGAAATATGCTTAACAATCTGTTTTTGGATTGTCCAGTGGCTTCATTGCTTCTCTGAAGACCTTAGTCAATCTTTACAAGTTTGTCATCTTGTACAACCCATAAAAAAGCCAGTCTTATTTTGACAGCCCTATTGAACCAATTAGTTGTTCCATGGAACCATTGTCCTTGATCTCATTTACTGTGTGATCCTAGTGAGAATTTCCTATCAAAGCTTTGGCCTCTGAAGGGCCTGCTAGCATGCAGACTACTTGATATGTCTGGCAATCAGGGTTATAACTCTAGGACTAGTCTTAACTTCTCAATAAATTTTTGTTTTATTTTCTTTAGACTTAGGAAAATCTTAGAAGGCACCTCTTAATTTTGACCAGGAACATGGGTTAAAGTCTACTTGTGAGGGCCCCCTGTTGAGTTGTTTAGCTTTAAGAGACAGTTGAAATTAAAGTGACTCAGACAATGAGATAGGGCTGAGTTAGAAAGAGGTGACAGAGCAGAAGGTAGAGGAAGAGTACGTAAGAAAGATAGAAGTATGGACAGGTAAAGTGAGCAAAGATTGGTATCTGACCTAGTCAAGGAATCTCTTAAAGATACAAGTTTTGAATCTGAATTTCTTTTTGAAGCCTCTTCGTGCTAATCAAAGCATGGTAACAGTTGAATGTTAATCATTGTGTTCCCCTTCTGTTCTAAATTGTCTCTTTTAAGTGATTTCAAAATTTTTCTCAAGTGACCTCTGAAATTCTAAAATATCATTTGTGAGACTATGTTGCTGTGTGGACAGAGCCAGGAGTGCAGTTTCCAGGCTCTCAGCCTCACATGGAAAGGTGCTGGCTCAGGTAGTAAATGGCCATCAACTGTGATTGGATGGCCATCAGCTGTGGCTAGTTGGTCGTTAGCTGTAACCAGTGAGCCATTGTCCACTAATATAACTGCCGTGGCTACACTAGCAGCAAATGTGGGCTAGCGAGAAGATGGTGGCTGAGCTAGCAAGAGCAGATTGCAGTTAGCATGGCGGATTGCAGCTAGCAAGTGAGGTTGGTTAGCAGAGAGAAGTGGACGGCAGGTTGCAGATAGTGCTCCCGCTTCCTGTGTCTCCAACCCAGCCACCAGCAAGAATATAGTGGTATGATCTCCTATCTATGGCTCTGTGGGTGTTTCTTTTTGGCCTCACCATATCCTGCGTTCTTATGTGGGGAGCGGGAGCTGAGACCCCGTCTGCCACCCTGCATGACAGTTGCTTACAAAGATAAAGCAAGAATCAGGATTATAATGGGAAATGTGTCCAAAGCCAGAGTCCTACCAGACAGTGACAAACATCTGTCCACGATGAACAAATTATGGGCGGTCAGAGATGCTGCTCCTGTCACCTGAGCCTCAGACTCCTCAGTTTAGAGGGTTTGGTCCTCTCCTGTCAGTAACTCGACTGTCAGTGATTCAAAGTAGGCACAATTATCGGGAGTGGGTCTCCCCCAGAGCAAATGCCTCAAACATGAGATAAGATGGAGGCATGTCACTGTAATGTTTCAGTGGGTGACCTGAGTATTGTGGAGAGCAGGATATGCACTGACAAGGACGTTGCAGCCTGCAAGGTCATTCAAGGGAGGCCTCGCCTCAACATCTTCCCCCAGAAAGAACAAGATAACACAATTACAGCCACAGACATACAAACTTGCATATTTACAGAACAGTATGTTCTTCTAATATTTGCTTGTTCTACTAATACTAGCTTGTATAGACAATTGTTCTAAGACTGTATAAAAACCGTGTGAGAAATAAAAACTGCATCACTGCTCTGCCATCCATGGACAGTGGACCTCCTGATCCCAACTTTCCTGTCTCTGTGTTTTTCTTAATCTCCCACCCTTCCCACTCAGGCCTAGCCCTCCTGCCTGCGCTGGACGCGGCAAGTGGTGCCTGAACAGGGACCTGAGTACAGGAAGAAGAAACGGGTAAGTGAGGAGACTCCCCTCGAGATTATAGGTAGAGGAGGGGAGCAAGCTAAATTTAATCGGAAGTAAAACATGGGACAGCACGGGTCCAAAGAAAGAGACCTCTTTGCGCAAGTGCTAAAAGCTATGCTTAAGGCTCGCAGCTATAGTATTCGCTCAGGCCAGGTCATGGAATTCCTGTCTTTTATACAGGAGACATGCCGTTGTTTCCCCGAAGAGGGCACGGTCAATCCCGCCATATGGGAGAGAGGTGGGCAGCAGCTCCATGACCGCTTCATGACTGAAGGCCCCTCTAAGTTCCCCATCCCCACCTTTGCACTTTGGAACTTAGTGAAGGAGTCACTTGATCCCTCGCCAGAGGTTTTGAGATTACTGCCCCCCTCAACAAAGGGAGGGCTCTCTCAGGTCTTACACCATGCAGTGGAGGGGTATGAAGTGCTGAAGCACTCTGGCGCTACCTCGGTGCCACCAGTACGAGATAAACAGTTACCCTCTGATTATGAGAAAGAACTTCATGATGAGGAACAAAAATGTTATGACCCTCCGGAAACCTCCGGCCCTCAGGACTCTGATACAGATGATGAGTCTTCCCCTTCGGCCAACCTCCCTGTGGCCTTTGCTAAGCTCTCTTGTGGAGCGCTGCCACAAGCGCCCCTTCTTACCCCAAACCACTGCTCAAAGGCCTGACAGGAGCCGTCCTCTTGTCCTTGTTCTTTAGCTCCTCCAGATTCCGCCTAATTGCTCAGCGCTGCGAAGGAGTGTCCTCCAAGCCAGAGATCGAGGGGCAGACACCTCCGGTTTTCAGTTATACCCATAACTGAGTGTATGGTCAATGGCAATAAGTTAGACAACATATTATCATCCCTTTTAAAATGCTTAAAGACCTTAAGATGGCTTGTGCTACATATAGGCCCACAGCCCGCTTTTTCCATGCCAGGCTGGAAGGCATACAAACAGATGCACTGGCACCCAATGCGTGGAAAACTTTAGCCAAAGCCTGCCTTAGTGGCGGGAATTATCTATTATGGAAGAGTGAATTTGCTGAGCTATGCGAGCAACAAACTCAGTGCAATAAGGCATATCAAGTCCGGATCACGTATGATATGCTCGTCGGGCAGGGCCAATATAGCCCCTTAGTTCAGCAACTAGGGTACCCTCTACAGGCATATCAACGAATCAATATAACCGGAACTAAGGCCTAGAGAAGCCTGCCCACCTCGGGTACAAAAGGGGAAGAATTAAGTAAAGTAAGACAGGGCCCTGATTGAGTTGTATCAAAGTCTTGATAGACTTTGTGTCCCACCTATTACAGGCTGTCTCGTGAGTAATCACAGACACTGAAGTGGGTCAAATTCTCACAAAACAGCTTGCCTATGAAAATGCCAACTGCCTCTGTCAAGCTGTATTAAGACCGTATAGAAAAAAGGGCACTTTATCGGATTTTATTTGGCTATGCTCAGATATCGGCCCTGCCCACATCCAGGGTGCCGCTCTGGCCACAGCCTTCTCTCAATGTGTGGACAGGCCCAAGCCCGAGAATACAACAGACAGACTGGCAAATGTTATGCGTGTGGAAAACCTGGCCACTTTGCGAGAGAATGCCCTCAAAAGAATCAATTCCTCTCACCCCTGACATCTGCCCCTAGGGTAGAACAGGGTGCCCACCAGTGCGCCCCCCGGGATATGCCTGTGGAGCCCTTCAGGACGACACAGCTCCAGTAAGTGTCGGTCACAACAGGATGCTTTCGGGAACCCAATTCAGGGAAATGGACATCAGGGCTGACCCTGGCCCCATCAAATAATGGGGGCCCTAACAACAACACCACCAGTAATTCTCCAAAACCCAGCCAACCCACAATCCAACAATTATGCAGGGACCTGCCTGGGAGCGCAGGATTGGACCTCAGTCCCGCCTCCTGATATATATTGACCCCCGAAATGGGAGCACAAGTGATTCCCACCAGGAAATGAGGGCCTATTCCCCCAGGGACCGTGGGGTTAATCTTGGAGAGAAGCAGCTTCACTATGAAGGGATTTCACATACTGCCCGGAGTTATAGATGAGGATTATGAGGGAGAAATCAAGGTCATGGCCCATACCATCAGAAATATTGTCCAGGTTCTGTCCACCGACAGAATCACTCAATTGGTTTTAGTCCCCACTATTAAAACAGGACAAGTACTCTCATCAAAGGCTCGAGGCACTCAAGGCTGTGGCTCTTCTGATGTATATTGGACACAACAAATCCAGAAAGAAAGACCCAAATTAATGCTATGG
Organism: Rhinolophus ferrumequinum; assembly: GCF_004115265.2. Lineage (NCBI taxonomy): Eukaryota > Metazoa > Chordata > Mammalia > Chiroptera > Rhinolophidae > Rhinolophus > Rhinolophus ferrumequinum. The sequence continues at coordinate 6,479,142 of NC_046302.1, forward strand.
ATAGAAGGAAAACAATTCTCGGGTCTACTAGATACGGGAGCTGATGTTTCCGTTATTGCCCACCTACACTGGCCCACATCCTGGCCCACCACTTATACTATGACAAAACTTCAGGGGATAGGACAGGCCCAAGGCCCCTTACAAAGTTCAAAGATCCTTAACTGGACAGACCCGGACGGACAACAGGGGACCTTTTGTCCCTATGTCCTCCCGGGACTACCTGTCAACCTATGGGACCGTGATGTGTTAAGCCAGATGCACGTTATGGTGTACAGCCCAAGTACACTCGGTCTCCCATATGATGTTCAATCAGGGATTCCTACCCTCGCAGAGGCTAGGAAAAAACCATCAGGGAATAACAGTGGCCAAACAGGTGAAGCCAAAAAATAACAAGCTAGGATTAGAATATTCAAATTTAACGTAGGGGACTTGGTAACTCCTGCTACCCCAAATGGGCTTACTGCAGAAAAAATAATTTGGAAATCTGACACCCCTGTATTGGTAGACCTATGGCCCCTAACACAGGAGAAACTTCACGCAGCACAACAGCTAGTTGCTGAACAATTTGCTGCTGCTCATATCGAGTGCTCCAATAGCCCTTGGAACACTCCAATATTTGTAGTGAAGAAAAAGTCAGGTAAATGGAGGTTGTTACAAGACCTCCGCAAGGTTAATCAGACAGTGGAGGTCATGGGAGCCACCCAGCCTGACCTTCCCACACCCACTGTTATATGGTCCGACTTTTGCTTATTCATTATTGACCTTAAAGACTGTTTCTTCACAATCCCCTTGGACACTCAAGACTAAATACGTTTTGCCTTTAGTGGCCCTTAACTTCCTAGAACCCATGAAATGGTACCAATAGAAGGTCCTCCCTCAGGGGATAGCCAATACTCCTACTCTGTGCCAGAACTTTGTTGCCTTAGCTATTGATCCTATTAGAAAATGCTTCCCCGATGCATATATTATGCATTATATGGATGATATTCTAATTGCCCATAAAAATCAAGAGACCCTACAAATGGCATTTCCAGAACTGAATGCCTCCTTAACAACCCACGGGCTTCACATTACCCCAGAAAGATACAGCAGGCTGCTCCATTCTCCTGCCTCAGGACCACTATTCTTCAAAGAAGAGTATGGCCACAAAAAATCCAAATCTGAGTTGATTCTCTCCAGTCAGTAAATAATTTCCAAAAGTTATTAGGGGATATCAATTGGCTATGTTCACATTTATGCATAACCACAGGTCAGCTACAGCCTCAGTTCGATATTCTAAAAGGAGACCCTGACCCCAGGTCCCCTTGACAGTTGTCCCCTGATACCTACCAAGCTCTCCAACTAGTTAACAAAGCCATTCAACAAACCCAGGTTTTTCAGATCGATCCTTCCTTTTTGATCAAGCTTATTATTTGCCCTACCAAACCACAACCTACAGGCCTTTTATGGCAAGATCAGGGGCCAACTGAGTGGCTCCACCTGCCCAATATGGGCCCCAAAGTACTTCTTCCCTATTATGACCTCATTGGCACTCTGATTCATAAAGGCCGAAAACGACTGAGACAGCTTATAGTCTATGACCCCCTGGCTATAATTGTACCCTATACCCCAAAACAACAACACTGTCTATTCCAATACTCAGATACCTGGCAGCTGGCACTTGCCCAATTCCCTGCAAGCATTGATTGCCATTATCCAGCCAATAAGCTCCTTCAGTTTCTGTTACAAAAGCCGGTATTTTTCCCAAAGTTAATTTCCCTTAATCCTATTCCTATTGTGCTCACCGTTTTTACCGATGGTTCCAATAATGGTATAGCTGTGGTACATACTCCCACACAGACACATTCCAAACAAACACACTTTGCCTCTGCCCAGGGCACAGAAGTCACTGCCTTAATTTGGGCTCCATCCCTAGCTGGCTCTTAACATCTTTTCCAATAGCTCCTACCTGGTCGGTAGTACATGGTTGGTAGGGTAATTGAGACTGCTGTTATTGGCCATACTTCAGATGGAGAACTTTTCCATCTGTTTTGCCAACTCCAAAAGCTAATTCAGATCAGGCCAATACCGTGCTATATCCAGTCCCATTCTTGATTCCCTGGGCCCCTAACACTAGGCAATGACATTGCTGACCAAGTCACACAACCCCAAGCTTATACCCTGCTGGCTGCCCAGGTATCCCAATCCACACCCATCACACAGGCCCAACAATCCTATATAACCTATTATCAAAATGCTGCTGCTTTACGGTGCCAGTTTGGAACTACCAGAGAAGAGGCCTGACACATTGTCAAAACTTGCTCCACGTGCCAGATCCATCTCCCTGTGCCCTGCTATGGAGTAAATCCTAGAGGCTTACTCCCCAACCAACTTTGGCAGATGGATGTCACTCATGTTCCCTCTTTTAGAAATGTTCCTTATGTTCATGTTGTTGATATTTGCTCTGGGTTCATATTCGCTACTACATGACCCACAGAAGGGACTACCCATGTCATTAGTCATTGTCTCCTAGCATTTTCAGTAATGGGCCTCCCTCAACAGTTAAAAACTGACAATGGCCACGGATATACCAGTAAAGCTTTCACTCAGTTCTGCTCTCAGTTTAAAATCACACATACCACAGGAATCCCTTATAACCCCCAAGGACAAGGAATCATAGAACGTGCTCACTGCATGCTCAAAACACAAATACAAAAACAAAAACAGGGAGTTACCCCGGCAACACCCAAGAATACCTTAAACCATTCACTCTTTACCCTCAATTTTTAAAACACAGATGCCTCCAGCTGCACGGCAGTGGAACGGCACTGGACACTGGAACGTCCTCTGCTGCCCGTGGTACGATGGAGAGACCCTCTTGATAATGCTTGGCATGGGCCCAATCCTGTGCTGGTCTGGGGAAGAGGTCATGTTTGTGGTTTCCCTAGGAACGCAGACGGCCCTCGGTGGTTACCAGAACGATTGGTGAGACATTGCGATGGACCCGGGCCACACTCCAACTCCCTGATGCCGCCCATGAGTCGCCTCAAAGTAACACCACCTGTGATGATCCCTCAGGCCTGAGGGACCTGCCGAGTCCAGCCACCCACGTGGGGACAGCTCAAACACCTAAGGACTGGAGGAAAAAATATGGTTCAGCGACAAGGCTTACCCATAACTCCTGAGCGGCTCTTCCTCGCCATGTCGGCCCTTGTAACGGTACAGTTGGCTACCAAGTCATCGATGCAACACCAACTCGTAAACCTCCTTCTTAATCAACACCAACTGCAGCTTAAAACAAAAATGAAAGGGGGAGATGTGGAGAGCAGGATATAAGCTGACAAGGTCCTTGCAGCCTGCGAGGTCATTCCAAGGGAGGCCTCACCTCAACATCTTCCCCCAGAAAGAACAAGATAACACAAATACAGCTGCAGGGTATAAAACCTTACAATTACTCAGTACGGAAAGTCTCGTGCCTAGCCCTCCTAATAAGAAAATAGAGTCTGTGAGATTGATCCTGTTGGGGACTTTATTTCACCTTTTTGCTTACACCTTGTCTCCCTGTTTGACCCCAAAAGGATGGCTGGTTAGTCAATAACGGGTAAGATTCCTCAAGGAAGGAACAACCTAAGACAGGCACAACTGCATAGGGGCCAATGTGGAGAACTCGACCCCAAAATGATGGCTGGTTAGTCAATGACGGGTAAGATTCCTCAAGGAAGGAACAACCTAAGACAGGCCCAGTCTCATAGGGGGTCATCTGAATACTCATGGGGTTGATAAAGGTGGACATAGATCCCACCTTCCCCCGGCTAGGAGAGCTAGGAGAGCTTCTGCCTCCATGGCTATATTCAATGATGTGAGTAATTCTTGATGTAATAACATCAGTTCTCCATCTACTCTTTTCAGTAAGTTTCAACGTAAAGCTTTTGTCCCCTTGAAGGATGCATACAACAATTACTATTACATGCATGGCACTTTCGACAGACAGGGTAATTGGTTTAAATCTATTTTCTGATATGATATACAAGACTCATAGACCACGGCTTAAACCAAAATGAGAATGGGGAGATGTGGAGAGCAGGATATGCGCTGACAACTACCTTGCAGCCTTCAAGATCATTCAAGGGAGTCCTCGCCTCAACATCTTCCCCCAGAAAGAACAAGATAACACAATTACAGCCATAGACATACAAACTTGCATATTCACAGAACAGTATGTTCTAATATTTGCTTGTTTTACTAATACTAGCTTGTATAGGCAATTGTTCTAAGACTATAAAAGCTGTGTGAGAAATAAAAACTGCACCATTACTCTGCCATCTGTGGACAGTGGACCTCCTGATCCCAACTTTCCTGTCTTTGTGTTTTTCTTAATCTCCCACCCTTCCCCCTTAGGCTTAGCCCTCCTGCCTCTGCTGGATGAGGCAAGCATTTCTTCAGGTGGGCACTGATTTCCTTAGAACTTCTGCTCATGAGTCATCAGGGCCAACTTGGACCCAGGTCTGCCTCTCAACCTGTGAACTTCTATTGTAAACAGACATCATTTTTGATGTGCACAGGTAGACGGGAAAGTTAATTTAAAAAATGTTGGTACTTGATCAAATCAATAATATTGAGGAGGCTAAAAACAGTTCCAAAAAAGGGCTCAAATCCTAGGAATCAAAATAAGCTCAGTGAGGGAGCTCAGTAAAATGGGGCTAGAACTCAGACATGGTGCTGAGGCTTAATCACTGTGACTAGCTAGGGCCTGTCAGTACACCTAAAGAACCTCTCTCTCTGCACTGCTACTGTATCAGCTACTTAGGAATCCAGACTCCGGGACAATTCTGCTGGCTGGTCACAGTGTTCCATGATGGGGACATATGGTTGCATTGTGCTATAGCAAAAATAACCATTCATTCATTCATTAATTCATTCATTCATCCATTCAGTATTTGCTGAAAGAATCCCATGTGCGGTCGACTGGGGATACAGTAGAACAGTAGCTCTCAAGCTTGACTGTGCAACATAATCATCTGGAGAGATTGTTGGAGTACTAACCTCAGTTCTCACCTCCAGAGCTTCTGATTCAAGAGGTCTGGTGATAGACCTGAAAATTTTCATTTTTAACAGTATCCCAGGTGATGCTGATGCTGCTGGTCTGGGGCCCCACTTTGAGAATCACTGCAATGGAAAAACAAATACTCAAGAACGATAGGTCAGGACTGACAAGGAGAGGTGTACACTATTCACATTGTAGCTTGTTGAAATTCCCAGCTGAAGGTTTTATCCACTTGGGCATCATCTGGGACAGTTTATATCGTGCCAGTTCCACAATGAGTTAGGTATGGAAAGTGAGATAATTAATTAGAATAATGATTTTGATGAATTCCAGTGATGCTGCCATACCCCTTAATTATTGCTTAACCCTCACCTACCCCGCACCCCTCAGCAAATTCCGAGGTGTCCCTTCTCCTAATACAGCACTGCCTCCTTCTAAATTTTCCCCTAAGTACGTAACTTAAGTTATGTGTCCTTATTGTATACTCTGTCTGTGTTCCTAGAATTGACATTTCTCACTTTTATCCCTTTTTAGGAAGTGAAAGGAGCTTGGTTTTCAAACCACACAGTCCCAAGTTTGAATCCTGGCTTCCCTTATCATTGGGTGTATGATCTTGAGAAAACAAACAGTTTAAACCCTCATTTGAATAATGAGAATGATTACACCTGTCTCATAAAGCTGTTGTGAGAATTAAATAATGCCAGATTATCCAACAATGATATTTACTTTCCCTTTGTCTTGTGTGTGTGTATGTGTGTGTGTGGTTTTTTATTTTTGCAACATGGTTTCAGGTATTATTATATATATTTTACATGTGGGAAGAAGAGACTCAGAAATCTCATGTAGTCAATAAAGTAAATGGCAGAGCCATGCCTGGAAATACCTAAATGTTCAAACACCAAACATCACACTTTTGTTTCTGTACCATACTGGTGACATGCTTCCTACAAACAATATTTTTTTCCAGATTTTACATACATGTAAAATCACGTGTTCCTCTTATACTGGTGACTCAGACCCATAGGTTAGTCTATTCCTCTCCTACGTTTGTGCAGGGATGGGTGGTGGGCAAGGATGGAGGGAGGGACACATGTAGGCTCCATTCTTGGTCTCCACTCAGTCTCTACAGTTGTCTGCTGAAGAAAGACTCTGTAATCAGTCCAGAAGAGTTCCTGGCTCTTAAAGGCATGACCTTGGTCATGGCAGCAGAAAATTACCGTCTCAGACAAGGGAAAAATGGACATAGGAATATTGCCCAATGTATTAGCTTTCTATTGTGTGACAAATCACCACAAATTTGTCAACTAAAAGATAGCACATAGATGTTATCTCACAGTTTTTGCAGATCAGGAGTCCTGGCATGGCTTAACTGGATTTCAGACAGCTGCAATCAGTGTTGGCGGGGCTGTGTTTATGCCTGAGGGATTGACTGGGGAAGAATCCACTTCCAAGTTCATTCAGATTGGCAAAATTCATTTCCTTGTGGCTATGTGTCTGAGACCCCCAACATTTTGATGGCTGTCGGCAGATGTAAATGTCTTCTCTCTGGATTCATTTCCACTTCCATTGTAATGAAAACAATATAAATAATATCCCTTAAGTGTAAGGACTAAAATTCACTCAAAAATCATATGGGCATTAATTTTGAAATAGATACTTGACTATTAAATTCAACCCACGTAATAGAAATGCCCGAAATGTATCCTGTGAAAATAATGATCAAAATAGAATTAAGGTGACTTGACAACTTTTCCTTTAGTGTGTGGGTCCACAAGTTGCACTGAGAGAAGAAAAGTTGGATGAGCTCAATTAGAAACCCACAGGTCTTCAGTTGGTACTACTGCACACTTCATTTCCTCCCCTACAATCCCCTCCTCTTTTACCATCGCCCAGCTCTTCTCTTTCCACCCTTTAGATGGCTTCTACTGCTTGGGTGTCATTCACTAAATTCCTTGTCCGATCTGGATTATTAGAAGCACTGGAGACTCGGCTGGAAGCCAGGTCCCAGCATCCCAACTCCTCAAAGCTCAGTTCAGTTCAGTACATGTTGACTTGGAGTTGAATGTATCATAGTTCCAGTAACGGAAACTTAAGATAATTTTTAAGATGAAAAAGCTGTCATGTAAGTCGTTATCAATAGTTTATACTTTTCTCGGGTAAAGAAATGGACTTGCTTTCGGGAAAGGGGATGGTTGGTGTCTTTTGTTCTTATTTGAAGAAGGACCACATTGGTAGACTCTTTCCATCATGTAGGTCTGGGATTGACAAGCTTTCTCCATTTTCTTGGGAAAACTAAATTCTCTTCCTTGCCCCCTTGGAAGTCAGTTGGGGCTGCACTCAAGAGTTGGGATCTCTGAAGATTCTCAGTGGGAAAAATATCTCTGTGGTTGGGCTTTTCAAAATAAGCACTTGCAATGTTTGGAGACAGCAGCCAAAGGAATAGCCTTGTAGGCTCCAGGGTCCATCACAGCTCCAGGGAGGACAGCTGGGCTCAGTCAAGCTGTGATTTCAGTGATCTCATGGGCAGGTGAGGAGGCCATACTGGGAAGGGGAAGGAAGGTAGCACCTACAACTTGGGTGAAATCATCTCAGTAGAGAAAGGGGTGACTGGGTGATGAATATACAACATGACTTGATTTAGGTGATTCATTAATAGAAGAGCCACAGAATGCTGGTGTTGGGTTGTATTGGATTCAGATGACAAGCCTTGGTATCTTCATCGCAGTTCATGGTACACATAGACAAAGTGAACACAGGGTAAAGCTGTCAAGATCCTGGAACTTGCTGCTTTCTCGAGGCCTCAGGAGGTTGGATCCCAGCTCTGCCACTTTTCTGTTATGAGCTTTTAGACTTTGAGCATTTCCTGTCTTCTGTGTTTTTGAGACATGATTCTGAATGGCAAATGATCTTTATCTTGGGTGGTAAAAACATCACCACCATTCTGGATCAAGACATGATTTTTTCAAAATCAGATTTATTTTTCTCAATCTGAAAACCAAATTTTAAAGTTCAATATATGATATAAAGAGAGAAAGGTTTTTATTAAAGGCATGCCTGTGGCTTTCATTTCAGTTCACGTCTCCCTTCAGAAACATATAACACTGTGTCTATAATGTATCATGTGAAAGAGGAAATCATGAAGATAGCAAAATATATTTGAGAAATATCTTTACACAAATAACCCCAATGTTATATCTGGATCTGTCGTTACAAGATTCTCTTCTGTGATGCTGTGAGATATTGAAATCTTATCATGGAACACCGTAGAGCCTCAGGAAGTTCTAAGAATGGGCAGATGGTTCCTATTCAGGGATGATTGAAGTGCTCTTCTGGACTGGTGGCTTGCTGGTGGACCACAAGAACTAAAGAGCACTTTAAACTCATTCCCTTCTCCTCTCCTGCATGTTTAGATTGTTCCCTCGGGTGATTGGTTTGACAAGGATGATTCCTGACATTTCATTGCTTTTTAGTCTGTCCAGTTTCATAGACCGTATAACCACATCCTTCAAAGTACTTTTGTAAAGGAAGAACTTCCTTATCTTTCCTAAAAGCAGAAACTGGCCTTGGGGTATTATTCTTATTAGATAGATTAGAACATAAAAGTACACTGACAATAAAAGGAAAAGAAGATGAGAAACTCCCAGCAGCATAGCCTTGACATCTGCCTGAAATGCCCCTTGGTGGCTTTTCCTTCCATCTGCCTCCGCCTCTACCCCTCATCCCAATTTATTTTTGTTCTAACATGTTTTGCTATTATTATACCCTGGGACATTGAAGCAGTGACTCATCACTGTTAGTTGCCCTTTCAAAATAACAAAATTGCTAGAGATTAAAAAATATGTTACCAGGTGTCTGAGGGGGTGTGTGTGGGGGTGTGTCTGTGTGTGTGTGTGTATGTATTCATGTTGGGGGGCACTTTATTGATTATACAGGAATAAAATTAGGTATTTTCTTCAATCAGTTTTTTTCTAAAAAATGAACATATTTATTATTTCTAGAAGCAGTTGAGCAGTATGTGTAGTATTTAGGACAACAGGCCTAGGAGTGTGACAGGTTTGAATCCTGTATGTGTGACTTGTTATTTACCTTTGTATGTATTATTTTCCTTTTGTGAGCTTAAATTAAAGTTTCATTTGTAACATGGGGTATCTCCTCATACCTGCATCTCACTGTTACTGTTTAAGGGGTTTAGAGGGAATGGAAGTAACAGGCACAGCATAGTGCTCAAAGCATAATATGTGCTCATTATTATCATGGACATTAAAGAACCCTTTTCTGGGTGGGGAACAGAGCCCTGTCCGTGAGTTAGGGCTCTGTCAGCCAGCTGAGGACACAGGCTGAGGGAGATGTGTGAGGCTGGGGACACTTCTGGTAGTTTAGAGAACTAGACTTTGCATAAGTCACCTGTTAGTTGAGTGTAGTAGGCTTCAAAAATGGTGTCTCCCTCACCAAGAAGTCAGGTTTATCTCCCCACCCCGCCACCCCACATTGCCCTCTTCCAACCAAATTTAGGTTGGCTTTGTTGCCAATAGTATGTAGTAGAATTTAAGCCTTGCTGTCTTGCCAATTTACAACCCAGTTACTGTGTGAAGAATACCGTCTATCCTGCTGTGCTGTGACAGACAAAAGCCCAGTCATTATCAGCACTCCAGCCAGTAACCAGGCACAGGAGTGAGGCCGTTCAGGACCAGCCAGCATCTACCAACACCTTGCAGGCAAACAGCAAGCAGCAGGCCAGCCTAGACTAGATGAGAGACCCAGTAGAACAAACAGTACGGAAACTCTTTGTTTTAATATAGTAAAATGCCAATTGTAGAATCTAGATAGTGGGTATGCAAGTGCATACTCTACGATGCTTTCAATTTTTCTAAAGTTTGAAAATTTTCAAAATAAAATATTAGAGGTAAAAAAGACCATGTCACATTCTCCTGGGGAAAATAGTTAATGGATGTCATTCTTTTTAGTGTCTAAATGATATCTACATCTATAGCACATTACCGTTTGTTAACAATGCTATTTTGAACATTAAAAAATTACCATAAAACGTATTTTTTAAAAAGAACTAGTTGTTGTAAGTCTGTAGTTTTTGGAGTGGTTTGTTTTGTATCAAAAGCAGATTGATAAACTGAGGTGCCCTGTTCTCTGAGTGCCAGATAAATAGCTTAAACCTCTCCCTCATTTGATGTAAACATCTCATGACATCAAATCTTTTTGGAGATCCTGGGATAGTGGAGCTTATATTTTTCCTGGTCACTTTTAGCTTAAATTTCCCATTGCTGCTGAATTGGTCAGTGTCATATAACCACTACACCTATGCTGTCATTGTCCCACAAGGTGTGAGCCTAGTGTAAAACTCAGTTTTACAAAAATCTCTCACAAAAGGTTTTGCTTTTATTGAAGTGTATTGAGGTATAGCTCACATTGAATGAACTTTATCAATTAAAAGTGTACCATTTGGTGACTTCTGACAATTGTATAGACAAGTGAAACCACCACCACTAACATGAAGAGAACACTTCACTCACTCCAAAAGGTGCCTATCTGTGGTCAGCCATCTCTAAGCCACGGCCCCAGACAATCACTGGTCTGCTTTCTGGCACTATGTATGTTTGCACTTTCTAGAAATTTACATAAATGGACTCATACAGTATGTACTTTTACTAGTCTGGCTTTTTTCACTCAAGGTAATGATTTTGAGAATCACCCATACTGTTGCACGTCAGTAGTTATTTTCCTTTTTGCTGTGTGTTCCCTTGTAAGGATGTATTTGCCACAGCTTGTTTACCCATTCACCTGCTGATGAGCATTTAGATTGTTCCCATTGGGGGTTATTACAAATAATGCTATGAATATTAGTGTACAAGTATTGGTTGTGACATATATTTTCAGTCCTGGTGGGTAAATATATAGGTATATGTTCAATAAAGTATGATAAGTATATGTTTAATTTTGAAAAAAACTTCCCAACAATTTAACATTTTTCTTTTCCACCAGCAGTGTATGATATTGCTGTTGTTCTGCTTTTCCCGCAGCACTTACTATTGTCAGTCTTTTTGACTTCAGCTATTTTAATAGGTTTGTAGGACTATTTTATTGTGGATTTAATTTTCCTTTCCTTTATGATAAATGTTGTGAAGTATCTTTCATGTGCTTATTTGTCATATATATATCACTTTTGGTTACATGTTCAGTTCTTTTGTACATTCTTAACTGAGTTGTTTGACTTCTTATTGAATTATGCGTTCTTCATGTATTCTGTATACAAATCCATTATTAGATATCTGTATTGTGAGTATTTTCTCTTATCCTGTGGCCTGCCTTTTAGTTGCCTTGATGGTGTCTTTTGAAGACTAAAAGTTTTAAAATTTGATAAATTCCAGTTAATCATTGTCTTTTATGTTTAAAAATATCCTAAAAAATCTTTGTCTACCACAAGGTCACAAGAATTTTTCTCATCTGTTTTCCTTTAGAAGGCTTAAAATTTTTACTTTTAGATTTAGATTTATGATACATTTCTAATACATGTGTGCGTGTGACTGTTAATTATGTGTCAATTTGGGTAGGTCATGGTACACAGATATTTGTCAATAATTAAAACAGCATGGTATTGGCAGAAAAACAGACACATTAACCAAATGAATATAATTGAGAAACCAGAAATAAACCCATATATATATATATATGGATGATTTTTGACAAAGGAGCCTAAAACATAACATACTATGGAGAAAAGAAAGCCTCTTCAATAAATGGTGCTGGGAAAATTGGAAAGCCATATACAAAAAAAGTGAAACTGGACTCCTATGTGTCACTATATACCGAAATTAACTCAACCTGGATCAAAGACCTAAATATAAGACCTGAAACAATAAATTGAATGGAAGAAAACATAGGTACTAAATGTATGGACCTTGGGTTTAGAGAGGAGTTTATGAATTTGACCTCAAAGGCAAAGGAAGTAAAAGCAAAAATAAATAAATGGGACAATATAAACTAAAAAGCTTCTGCACAGCAAAAGGTACCATCGACAAAATAAAGAGGCAACCAACAGAATGGAGAAGATATTTGCAAACAACACATCTGATAAGAGGCAAATATTCAAAATATATATAAAAAACTCATACAACTCAATAATTAACAAGCAAACAATCTAATTAGAAAATGGGCAGAGAACCTGAACAGACATTTCCCTGAAGAAGACATGCAAAAGACCAACAGATACATGAAAAAACTCCTCAAATTCAGTAACTATTAGGGAAATGCAAATCAAAACCACAATGAGATAACACTTCACATTAGTTAGAATGGCCATTATCAACAAAACAAATATCATATTTTGCCATGTATAATACACACTTTTTTGCCCAAATTTGTGATGGGAAAAATAAGGATGTGCATTGTATACAGGTAGTACTAATTCTGTATCTATATAAATGTTTTTAATTCTTTTATTTATGTTTATGAGTTTGAAGTATAAGTCTACAAATCAATAATGACATCCATATGCAAAATAATACCCTGCAGTTTGATAATCGGTTTTGTTGAACTAACAACAAACTTGCAACAACAAAGAGTTCTTGGCCTTCTATGAGTGTACATATCATAAATTTGTTACTGGTACATAAAATTTCTTGTTCCTTGTATTTGTTCTTGTGTTTTGTAAATATTTGTCACATAAAATTTCTTATACCATAATATGTTAAAAAGTAAATGCTAAAATTCCTTTATAATACAAAAAACAAGTACCTAAATGTAAACAAATAAAAATTTGAATTAAAAAATTAAAACAAAAGATTTTTTTTCCTGAAAGTTTGGGCCAAAAACATGGGTTCACATTATACATGGCAAAATATGGTAATAATGAGTGTTGGAGAGGTTGTGGAGAAAAAGGAACCCTTATACACTGCTGGTGGGAATGTAAAAATTTACATTGTACAGCTACTATGGAAAACAGTATGGAAGTTCCTCAAAAAAAATAAGAGTAGAATTACCATATGATCCAGCAATCCATCTGGGTATCTACCTAAAAAATCTGAAAACATTTATCTGTAAAGATATATGTACTCCGATGTTCATTGCAGCATTATTCACAATTGCCAAGACAGGGAAACAGCAGAAGTGTCCTTCCATGGATAATTGGATAAAGAAGATGTGGTACATATATACACTGGAATATTACTTGGCCATAAGCAAAGATGAAATACTGCTATTTGTGAAAACATGGATGGATCTTGAGATTATCATGTTAAGGGAAATAAGTCAGACAGAAAAAGTTGAGAAACATGATTTCACTCATGGGATATAAACTGAAAGCAACAAATGAAGACGAACAAACAAATAAAAACTCATAGACACAGACAACAGTTTAGTGGCTACCAGAGAGTAAGGGGCGGGGGGAGTGGTAGAAAATGGTAAAGGGGGTCAAATATATGGTAATGCAAGAAGAATTGACTTTGGGTGGTGAACACACAGTGCAATATATAGATGATGTATTATAGAATTGTACACTTGAAACCTATGAGTATATAATTTTACTAACCAATATCACCCCAATAAATTTAATTAAAAAAATTTTAAAAGTAGAAAAGCTAAATATGTATTTTTATAGGAATATTTTTTAAATTATTTATTCATTTCAGTTACAGTTGACATTCAGTATTATTTTATATTAGTTTTAAGTGTACAACATAGTGGTTAGACATTATATGTTTTATGCAGTTATTCTCCCAATTAGTCTAGTACCCACCTGGCGTTATACATAGGTGTTACAACAATATTGGCTATATTATCCATACTGTACTTAACATCCCGTTGACTATTTTGGAACTACCAATTTGTACTTCTTAATCCCTTCATTGTTTTCACCCAGCTTCCCAACCCCCTCTCTTTTGGCAACCATCAGTGTGTTCTCTGAATTTATGAGTTGGTTTCTGTTTTGTTTATTTATTTTGTTGTTTAGATTCCATATATAAGTGAGATCATGTGGTATTTTTCTTTCTCAGTCTGACTTATTTCACTTAGCATACTACCCTCTAGGTACATCCATGTTGTAATAAATGGTAAGATTTCATCTTTTTTTTTATGGCCAAGTAAAATTTCATTATATATATGTAGCATAATTTTTTAATCCAATCATCTGATCATGGACAATTGGGATGCTTCCAAATCTTGGCTCTTGTAAATAGTGCTGCAATGAACATAGGGGTGCATATATCTTCTTGAATTTGTGCTTTCTTTGGATAAATACCCAAAAGTATAATTGCTGGGTCATAAGGTAATTCTATTTTTAATTTTCTGAGGAACCTCCAAACTGTTTTTCATAGTGGCTGCACCAATTTGCAACCCACAAACAGTGCATGAGTGTTCCCTTTTCTCTGCATCCTCACCAAACTTGTTGTTTGTTGATTTATTGATGATACCCATTCTGACAGGTGTGAGGTGATATCTCACTGTGGTTTTAATTTGCATTTCTCTGATGATTAGTGACATTGAGCATCTTTTCACATTTCTATTGGCCATGTGTATGTCCTCTTTCAAGAAATGTCTATTTAAGGTGATGTCATTGAAACGGCAGCATGAAGTGAGACTCTGAAAATCTCCCCTGGAATTTACAACAAATCTAACAACTATAACTCCACAAAGAACTCCCTGCACAGCAGACAGGCAAGACAAAGAGGCTCACTACTGAATTCACCTAAAGGTGGGCAAATTGCCTGAGCAGGGGAGGAGGGAAGGGAGAAATGTGGAGATGGGGCCTCGCGGGCACAGGACGCAGACCTAGCTCAGTGCTTGGAGCTCACTACATCTCGGACCTACTGCAGCTGAGGGAGAGGGAAGAACTCGGACTGCTAGAGCTCCACTTATGGCCCACAGGGCTGAGGGGACAGCATATAACACGGCTGAACCCAATGCTCATGGCCATGGCAGAGACCTTGGAGCAAAGACTGAGGGAAGAAGGCTGAAAATGGTGGTTTAAGCCCTCACCGCTACAGAGAACGGAAGCCTTAGGCACTGAGACTAGCCGCTCCCTCCCTGTCATGAGGGAGACCCTGCTCACTGAGCCATTTGTCGTGTGGGGCAGCCTGCAGGGTCTCTGCTCTCGCTCCCCACATAAGAATGCAGGATGTGGCTAGGCCAAAAAGAAACACCCACGGAGCCATAGGTAGGGGAGTCATACCACTATAGTTTCACTGGAAGCTGGATTCACACGACGTGCAACCTGCTTTCCGCGTTTCTGCCGACTGACCGACTCCCCAGCACAGCCGTGGCAGTAATATCAGTGGCCAATTGGCTAACCGGCTACAGCTGACGGCCAACTAGCCACAGCTGACGGCCATCTACTACCTGAGCCAGCACCCTTCCACGTGAGGCTGAGAGCCTGGAAACTGCTCTCCAGGGCTTTGTCTCCACACTAGGTCGTGGGCTTCAGAGAGTAACACGTGCACAGATGTGGCGTGATCTCATGGCAGTAGGGGTCGATCGGGGGAAAATAGACCGACACCCAATGCACTCTTGTTGGAACTTTGGAAACAGTTGTGTTCAGAACAGCAATTTCGGAGAAGCCTAAAGCAGAAGTCTGGGAATGCGCGACCCGTGTCCCTCCAAGACTTCATGTGGCCGATTGAGGTGGACTCCTTTCAGCTTTATTAGGGGTGGGGCCAAGGTACCCAGTCAGAGGGGATGAGCAGGGACCGGAGGCCCCACGTGGAACTGTCCATACATTGGTCTCCTTCTAATGTGCAGAGGGTTTTGGCCCTAGTTGACACTGGTGCAGACTGCAGTCTTCTTTATGGGAACCCAGAACTGTTCCCCAGACCAGCAATCTGCATTGATGGCTACAGGGAAAGACTGTGACTGTAAAAGCTGTTTCCTTACTACTGGGTATAGGAAGGCTTCCCCCTCGTACCTACAAGGTTTATGTCTCCCCTGTTCCGGAGCATATTCTAGGGGTAGACGTGATACATGGTCTCAGCTTACAGATGTCAGTAAGAGAGTTCCGTCTCTGGATCTGGGTGGTGAAAGCGATGACACACGGGCATGCTCACCACCTTCCTCAAGTGTTGCCACAGCCCTGGCGCGTGGTTACAGTGCGACAGTACCGCCTGCCAGGAGGGCAGGAGGAGATTGGTCGTACAATATTGGAATTGGAGAAGGCACATCTTGTGTGGCCAACGCACAGTCCCTTTAACTCCCCAGTATGGCCTGTCAAGAAGCCAGATGGGTCCTGGCTAATGACTGTAGACTATAGGGAGTTAAATAAGGTGATGCCACCTTTGCACATGGCAGTACCTTCAATACACGATTTGATGGATCGTCTGACTGTTCGCCTGGGAACGTATCATTATGTAGTGGACTTGGCCAATGCTTTTTTCTCCATTGACATTGCACCTGAGTGTCAAGAGCAGTTTGCTTTCACTTGGGACGGGTGGCAGTGGACTTTTCAAGTCCTTCCGCAAGGATACTTGCACAGCCCCACTATCTGCCACGGGATCGTGGCCCAGGATTTGGCACAGTGGGATCACCCGTCCCCTGTGGCCTTGTTTCATTATGTTGATGATATTTTATTAACATCCGATTCTCTTTCAGATTGAAGCCCAGGAAGTCTGGCTGTGCCCAGAAGTACTGGTGATGCCCTGAGAAACCCTTGCTGTGCTCAGAGAGCCTGGCTGTGTCCAGGATATTGCATTCACCTCCAGGCTCCTCGCACAGGGACCCTTGTGGAAGACGCTTGTCACATAGACTGTGAGGCAGACCCTGTAGTGGTGGAGTGTGGGGACAAAGCCCTGGAGAGCAGTTTCCAGGCTCTCGGCCTCATGTGGAGGGGTGCTGGCTTGGGTAGTAGATGGCCGTCGGCTGTGGTTAGTTGGCTGTCAGCTGTAGCTGGTTAGCCAATTGGCCACTGATACAACTGCTGTGGCTGCGTTGGGGATTCGGTCGGTTGGCAAAAAAGCAGACAGCAGGTCGCACGTCGTGTGAATTCAGCCTCCAGTGAGACTATAGTGGTATGACTCCCTTACCTATGGCTCCGTGGGTCTTTCTTTATGGCTTAGCCACATCCTGCATTCTTATGTGGGGAGTGGGAGCAGAGATCCCACAGGCCACCCCACATGACACTCCCTGTGCTCCCAGAGCTCGCCAAGCCCCCACATGCCCAGTGCTAGAAGTGGAACAGTAGCAGTGTCAGATCAAAAGAACAGAATATTTGCAGTTCTGAGAACTGTGGTCTGTAAACACAGATTCGCAGCCCAACTAATTCCCACAAAGGGGAGGGAGCTGTGGAAACAGGACTGGCTGTGGTGTTGGTTACCGCCATTGCTCTGGGCTACCTCTCATAACCCACCCCACCCCTGTCCCCACCTATCTGGGCAGATCCCTCTAGGAGTAAACAGAACTGCTGAAACACACAGGCTATGAATCTGGTGCAGGAAGAGCTTTGGAACTTCAAAAGCTTCCCACATACCCACATGGATGCGGTGCACTATGACCCAGGTGAACTGTCAACAGAGGAGAAGCTTGCATTCCAGGGAGTCCCCCATTGTGTATGAAGCTGGAATAGTGCAGAGAAAGCATAACACTACAGTGTGAGAGCGAAAAAAAAAGGCTGCAGTCAGAGAGAAAATAAAACATTCTACCAACACGCACTGGAAAACAAAAGAAAGACCTCTTCTTATTAATCTATTGCAGAACCCACTCCTGTAGATGTCTAGGAAGAGAAATAATAAGTCATTAATTGCCATGAATAACCAAGGCAACAAGACAGCTCAGAAAGAAATTGAAAAGTCTCCAGAAAATGAACTTAAAAATATGGAAATATGTGACTTAAATGACAGAGAATTCAAGATTGCAGTTCTGAAAAAACTCAATGAGAGGCAAGAAAACACAGAAAGGCAGTTTAATGAAGTCAGAAACACAATCAAAGAACAACATGAACATTTAACCAAAGAGATTGAAATTTTGAAAAAGAATCCAATAGAATTTCTGGAGATTAAGAACTCAATAGAAGAAATGAAGAATGAAATAGCCAGCTTAGGTAGTAGAGTTGACCAGATGGAGGAAAGAATCAGTGACATCGAAGATAGAAACCTGGAAATGACACGGATGGAAGAAGAAAGAGATTTGAGACTTAAAAGAAATGAAAGAACTCTACGATAATTTTCTGACTCCATCAGAAAGAGCAATATAAGAATAATAAGCATACCAGAAGGGGAAGAAAGGGAGAAGGGACCAGAGAGTATATTCAAACAAATAGTTGATGAGAACTTTCCAAATTCGAGGAAAGAACTGGATCCTCGAATCCAAGAAGCAAATAGAACACCTAAGTACCTCAACCCCAAAAGGCCTTCTCCAAGGCTCATTGTATTGAAGCTGTCAAAAATCAACGACAGAGAAAGAATCCTCAAGGCAGCCAGGGAAAAGAAGACGGTAACCTACAAAAGAAAGCCCATTAGATTTTTATCAGATTTTTCAGCAGAAACTCTACAAGCCAGGAGGGAGTGGAACCAAATATTCAAACTATTGAAAGAGAGAAATTATGAGCCAAGAATAGTATACCCAGCAAAGATATCCTTTATATATGAAGGAGGGATTAAAAACCTTTCCAGACATACAGAAGCTGAGGGAATTTTCTTTCTTTCTTTCTTTCTTTCTTTCTTTCTTTCTTTCTTTCTTTCTTTCTTTCTTTCTTTCTTTCTTTCTTTCTTTCTTTCTTTCTTTCTTTCTTTCTTTTAAAGATTTTATTGGGGAAGGGGAATAGGACGATATTGGGGAACAGTGTGTACTTCCAGGACTTTTTTCCAAGTCAAGTTGTTGTCCCCTCAATCTTAGCTGTGGAGGGTGCTGTTCAGCTTCAAGTGGTTGTCCTTTCAGTCGTAGTTGTGGAGGGCGCAGCTCAGCTCCAGGTCCAGTTGCCATTGTTAGTTGCAGGGGGTGCAGCTCACCATCCCTTGTGGGAGTCGAACCAGCAACCTTGTGGTTCAGAGGACACGCTCCAACCAACTGAGCCATCTGGAAGCTCAGCGGCAGCTCAGCTCAAGGTGCCCTCTTCAATCTTAGTTGCAGGGGGTGCTGCCCACCATCCCTTGTGGGACTCGAGGAATTGAACTGGCAACCCACTGGCCCATGTGAGAATCAAATCCGCAGCCTTTGGAGTTAGGAGCACGGAGCTCCAACCACCTGAGCCCCCGGGCCGGCCCGCTGAGGGAATTTTCTAATACACAACATGCACTACAAGAAATATTAAAGGAGGCTATTCGACCACCATCAACAGGGACAATTTGTGGTAACCAAAACATAAAAAGGGGGAGAGTAAAGGCCTGAACCAGAACATAGGAATGGAGAAAGTAAGCATGCTGAAGAAAATGGAATAATCTAAATATCAAACATTCTTTTACATAAACTTAAGGGAAACCACTCAAAAAAAAAACAACAAACAAACAAAAAAACAAGAACTGAACTATGTACTGTAACAAAAGAAGAAACAGAGGGAAAAATCATAGAATACCACAACACAGAAATAATAGACAACAACAAAAAGGCAAAGAAACAATGGAGACATAGTCTTTCCAGAAGACTAAAGATAGAATGATAGGAAATCCTCACATATCAATAATCACCTAAATGTAAAGGGACTGAACTCACCGATAAAAAGGCACAGAGTAGCAGACTGGATCAAAAAAACTAAACCCAACCATATGCTGTCTCTAAGACACATCTCTGTTACAAGGACAAGAATAGACTCAAAGTGAAAAGGTGGAAATTGACACTCCAAGCAAATGGTAATCAGAGAAAATCAGGTGTAACCATGCTGATGTCACATGAAACAGACTTCAGGGTAATAAAGGTAACAAGAGACAGAGATGGACATTTCATAATGGTAAAGGGGACTATACAACAAGAAGACATAACAATCATCAATATTTATGCCCCCAATCAGAGAGCACCAAAATATACCAAGCAACTAATAACAGAACTAAAGGGAGAAATTGACCAAAGCACAATTCTACTAGGGGACCTAAATACATCATTGACAGCTATGGATAGATCATCCAAACAGAAAATAAACAAGACAGAGAAGCCCTAAATGACACATTAGATGAAATGGACATAATTGACATTTATAGAACACTTCATCCTAAAACATCAGACTATACATTTTTTTCTAGTGTACATGGAACAATCTCAGGACAGACCATATATTGGGACATAAAACTAGCCTCAGCAAATTTAAGGAGACTGAAATCATACCAAGCATATTCTCTGATCACAAGACTTTGAAATTGGATATCAACTGCAAAAAGAAAGCAGGAAAACCCACAAATATATGGAGATTAAACAACATGCTCTTAAAGAATGACCAGGTCAAAGAAGAAATTAAAGGAGAGATCAAAAGATACATAGAAACAAATGACAATGAAAATACATCCTACCAAAATTTTTGGGATGCAGCAAAAGCACTTTTAAGAGGAAAATTTATATCATTACAGGCCTATCTCAAGAAACAAGGAAAATCCCACATAAATAACCTCATGTTACAGCTTAAGGAACTAGAAAAATAAGAACAAATGAAACCCAAGGTCAGCAGAAGAAAAGAAATAATGAAAATCAAAGCAGAACTTAATGAAATAGGGAACAAAAAGACAATAGAAAAAATTAATGTGACAAAGGGCTGGTTCTTTGAAAAGATTAACAAAATTGACAAACTCTTGGCTAGGCTCACTAAGTAAAAGAGAGAAGACACTAATAAACAAAATCAGAAATGAAAAAGTGGAAGTTATAATGGATGCTACAGAAATACAAAGGATCATCCAAGAATACAATGAAGGCCTATATGCCACCAAATTCAATAACCTAGAAGAAATGGACATGTTCTTAGAAACATGTAGCCTTCCTAGGCTGAACCATGAAAAATTGGAAAATCTAAACAAATGGATCACCAGTAACGAAATTGAATCAGTCATCCAAAACCTTCCCAAAAGCAAAAGTCGGGGACCACATGGCTTCACTAGTGAATTCTACCAAACCTTCAAAGAAGATCTAATACCAATCCTGCTCAAACTCTTCCCAAAAATTGAAGCAGAGACAGTACTCCCTAACTCATTTGATGAGGCTAACATTACCCTTATACCATAACCTGGTAAGGACAACACAAAAAAAGAAAACTACAGACCAATATCTCTGATGAATACAAATGCAAAAATCCTAAACAAAATTCTAGCAAATCGAATGCAACAACACATTAAAAAGATTATTCATCACGACCAAGTAGGGTTCATCCCAGGAGCACAAGGACGGTTCAACATATGCAAATCCATCAATGTGATACATCACATAAACAAAATAAAGGACAAAAATCATATGATTATATCAATTGATGCAGAAAAGGCACTTGACAAGATACAACATCTATTTATGATTAAAACACTTAATAAGATAGGTATAGAAGGAAAATACCTTAACATAATAAAGGGCATATATGATGAACCATCAACAAATCTCATAATTAACTGTGGAAAACTGAAGCCCATCACTGAATGTTCAGGAACACGACAGGGCTGTCCTGTATCACCTCTGCTTTTCAACACAGTGTTGGAAGTCCTCGCCAGAGCAATCAGGGAAGAGAAAGAAATAAAAGGCATCCAAATTGGGAATGAAGTTAAATTGTCACTCTTTGCAAATGACATAACGCTATATATAGAAAACCCTAAAGACTCCACCAAAAAGCTATTAGAAACAATTAACGAATACAGTAAAGTTGCCGGCTACAAAATCAATGTACAAAAGTCCATTGCATTCATATATACTAACAATGAAATCTCAGAAAAAAAAATTAAAAAAAAAAAACGTTTGCAATTGCAGCAAAAATAATAAAATACTTAGGAATAAACTTAACCAAGGATGTGAAAGACCTATATGCTGAAAACCGTAAGACATTTTTAAAAGAAATTGAAGAAGACACAAAGAAATTGTAAAGATATTCTGTGCTCATGGATTGGAAGAATCAACATAGTTAAAATGTCCATATTACCCAAAGCAATATACAGATTTAATGCAATCCCCATCAAAATCCCAATGGCATTTTTTAAAGAAATAGAACAAAAAATCATCAGATTTATTTGGAATCACAAAAGACCCCGAATAGCCAAAGCAATCTTGAAAAACAGGAACAATGCTGGAGGTATCACTCTCCCTGACTTTAGCTTGTACTACAGGACAAAAATAATCAAAATAGCATGGTATTGGCAGAAAAACAGACACATAGACCAATGGAATAGAATTGAGAACCCAGAAATAAAACCACACAAATATGAACAGATAATTTTTGACAAACAAGCAAAAACATACAATGGAGAAAAGACAGCCTTTTCAATAAATGGTGCTGGCAGAATTGGAAAGCCACGTGCAAAAGAATGAAACTGGACTGCTATCTGTCACCATGTACCAAAATTAACTCAAATTGGATTAAAGACTTAAGCGTACTACTTGAAACAATAAATTGCTTAGAAGAAAACATAGGTACTAAACTTACCTTGGGTTCAAAAAGCATTTTGTGAATTTGGAGGTAAAAGCTAAAATAAATGAATGGGACTATATCAAACTTAAAAGCTTTTGCACAGCAAAAGAAACCATCAACAAAATAAAATGGCAACCACCTGAATGGAAAAAGATTTTTGGAAACAGTGCCTCCAATAAGGGGATAATATCCAAAATATACAAGGAACTCATGCAACTCAACAACAAAAAACAAACAACCCAATTGAAAAATGGACAGACGACCTGAAGAGACATTTCTCCAAAGAGGACATAGAAATGGCAAACAGACATATGAAAAAATGCTCACCATCACTAATCATCAGAGAAATTCAAATAAAAACCACAATGAAATATCACCTCACCCCAGTTAGAATGGCTGTCATCAATAAGACAAATAGTAAGTGTTGGAGAGGCTGTGGAGAAAAAGGAACACTCATACACTGTTGGTGAGAATGCAGACTGGTGCAGCCGCTATGGAAGGCAGTGTGGAGGTTCCTCACAAAATTAAGGATAGAATTACCATATGACCCAGCAATCCCTCTCCTGGGTATCTACCCAAAAAATCTGAAAACATTTATCCATAAAGACAAGTGTGCTCCAATGTTCATTGCAGCTTTATTTACGGTGGCCAAGACATGGAAACAACCAAAATGTACTTCGATAGATGAATGGATGAAGAAGTTGTGGTATATATACACCAAGGAATAGTATTCAGCGGTAAGAAAAGATGAAATAGGACAGTTTGTGACAACATGGATGGATCTTGAGAGTATAATGCTAAGCAAAATAAGTCAAACAGAAAAAGCAGAGAACCATATGATTTCACTGATATGTGGTATATGAACCAAAAACAGCAACAGAACAAGACAAACAAATGGGAAACAAAAACTCATAGACACAGACAATAGTTTAGTGGTTACCAGAGGGTAATGGGGGTGGGGGGTGGGAGATGAGGATAAGGGGGATCAAATATATGGTGATGGAAGGAGAACTGACTCTGGGTGGTGAACACACAATGTGATTTATAGATGATGTACTACAGAACTGTACACCTGAAATCTATGTAACTACTAACAATTGTCACCCTGATAAACTTTAATTAAAAAAACAAAAAGAAAAAAAAGAAATGTCTATTTAGGTCCTTTTTTTTTTTTTTGTAATGTCTTTGTCTGGTTTTGGAATCAGGGTGATGCTGGCCATGTAAAATGAGCTTGGGACATTCCGCCTGTTGGCTTTTAAGGAATAGTTTGAGAAGGATAGGTGTTAATTCTTTAAATGTTTGGTAACATTCAGCTGTGAAACCATCAGATCCAGGACTTTTGTTTTTTGGGAGTTTTTTGATTGCTGATTTGATTTTGTTAGTAGTAATCAGTCTGTTCAGATTTTCTTTTTCTTTTTTATTTAAAAAATTAAAAAATATTTTAATTAAAATGTAGCTAACATACAACATTGTATTGGTTTCAGGTGTACACCATAGTTATTCAATATTTATATACCTAAAGAAGTGGTTACCATGATAAAAGTCCAGCAACCATCTGATACTGTAGCATGGTACCACAATATTATTGACTGTATTCCCTATGCTGTACTTTACATCCCCATGACTTATTTGTTTTATGTCTGGAAATGTGAACTTCTTATTCCACTTCACCTTCCCCTCCACTTTTTAATTTTTCAATTATTGTTAAGATTCAAAATTATTTTATATTAATTTCAGGTGTATAGCATAGTGGTTAGACATTTGTATGATTTAATAAGATATCCCCCTGATTAATCTAGTACCCACCAGACAGTATATATAGTTACTACCATGTCATTGACTATATTCCCTATGCATTACTTTACATGCCTATGATTATTTTGTGACTACGAATTCATATTTCTTAATTCCCTCTCTTTTTTCACCCTGTCACCAACTCCCCTCCCATCTATCACCCCAATAAATCTAGTACCCATCTGACACCAGACATAGTTATTACAATATTATTGACTAGATCCCTTATGCTATGTCCTACATTCCCATGACTACTTTGTAACAGCCAGATTGTTCTTTTTAATCCCTACCCTGTTTTTACCAACCCGCCTAAACCCTTTCCATCTGGCAAGCATCAAAATAATCTCTGTACTATGAGTTTGTTTGTTTGTTTGTTCCTTTGTTTTGTTCTTTATATTCCACTTATAAGCGAAATCACATTGCATCTGTCTTTCTCTGTCTGACATACTCCACTCAGCACAATACCCTCCAGGTCCACCCATGCCGCTGCAGATGGCAAGAACCCATTCCCTTCCCTGGCTGAGCAATATTCCATTGTATATATGTACCACCTCCTCTTTATCCATTCATCCATCAGTGGATGCCCAGGATGCCTGCACATTTTGGCCATTGTAAACAATGCTGCAATAAACATATGGATGTGCACGTCCCTTTGAAGTAGCATATTAGGTTCTTCGAATAAATACCCAGAAGTGGGAATACTTGGTTCTTTTTTGTCTCTCATTGTAGCCTTTATTTTAAAGGCTATTTTGTCTGATATAAGTATTGTTACCTCAGTTTTTTTTCTTTTCTTTTCTTTTTCCGTTTTCATGAAATATCTTTTCCCATGCCTTTACTTTCAGTCTGTGTATGTCTTTTGATCTGAAGTTAGTCTCTTGTAGGTAGCATATATGTCTTTTGTTTTTTATCCATTCAGCCACCCTATCTTTTGTTTGGAGCATTTACTCCATTTACATTTAAAGTAATTATTGATAGATATGCAGATATTGCCATTTTATTATATATATATATAAATAATAAATTTATTATATATATATATATATAAATAATAAATATCCCTCCAATTCTCAATCCTTAGACATATGTATATATGTCTTAAAGAAGTCCTTCTAAGATTCCATATAATACTATTTTCATGGTGATGGATTCCTTTAGATTTTTCTTGTCTGGGAAACTCTTTATCTGTTCTTTGATTGTAAATGTTAACTACTGGGTAGAGTACTCTTGGTTGTAGGCCCTTACTTTTCAACATTTTGAATATTTTCTACCAATCCCTTCTCGCCTGCAAAGTTTCTATTGAGAAATCATCTGACAGTCTTATGGGAGATCCCTTGTGTGTAAGTAACTGCTTTTCTCTTTAACCTTTGGTATTTTAATTATGATATGTCTTGGTGTGAACTTGTTTGGATGTATCTTGTTTGGGACTCTGTGTACTTCCTGAGCTTGTATGTCTATTTCCTTTACCAAGTTAGGGAAGTTTTCCATCACTGTTTCTTCAAATGTTTTTGATTTCTGCTCTCTCTTTTCTCCTTCTGGCACCCCTATGATGTGAATGTTGGTACACTTGATGTTATCCCAGAGGCCCCTTAAACTCTCATTTTTTGAATTCTTTTTTCTTTTTGCTATTCTGTTTGAGTGTTTTCTGCTACTTCATCTTCTAAATCATTGATTTGATCCTCTGTTTCCACTAATATACTGTTGTTTTTCTCTAATGTATTCTTTATTTCAGTTATTATATTCTTCATTTCTGAATAGTTATTTTCATGTTTTATATCTCTATTTTTATGTTTCCTGTCTCTTTTTGAAGTTCTTCTTGAGATCAATGAGCATCTTTATAATCAGTGTTTTGAACTGTGTGCCAGTTAGATTGCTTGTCTCTATTTTGTTTAGTTCTTTTTCTGTGGCTTTGTTCTGTTCTTTTGTTTGGGACATGTTTCTTTGTCTCCTCATTTTGGCTGCCTCACTGTGATTGTTCTATTTGTTAGGTAGGGCTGCTACGGCTCTTGGTCTTAGTGAATTGGCCTTATGTAGTACGTATCATGTGGGGCTCAGTGGCACAGTCTCCCTGGTCACCTGAGTCGTGTGCTCCAGAAGTGTCCCTTGTGTAGTTTGTATGTGCCCTTCTGTTAAAGTTCAACCTTGATTGCTTTTGGCACATTAGTGGATGGTATTGACCCTCAGGCTGAGGGGTTTGGACACTTCTACAGCTCACAGACTGCTATGCAGGGACCTTACCTCACAGAGTGGGATTCACCCCACTGGCTTCTAATGCCTGCTGAGACTGCTCTTTGGGTGTGCTGCTTGTGGGGCTAATTGGGTAGTGCTATGCTGTGGTCTGAAGCTGACCTCCAGATATGTTATTTCTGGGGTCTCTTGGTAGGGGCTCCCAAGAAGGCCCAGGTCATCCACCCTGTGACCAGCAAGGCACTATTTGGTAGGTGCTATAAAGCAATCTGTAGCAATCTGTGGTTTTTCACTCCCTGTGCTCGACCTGGAGACATGTGTCAGAGGCTATACTACAAACTGAGGACAATTGCCACTAGTACCAGATCTGGGGTAGTTCCACAAAAACTCCACAGCACTCCAAGGCCTGCTACTGCCTGCCAGCTCTCCTAAGTCTCTGCCACTGATAAAGGCTTGTGTGGTACATTAGTTAGATGAGATGGGGTCTCAGGGAGTCACAAGGGTGGGATGAATTGTGTTTCAATTCATGTAGGTTAATGTAGATTCTGGTTTGGTGCCATTGCTGAGTCTGGAGCTACTCAGCAAATGTCTTATAAACCATCAAAACCAGCCATCACACACCTGGGGCCTGTGAACCCCCAAGATTTATCCAAGAAAGAATACAATGTGAGCAGCATTGGCTGCTGGCCTCGAAAGTGCCTCTGGGTGTTGTGTGAGTTGGGTGAGGTGGGGTTCCACTGAGTCACCAGGGTGGAGCAAACAAAGTTCACCAGGCCAATAAAAATTCAGATTTGGCTGGGGGTGGGAAGGGAGGGCTCAACACAGGAAAGATGGCCCCTGTCTGCCAACTGCACAGGAGGAAGATTCTACATAGGGAAAATAGGTTCCAGTTCTTGCCCTGAAACCACACAACTCGGTCTCTCCATGTATATGTCTAACTCTTCCTGAATCACTGTCCCTCCACCAGAGCCCAGGATAGGTGCTTGCAAGTGAGTGAGTCTATGCATGGGACCTTAAAGAGCACATCTGTGTTTCCTGCAGCCTTCCATCCCACCCAGAAGGTCAGAATCCCCACTGTTTTTCGCACCCAGATATTGTGGGTGCTCCTTTTTTTCAGTACTAGTCCCCAGGCTTGGAGAACCCAGTGTTGGGCTGGGGTCGTTTGCTCCTAGGGAAAAACATCCATGGCTGAGATGTCCCTCCCAATTCTCAACTGCCATACGCAAGTGTGGGGCTGGCCTGTTTTGCATCTCTGCCCCTCCTACCAGTCTCAGTGCTGCTTCTTCTTTATATCCTTAGTTGTAGGACTTCTGTTAAGCTAGACTTCAGGCAGTTTTCAATGATGATTCTTCTGTAGTTTAATTGTAATTTTAATGTGGTCATGAGAGGAGGCAAATACAGTGTTTATCTATTCCACCATTTTGGATCCTCCTAGAACATTACAGGCTGAGTTTATCTCTGAGTTGGATATTCATGCTGAAGCCTTTCTGAACTACTGCACAATGAGTCTGGCAAACTTGGGACACCATTTGTTACATCATTTTACTTTTCTCTCTTGGAAAATCAACAGAATTCACACAGAGTTCTGCCAGTGCTCCTTTAAAGCAATCAGGTCTCAAGAATATAAATTATTAGCATCCTTCACATTTTCTCTCTGCCTTCCTTTCCAGCCCTGTCTCTTTCTCTGGGATCCTCTTGTGTAGAGGATGGGGAGTGGCAATTGTTTGTAGGTTTGCCTCCCATCCTCCTAGCCTCTCATCACTGGGTTGTACTGACAGCAGCCTCCTCTGGGGACCATCCTCTCCTGGTCAATCCAAATACATTTTAAGAACAAAAATGCTATGTCCTTTTTAGAACATGAGAGGACACTGTTGGCACTATTTTGCTCTCTGCACTTTCTGAATGATACAAACTCAATTTAATTCTTCAATAATAAAGAATTGTATGGGTATTTCAGGGGACTTTGTTTAACATTTCATATACATATAAAGATATTTTATCCATTATTTGTGTTATATACTTAGAAATGTGTCTAATTAAATGAAAATCCTGTTTCCTTTACTTGGTATTTTATAGGATTATCAAAAATTAACAGGTTGTGGGGAAGATGTTTTTACATGTTGGTGGTTCCAGTGGCCTGTGTTCATAGGGAGTGGGGTCTCAAGTGATGGCCTGGGTTCATCATAGGCCCTAGGGGGCCCACAACCAAGGAAGGGTTTTGCTCTTCCAGGGCTGGCATATTACTCAGATGGGGAGGGGTGCGCTAAGGACAGCCTAGGGAAACAAGGCAGAAATGGGAACTAGTGTATACTAAGGTGTCTTGCAGATGCAACACTGAGCCAGCATCTATGGTTGAACAGGAATTGTACACTCAGCCAGGCATTTCCAGAAGACATAAAGGCTCATGAGGGATAGGATACTCTGGGCCTATCAGACTATCCATGAGAGGAGCAGAGTGTGGGGTGGGGGTGGGAATCCATCGGTGCAGCCAAAACTGAGGGTTCACACTCCTGCTTTGCCAGCCTCACCCAGAGCAAGGCCCAAGGCTGACCCCCACAGAAGCTCCTCCTGGAGAGTGGTTGGTGGGGGCTCACTTCCATGTCTGCCCCAGCGTCTCATGCTTTGTTCTAGTTCTCTACTTCTTCATGTCCATATTTTCCTGGGATCCAGTGTTTCTCCCTGAGGTTAGGTCATGACTTTCTATGTATATCTCCTTGTGTTGTTGACCAGCACAGGTAACAGGTGGGAGAGGCTTAGACAGGGGTTTTGAGACCTGACCTGTGGTTGCCAGAGATAGGAGGATGACTGACTAGCTACATAGGGCTTTGTGCAGGTGGGCATTCAGGGGCTGGTGTTGGCCTGACCAGTATCCACGAGGTCTGTCAGGACCCTGCCCAGGAAAGATAAGGCTGAGAGTGGGCTTATCCTTACACTGGCCCTCCTCTGCTTGGTACTTGTGTGTTTTTACAGACACACACACATATGTATTCTTTTTTTTTTTACAAGTCTTATTATAACATTTATTTTGAGTTGTTTCAGGTACAAAGATTGTGGTACAGTAGTCTTGCAAATACAACGTGCATCATACAATGCCAGACATTAGACAGAGTTCACATAAACTAAAGTCAAACTGACACAGAATGAACAAGAATATTACTGCTTCTAATGTTATATGTCAATTATATTTCAATAATATATCTATATATCTATGTCTATATTTATATCATCTATATCTATATCTATTATTGCTTGGGAGTATCCAGAAATGGACTCTGACTTGAATATTCTGGTGAAATTACTTAATTAGGAAATACTCCCAGGAAAAAGAATAGTAGGAGAGTGAGGAAGTCAGAAAGGGAAGGGAAAAAGTACATCTAAAAGTGTAGCTGCAAGATCTAAGAGGTGGCTTTGGCTCTATGCCATGCCCAGAAAAGCTCTGGAGAAGGGGGAAGTCTCATCTCAAAATTCTCCGTATCCAGTCCAAAGGCTAGGGAGTCAGGGTCTGGGTCCCTTTACACAGGCGGGTCATTAGTTAAGGGAAGTTTACTCTGCAAGCATAGTGGATTTTAGGTTCCCAAAGCTAAGGACAGCTCACTGACAAGACAGTCAGTTATTGTCTGCTGAGAGTGAACATCCACCTGAACCACACACATATGTATTCTTAATATAGGTCTAAATATATTTTAAGATATATGTTTAAGGTTATTTAAGAATACATATGTGTGTATATAATTATATGGTGTGTGTATATTTGTGTGTATGTGTATATATGTGTGTGTATATTCAAATGCTATATATATATCTGAGTTGTGATTTAAAAAAATACGGTGAATGCTGCTGTTGAGTGCTATCCAAGGGAAAGGCAGGGATCTTCAATCCTGGAAGTGACATGTGGAACCTTAGTAACAGTTTGTGACAAGTTTCAACTTGTTTGGTGCAGTCAGTCAGGTGTGAGCTACGGTTGAGTGAAGGTGTGTTTTAAAGTGTGCCATAAAACATCCTCCATCATGACAGCGTTCTGTGTCACACATTGCTTCTGGTATACAGCAATTTTTGTCACATAAAAACATCACAGTGTGTCCTCATCCACCTTTTGCACTGTATCTGGCATCATGTGACTTCTGGTTCTTCCCCAAAGTCAAAATGATTCAGGACATCAAGGCAGCTATGACAATACAACTAAAGACACTCATGAAAGGGCACTTCCAGAACTGCTTCAGAAAGGGGCAAGAACGATGGGATAAGTGTGTTCTAAGTGGGGGGGAGTATTTTGAGGGCGATTAATGGCAATGTGTCTTTTACTGTAATATTTTTTTTAATTAAAGTTTATTGGGGTGACAATTGTTAGTAAAGTTACGTAGGTTTCAGGTGTACAATTCTGTAATATGGCATCTATATATCACATTGTGTGTTCACCACTCAGTCAGTTCTCCTTCCATCACTATATATTTGATCTCTTTTACCTTCATCTACCAGCCCCCGGTCCTTTTTTATTTAAATATTCATCATGTTGTTTGATCACAGTCATATATGTGTATCACTTATCTATATTAAAATTAGCTCCCTGGTCAGAACTGGAACTGGCTTTCACTGTCCACCACACAGTGCATGTAAACTACATCCATCTGGGAGCCCAAGCAGGTTATCTAATTCTTCCGTGCTTCAATGTCCTAATATGCAGTACAGAACTGTGGAATAGTATTGTGATAATACTACTGCCTGCCTCACTGGACTTTTGTGAGGATTAAATGAGTTGACGCATGTGGTATACCAGTGTCTGTCACACAGTGAGTCTCAACAAATGTTGGTTGTTATTATCAACTCTTTAGCCTGGCATTCAAACTTTGACTTTCTGCTTCCCTGTAAACCTACCGTACTGCCTGGTTCTGAATGCACCTCACTGTCTCCATGTCTCACCTCTGTCTCCCCTGGGACATCTCTCCACCTTGTCCACTTCTTAAATTCCTGAGTGGATGTCTTTCAGGGCTCCTCCTATGATACCTTTTGCCCTTGTACTTCTCTGATTTCCTTGATTAGAATAGCTTCTTCTGCCCCTCACTCTTCCAGTTCTTGGTGACATTCTTGAAATTGCTACAACATTGTAGCATGTACTGTGTTATTTGGGAAGATTTTCTATTTTCCCTAATAGATATTATATTTATTTAGGATAGGGATGGAGTCTTATAGACTCCAAATATTTGACAAGTGGATCAATAAGCAAAATATAAAAGATATGGTACTCTTACTTGAACTTGCTCAAGGTTTGAAGATGGTTCTCAGTGTTTGCGTTTCAAAATCTTCCTAGTTTTAGATGAGTCTGGGTTGGTAAGGGGGCACAGCCTGGCAGCTGTCAGAGAATGCCGGGCAGTTTAGAGTAGACAGGCATTCTGCTCGGTCCCCAGTTTCTGCTTTGGCTGTTCCTCCTGCTTTGGTGACATCCTTTTCTCAGTCCCCACAGGCACACAAAGACCCCAGGTTTTCTCTCCCTCTTTCATCAGTTTGGTTGGTAAAGATTAAAATATACTCATAGATCTATAAGAATAAATGGTAAAACAAAGTAGTTCTTATTGTGGTTTTTAATCTTAGCTTATTACAAATTGCAATTGTTGTGAATCTCATCTGTTACATACCTATGTATGTAAATATATAATTTGTATACATAAAACTTAAAAAAAACTTGCATTTACTTTAAAATATTCCGGAATAAACTATTGCTGATATATCATTGCTTAAAATACATAAATTGCTTAAATGATTCAACTTTTCCAATATTCTCAAAAAGTTAAAAAGGAAAACGTATTTCCCAACTCTTTCCAAAAATCTGTCATTATACCCAGGCAATGCCTGGATGCATCTTAGTTCCTGTGGCGACCTCTGGAAATTAGAAAAGCAACTGATTTCTGAGATGGTTCAGCTACCTGTGGGGTCCAAAAGAATTTATATTATGAAAACCACTTCTGTACAAAAGGTGTATTCATAATTACATCTTTTCTGTATTTTGACCATTTCATGCTTTCAGTGATCTTTGGTATAAGTTGTAGAATTGGCAATATTAAAAAACAAACAAACAAAAAACCCACTAAAGTTTTCTGGTATTTTCTATTTCTCTCTTCTTCTAATTCATCCAATTTCTGTTGTGCTTTCTGGCTCTTACCTAGTTCAAGTTATTCAGTGAGGAGGCTATTAGTTTGAAACGTGATACTCATTCTTGGGATACAGTTGCTTTCTTCTCATTGGTATCCTCAATATCATCACAGTTAAAAAGCACTCATTGTCAATATTTACAATATTCTGTGTGTTGAATAGTTTTAGATAAACTGCAGTGTACTAAAAAGACAACTTAAAAATAAAAATACACAATCAAATACTCTTAGAAATTACTTCCCTAATCTTTTTCCAATATATGAATCCCTTCTCCAAAGCTGGGACAAGTGAATATCTCCTTCCTGTCGGAACACGTCAGTGAAATTAAAATGATTCTATTATTAGGCAGCCCGTTTCTTTCTGGGTCAACTCTACTTAATAAAAGAGCTTTTCTGAGTATTATCAAAGTTTTCCTATTTGTTATGTCTACTTAGCTATGCCATCCTGGGTTACATAGGATAATGATAATTTTTCTTCCCCTGAACAGATCTTCAAGTATTTGAAGGCAGCAACTGTGCACACTCTTAAGTCTTTTCCCCCTTCTCTAGGTAAAATGTCTGCAGTTCCAAATCTTACCTCATATGATTCTAGTTCTCTCTCCACTCTTGCAGCTTCCTCCAGAAACACACACACACGGTATCCTTCTGTGTAGTGTCCAGGGAGCAAACATGGTATTGATGCAGACTACTAGTCATGAAAATAGCTTTAAGATAATGCCAAATAACTACTGTAGCTGGTATACCACATAAGATGCAGGGTATTGTGTTTCTCATAGAGGATGTTGGATGACTTAAGCAAACCTTATTTTCACAGTTTGATCAGAAAAGATTATCAAATAAGTGTGTGTTAATTTTAATATATATATATATATATATATGCATATATATATATATATGCAGTGTGATCAAACAATACGGTGAATGTTTGAATTTAAAAAAAAAATATTACAGTAAAAGACACATTGCCATTGGGGTGGCCTACTACTGGGGTCATGAAGAGCAGTGAGAACTGACCCCATCCAGGCATGACAAGGAAAGGGACAAAGGTGTCCTTACGTAGCTCTGTACAACACTCTAGGGAGCAAGAACACAGGCTTTGAAGCCACATAAAGTCAAGTCCCTCCGACCCCGGTGGACAGGCCCTCACACTGTCATACTTGTTACTCCCACCGCTCTGAAAGTTTCAGGCATTGTTCCGTGGATCCATCACACTCGGGTTAAAAGAGCTCAGCTGGAGGACGACGCCTGGATTGCCCTACCTGACCTGGCCCGTCCACTCCGCCTGACTCTCAAGAAACAGCCTGGATGAGCCTCGCCGTTGTCTGCCCGGCCTCCGTCTTCGCTGTCATTGGACTCCCACTATTCCTAGCCTTTGCTGGTCCTCTTGGCTCCTACCCCTAGCCGGCCCACTCCTCACGATCCTCCTCCTTGCTACCATCCAGCCATGCATAGTTAATGCTGTCATACGTTTCATAGAGACCACCGTCACCCGTCCGGCCACAGCCTGGATCCTTGCCCTGCTGGGTTATCATCCTCTTAACTAATATGATGATCTCTAAGTTGTTACCACTTACGAACATCAACAGGGGGGACATAGTGGAAAAACTGACCTAAAATGGTTCCCAGCCACGTGGAACTGACCTAAAATGGTGGCCCAAGCAAAGAGAGAAGTCCCCAGCCTAAGCCCCAGCCCACTTCCGCATAACCCCCTCCAAGCTACACCCCAAGCCAATCACCAAATGACACCTACCCCTTCCCCAACTCAAGGAAGTCCCCAATCCATAAAAACCTGCTCAAACCTTGCTAAAGGCTCAGTCTTTGGGAAGAATCCCGCTGAGGCCGCCGGTGTAATAAAGCTGACTCTCTTAACTCTCTGAGTGCTGCTTGGGTTCTTTCTGGTCCTGGTATCCGTAACAAATTTACATTCCAAAAATTTGTGCATGATGGTTTCAAAATGATGAATCTGTTAGGAATTACGTTTGGCTTCCAGTAACATAAACCTAAGAGCACAGAGGCTTAAACAAAATTAGTAATTTATTTTTTTCTCATGTAACACCAAACTAAAGGTGGCTGGTCTAAATTGATATAAAGCTTCACAATATCATTAGGGATCCAACTGTTTTTTTTTTTCATCTCTTTCTCTTCTGCTGACTTTTGTTTCATGATCTTAAGATGGCTACTGAAGAACCAGTCATAATATTTTCATTTCAGCAAAGAAGGAAGGGAAGATCAAAGAGCAAAATTGATATTAATCATCTAACTCAGTCTCCCAAGTGACTTTCATTTATATCTTCTGGGCCCTAGCTGTGTCAAATTTCCATTCACAGCTGCAAAGGAGGTTGGCAATGTATCTTTTAGCTGGTTGCATAGCACCACTTCCAAATAGTGGGTCCCTGTTGGCGTGGAAGGAGGGATTCTGAGTAGACAAATAGTGAAGTCTGCCAGCAAGACTTCTCAGGATGTTGACTATGCTAATGTGTGTTATTACTCTATCCACGCAGGGGGCTCAATATACAACAAACGTGTCTCCAGCCGATTTAACTTTGCTTTGCTTTTTTTCCAGGAAGCACTACATAGGATGAGTCTTCTTTGCAACACGTTAAGAAATTCTTCAATCACAGCTTCTTATTATAGAGGCATACATAAACCTCTGTGTTCCATACCAGGCATACATAGACTATTCACAATTTCACCAATATTTAAATTTTACAGCAAGAGAACTGAAGCAACAAAAGTTGAAAAGTAACTTGGCAAGCTAGATTCTGAGATGAGATCCACATTTTTGGGCTTGGATGATACTCAGCTCACATTAACCTTGATTGTCTCAAATCTTCAACTCTCCTCCCTGACTGTGCTGAATAAGTATTGATCCAGTTGATCCAGGGCTGGCTTTGTTCTCAGCGTCCACCCTGACCCCTCCCTGTCACAGATGTGCACCGTTGGGGTGAGAGCTTGGGGATGGTGCAGCTGAAATCTGCCAAAGCAGGGGCTCCTTGATTATTTAATGCACCTCATGAGCTCAGTGTCCTCCCCATGACCTCATTCTTGAAGGGCTTAACCCAGCCCAGCAGTTACTTTTTACTCACACACTTCATGAACAAAACGGGCTCATTTTTTGTTACATTTCTTGATGTGGAGGGAGAATACTTTTGTTATTGTGAAATGTCACTTTACAGTTGGCAGATGCTAGCCACTGTAAACAATAGTAGTTCTCCATGAATATTGGCATTTGAATACTGTACACTCAGATTTCATTAGCTCCTTGTCTGGGAGAGTGGGAAACTCTCCATCATACTACAGTCCGTGCACTGGATGGTCTCACCGTGAGATGAGAGATTAAATTAAGGAGACCATCTAGGTACTGAGACTTAGCAGATACCATGGTTGTGTGGCCACAAGGTGGCAGCTCTGGTTAGAGGTAATGGGGATGGCTGAAGTATTAGGTAGGTGCAAAAGTAATTGAGTGCAAAAATTGCAATTACTTTTCCACCAACCTAATATTTATAATAAAATGGGAATTCTATGTGAATGAGACAGATTACACAGCAGTCTCAACTCAGCACAGTAACAATTATTATAATCCTGCCTAAAATGTTTATTTGACACTACAGTTATTGGAAATTACATATATTTCCAAGGCTGTAAAGATTCAAAATGTTAAGAGGAAAAAGAGCCACTTCTAAAGAATTGTTTGATGTTATTTACTACTCTGAAATGGATCACATTTTAGATAATGTGTTTATCTGAAACTCTCCTCTAAGACCTATAATTGGGATTTGGTCTGAAGAGACAAGTAATAGCTAGTGTCATTCTAGATTGGAAATATAATTTAATTTATTTACTAGTTGTGGCTAGTTAGGGTGGGAATACTAATTTTATTTGCATATAAAGGAGCACAAATTGCTATAACCAGAATCTAAAGTTGCATTTTCTTGTATTTAACAAGTTGACACCTTAATGTCAACAAAAATGGATGTCTCTCTCCAGCAGAACTATTATGAAAGCAGTCCTTGGCACAAAAAGTATAGTTACTGTCTGTAGAAGATCTCTTAGGGATGTTTAATACCAAAGTTTGTTTCTAAGGTCACAGTCAGTGCAAAACAATGGAAAGTCCAGTTGAAATTTGTATTAGGTTCCTGTGGCTGCTGTAATAAATTACCAGAAACTTGGTTGCTTAAAAACAACAGTTTTAACAGTTCTGGAGGCCAAAAGTCCAAAATCAATATTATTGGGCAGGGCCACACTTTCTCTGGAGGCTCTTGGGAGAATCCATTCTTTGCTTCTTCTAGCTTCTGGTGGCTGCTGACATTCCTTGGCTGGTGTCCTCATCACTCTAATTCATGATTCCATTTTCACAGTCCTTATACTTTTCTATCTGTATCAAATCTCCTTCTGCTTTTTCATTAGAAGGACACTTGTGATTGCATTGAGAGCCCACTTGGATAATCAAGGATAATCTCTTTATCTCAAGATCCTTAATGTAATCACATTTATCAAATTCTTTTTTGCCATTTAATGTTCTCAGGATGGATATCTTAGGTCAGGGTGGGGAGAATTTTCAGCCTTTTATAAAAATCAAAGCTGAGGGTCTGGTAAAATTTAACTAAAGCAAGTAGAAAGCTGTACCCAGATGAAATCCAAAGTTTTAGGAGCTCTGAAGCCTTGATAGAGGAATCCCTATCAAATCTCAAACTGTAACTGTGCAAAAATTTTATTTCTTTAAAATAAGTTTTTCTCTTTTCTTTCTCCTTCATTCAAACTGGCCTTGTCTAGTCTAATGGTACCATGACTCACTTGTTTCTTTTCTTTCCTTATCTTTCTACCTTTGCACATACTGCTCAAACACTCCCTTAATCATTAAGCCCTAAGGACATCAGATTCTGGTTAGCATCAAACAGTGTTAGGAACAAAACCTCAGGTGTGTTGACCACAGAAAGAGTTTCAGATAAACTAAAGATAACATCTTGACCTCAGTTGTGTTTCAGCTCCAGACCCATGAATGCAGAACGACCCTACCAGCCATGTCTCCTCCAAACCAGACAGAATAACCCATGACTGATATCAGGACCTGATGCAATGATCAACTACCTCCTCCTCTAGCCCCAAACAATTAGTAGAGTCCATGACTCCACTCCCTTAGCTACCATGACTAATGATTTTCCTCCTATATAACCCATCCCATAGAGGCCATTAGGAGCCAGGTCTTTGAGCACTAGCTCACCTGTGTATCCAGGCTTGACACCATTTCCTTAAATAATAAATGTCTTGGTGTAGAATTAAACCCTGGTCATTTGCAGAGTGTAAAAAGAATTTATCAGACTCTACAAGAGTAAGCAAAAATTTATTGAAAGTCAAAGAGAGAAAGTTCTGGCAAAGGGTAGTTTTGTCAAGACAGAACCCAATAGTGACAGCTGCAGAGACAAAGGGGTAAGAGAGAGATACTGGCAAAATGGAGTTTAGCCAGGACAGAGTCCGATGGGCGACAGCTGCGCCGATGAGAATGAGTGCTGGGGTTTTATATTTTTCTAAGCAGGATGTAGGGTGCTTGTCAGCTTGCGGGGTTGGGGGAGGGGCTGCCGTTACAATTGTCTTCTTCTGGGAATTATCCTGTTCCCGTCTATGATGGATGTTAGCTTGCAGGGGGTTGCTTTTGTGATTGGGAACGGTTCTGTTCTCACCTGTGATGGATGTAAGGTTCTTGTCAGCTTACAGGTGCAGTGCTAGCCATGGGAGTCAGAGCCAAGTGGTTAATGCTTAAGGTCATTCCTGTTAGCCCACAAGCTTGCTCCTGTTAACTCTTTGCCTGTGCCATCCTGCCGGCTCACAAGCCCAGTCCTGTTAACTCTTTACTTGTCTCATCAATAAACCTTTACTTTCTTTGCTGCAAACCCCTCTTTGTGTCTCATTTGGCTTTGATGTGCACAGGTAAATGAGCACCCTTTAGATTGGAGCAGACCCTTGGATAACCCGCTCATACCTGAAATGGGAGTCTTGCCCATGTTGGATATGAATACATCCTTGGAAAGGCCGTTTCTGCTGTTAGGTATTTAATGAGTGTCATTGAGGTGTTCAGAGATTTCTGATACACTGCTTTTGTCAGTCCAGAGACTCAAACCCTGGGTGAAATACCCTGTGTGGTTTTATGTTGGATCAGGTATTATTATTATTATTTTTTAATGCAGGGATTGCTTGGAATTTGGGGGAATTTCAATTTGAGAGTCCCTATGCCATTTGGTTCTGTGACTCATAGGTATGGCCCTGGGTGCCACTTTATGTTATGGTGACCTGAAGGCTATTGAGACCAAGTCATTTGTTCAAAGATGAACATTAATCTTGAATGAGAAGAAATAAAATTATTTTTAAGGGATTTAGAAAAAATAATAAATTGATAATTTGTAATTAAGAATGGAAAAAAAGAAATACTATCTCACTGATAAGAAAATGCTAATTCACTTTCAATGCAATGAACACTTTTGGTCATGTAAGATAATTTGAGTTCTTTAAAGTATTATTACTTTCATTTTCTTTTTTTAAATTTATTTGGGGTGACAATTGTTAGCAAAATTACATAGATTTCAGGTATACAATTCTGTATTACATCATCTATAAATCCCATTGTGTGTTCACCAACCAGAGTCAGTTCTCCTTCCATCTCCATATATTTGATACCCCTTACCCTCAACTCCCACCACCCACCCCCCCTTACCCTCTGGTAACCACTAAACTATTGTCTGTGTCTATGAGTTTTTGTTTCTCATTTGTTTGTCTTGTTCTTTTCTTGTTTTTGGTTTATATACCACATATCAGTGAAATCATATGGTTCTCTGCTTTTTCTGTCTGACTTATTTCGCTTAGCATTATACTCTCAAGATCCATCCATGTTGTCACAAATGTTCCTATATCATCTTTTCTACCGCCAAATAGTATTCCATTGTGTATATATACCACAACTTCTTTATCCATTCATCCATCGAAGGACATTTTGGTCGTTTCTATGTCTTGGCCACCGTAAACAAAGCTGCAATGAACATTGGAGCACACGTGTCTTTATGCATAAATGTTTTCAGATATTTTGGGTAGATACCCAGGAGAGGGATTGCTGGGTCGTATGGTAATTCTATTTGTAATTTTTTGAGGAATCTCCACACTACCTTCCATAACAGCTGCACCAGTCTGCATTCCCACCAACAGTGTATGAGGGTTCCTTTTTCTCCACAGCCTCTCCAACACTTGTTACTATTTGTCTTGTTGATGATAGCCATTCTGACTGGGGTGAAGTGATATCTCATTGTGGTTTTTATTTGCATTTCTCTGATGATTAGTGATGTTGAGCATTTTTTCATATGTCTATTTGCCATTTG
The DNA here is from genome assembly GCF_004115265.2 of Rhinolophus ferrumequinum. Classification (NCBI taxonomy): domain Eukaryota; kingdom Metazoa; phylum Chordata; class Mammalia; order Chiroptera; family Rhinolophidae; genus Rhinolophus; species Rhinolophus ferrumequinum. Next base: position 6,519,156 of record NC_046302.1, read on the forward strand.
TATGTCCTCTTTGGAGAAATGTCTCTTCAGGTCCTCTGAACATTTTTCAATTGGGTTGTTTGTTTTTTAGATGTTGAGTTTCATGAGTTCCTTGTATATTTTGGATATTAGCCTCTTATCGGAGGCACTGTTTGCAAAAATTTTCTCCCGTTCAGTTGGTTGCCTCTTTATTTTGTCGATGGTTTCTTTTGCTGGGCAGAAGCTTTTAAGTTTGATATAGTCCCATTCGTTTATTTTAGCTTTTACTTACATTGCCTCTGGAGTCAAATTCATAAAATGCTCTTTGAACCCAAGATCCATAAGTTTAGTACCTATGTTTTCTTCTATGCAGTTTATTGTGTCAGGCCTTATGCTTAAGTCTTTGATCCATTTTGAATTAATTTTGGTACATGGTGACAGATAGCAGTCCAGTTTCATTCTTTTGCACATGGCTATCCAATTCTTCCAGCACCAATTATTGAAGAGGCTGTCTTTCCTCCATTGTATGTTTTTTGCTTGTTTGTCAAAAATTATCTGTCCATATTTATGTGGTTTTATTTCTGGGTTCTCAATTCTATTCCATTGGTCTATGTGTCTGTTTTTCTGCCAATACCATGCTGTTTTGATTATTGTAGCCCTGTAGTACAAGTTAAAGTCAGGGAGTGTGATACCTCCAGTATTATTCTTTTTTCTTAAGATTGCTTTGGCTATTCGGGGTCTTTTGTGGTTCTAAACAAATCTGATGATTTTTTGTTCTATGTCTTTAAAAAATGCCATTGGGATTTTGATGGGGATTGCATTAAATCTGTATATTGCTTTGGGTAATCTGGCCATTTTAACTATGTTGATTCTTCCAATCCATGAGCACGGAATGTCTTTCCATGTCTTTGTGTCTTCTTCAAGTTCTTTCAAAAATGTCTTATAGTTTTCAGCATATAGGTCCTTCACATCCTTGGTTAAGTTTATTCCTAGGTATTTTATTCTTTTTGCTACAATTGCAAAAGGAATTGTTTTTTGTATTTCTTTTTCTGAAATTTCATTGTTAGTATATAGGAATGCAATGGACTTTTGTACGTTGATTTTGTAGCCGGCAACTTTACTGTATTCGTTGATTGTTTCTAATAGCTTTTTGGTGGAGTCTTTAGGATTTTCTATATATAGCATCATGTCATCTGCAAAGAGTGATAATTTAACTTCTTCATTCCCAATTTGGATGCCTTTTACTTCTTTCTCTTGCCTGATTGCTCTGGCAAGGACTTCTAACACTGTGTTGAAAAGCAGAGGTGATAGGGGACAGCCCTGTCGTGTTCCTGAACGTAGAGCAGAGGGCTTCAGTTTTTCACCATTAATTATGAGATTAGCTGAGGGCTAGTCATATATGTCCTTTATTATGTTAAGGTATTTTCCTTCTATACCTATTTTATTAAGTGTTTTAATCATAAATGGATGTTGTATCTTGTCAAATGCTTTTTCTGCATCAATTGATATAATCATATGATTTTTGTCCTTTATTTTGTTTATGTGATGTATCACATTGATGGATTTGCGGATGTTGAACCTTACTTGTGCCCCGGGGATGAACCCCACTTGGTCGTGATAAATAATCTTTTTAATGCATTGTTGTATTCGATTTGCTAGAATTTTGTTTAGGATTTTTGCATCTGTATTCATCATAGATATTGGTCTGTAGTTTCTTTTTTTGTGTTGTCCTTACCAGGTTTTGGTATCAGGGTAATGTTGGCCTCATAAAATGATTTGGGGAGTACTGTCTCTTCTTCAATTTTTTGGAAGAGTTTGAGCAGGATGGGTATTAGATCCTCTTTGAAGGTTTGGCAGAATTCACTAGTGAAGCCATCTGGTCCCGGACTTTTGCTTTTGGGAAGATTTTGGATGAGTGATTCAATTTCGTTACTGGTGATCTGTGTGTTTAGATTTTCCAGTTCTTCGTGATTCAGCCTTCAGGCTATATGTTTCTAAGAACTTGTCCATTTCTTCTAGGTTTATTGAATTTGGTGGCATATAGTCCTTCATAGTATTCTTGGATGATCCTTTGTATTTCTGTGGTGTCCGTGACAACTTTTTTCATTTCTGATTTTGTTAATTAGTGTCTTCTCTCTTTTTATCTGAGTAAGTCTATCCAAGGGTTTGTCAATTTTGTTAATCTTTTCAAAGAACCAGCTCTTTGTCACATTAATTTTTTCTATTGTCTTTTTGTTCTCTATTTCATTTAGTTCTGCTCTGATTTTTGTTATTTCCCTTCTTCTGCTGACCTTGGGTTTCACTTGTTCTTGTTTTTCTAGTTCTTTAAGGTGTAATATGAGGTTATTTATTTGGGATTTTCCTTGTTTCTTGAGATAGGCCTGTAATGATATAAATTTCCCTCTTAAAATTGCTTTCACTGCATCCTAAAAATTTTGGTAGGATGTATTTTCATTTTCATTTGTTTCTATGTATCTTTTGATCTCTCCTCTAATTTCTTCTTTGACCCAGTCATTCATTAAAATTAGATTGTTTAATCTCCATGTATTTGTGTTTTTTTCCTGCTTTCTTTTTGCAGTTGATATCCAATTTCAAAGCCTTGTGATCAGAGAATATGCTTGGTATGATTTCAATCTTCTTAAATTTGCTGAGGCTGATTTTATGTATCAATATATGGTCTATCCTTGAGAATGTTCCATGTACACTAGAAAAGAATGTATAGTCTGATGTTTTAGGATGAAGTGCTCTATAAATGTCAATTATGTCCATTTCATCTAATGTGTCATTTAGGGCTGCTATTTCATTATTTATTTTCTGTTTGGATGATCTATCCATAGCTGTCAATTATGTATTTAAGTCCCCTAGTAGAATTGTGTTTTGGTCAATTTCTCCCTTTACTTCTGTTAGTAGTTGCTTGGTATGTTTCGGTGCTCCCTAATCGGGGGCATAAATATTGATGACTGTTATGTCTTCTTGTTGTATAGTCCCCTTTACCATTATGAAATGTCCATCTTTGTCTCTTGTTATCTTTTTCACCCTGAAGTCTGCTTCATCTGATATCATAATGGCTACACCTGATTTTCTCTGGATACCATTTGCTTGGAGTGTCAATTTCCACCCTTTCACTTTGAGTCTATGCTTGTCCTTGTAGCTGAGATGTGTTTCTTGGAGACAGCATATGGTTGGGTTTAGTTTTTTGATCCAATCTGCTACTCTGTGCCTTTTTATTGGTGAGTTCAGTCCATTTACATTTAGGGTGATTATTGATATGTGAGGATTTCCTGTCATTCTATCTTTAGTTTTCTGGTGAGGCTGTGTCTGCATTGTTTCTTTGCCTTTTTGTTGTTGTCTATTATTTCTGTGTTGTGGTATTCTATAATGTTTCCCTCTGTTTCTTCTTTTATTACAGTATATATTTAAGTTCCTGATTTTTTTTTGAGTGGTTACCCTTAAGTTTATGTAAAAGAAAGTTTGATATTTAGAGTATTCCATTTTCTTCAGCACGATTACTTTCTCCATTCCTATATTCCGGTTCAGGCCTTTACTCTCCCCCTTTTTATGTTTTGGTTGCCACAAACTGTCCCTGTTGATGGTGGTCGAATAGCCTCCTTTAGTGTTTCTTGTAGTGCAGGTCGTGTATTAGAAAACTCCCTCAGCTTCTGTATGTCTGGAAAGGTCTTTATTCCTCCTTCATATCTAAATGATATCTTTTCTGGATATATTATTCTTGGCTCATAATTTCTCTCTTTCAATAGTTTGAATATTTGGTTCCACTCCCTCCTGATTTGTAGAGTTTCTGCTGCAAAATCTGATGATAATCTAATGGACTTTCCTTTGTAGGTTACCGTCTTTTCCCTGGCTGCCTTGAGGATTCTTTCTTTGTCGTTGATTTTAGACAGCTTCAATACAATGTGCCTTGTAGAAGGCCTGTTGGTATTGAGGTAATTAGGTGTTCTATTTGCTTCTTGGATTCCAGGATCCAGTTCTGTCCACAAATTTGGGAAGTTCTCATCGACAATTTGTTTGAATATATTCTCTATTCCTTTCTCTCTTTCTCCTACTTCTGGTATGCCCATTATTCTTATATTGCTCTTTCTGATGGAGTCAGAAAGTTCTTGTAGAGTTCTTTCATTTCTTTTAAGTGTCAAGTCTCTTTTTTCTTCCATTCATGTAATTTCCAGGTTTCTATCTTCGATGGCACTGATTCTTTCCTCCATCTGGTCAACTCTACTACCTAAGCTGGTTATTTCATTCTTAATTTCTTCTATTGAATTCTTAATCTCCAGAAATTCTATTTGGTTCTTTTTTAAAATTTCAATCTCTTTCGTAAAATGCTCATGTTTTTCTTTGATTGTGTTTTTGAGTTCATTAAACTGCCTTTCTGTGTTTTCTTGCATCTCGTTGAGTTTTTTCAGAACTGCAATCTTGAATTCTCTGTCATGTAAGTCACATATTTCCATATCTTTAAGTTCCTTTTCTGGAGACTTTTCACTCTCTTTCTGAGCTGTCTTGTTGCCTTGGTTATTCATAGCAATTACTGATTTATTATTTCTCTTCCTAGACATCTACAGGAGTGGCTTCTGCAACAGGTTGATAGGAAGAGGTCTTTCTTTTGTTTTCCAGTACTTGTTGGTAGAATGTTTTATTTTCTCTCCGACTGCAGTCTTTTTTTTTCCTCTCTTACACGGTAGTGCTATATTTCCTCTGCACTATTCCAGCTTCTCACACAATGGGGGGATTCCCTGTGAGACGGGCTTCTCCTCTGTTAATAGTTCACCTGGGTCACAGGGTGCAGTGTCGGTGTGGGTATGTGGAGAGCTTTTGAAGTTCCAAAGCTCTTCCTGCACCAGATTCAGAGCCTGTATGTTTCAGCAGTTCTGTTTACTCCTGCAGGGAACCACCCAGATAGGTCGGCCCAGGGACGGGAGAGTTGTGAGAGGTAGCCCAGATCAATGGCGGCGACCATCATGGCAGCCAGTCCTGCTTCCACAGCTCCCTCCCCTTTGCCGGAACTAGTTGGGCTGCGAATCTGCGTCTGCGGTCCACAGTTCTCAGAACAGCAAATATTCTGTTCTTTTGATCTGACACTGCTACTGTTCTGCTTCTATCAACGGGCAGGTGGCGGCAGGGCGAGCTCTGGAAGGGTAGAGAGGGGGCGGCCAGTCTCAGTGCCTAAGGCTTCCGTTCTCTGCTCGGCAGTGAGGGCTTAAACCACCATTTTCAGCCTTCTTCCCTCAGTCTTTGCTCCGAGGTCTCTGCCGTGAGCGTTGGGTTCAGCCGTGTTATATGCTGTCCCTTCAGCCCATGGGCCATAAGCGGAGCCCTAGCAGTTCGAGTCCTTCCCTCTCCCGCAGCTGCGGTAGCTCCGGGATGCAGCGAGCTCGGAGCACTGAGCTAGGTCTGCGTCCTGTGCCCGCCCGTGGGGTCCGTCTCCGCACTTCTCTTTTCCTTCCTCCCCCGCTGGCACGATTCTCCCACCTTTCAGTGAATTCAGTAGTGGGCCTCTTCGTCTTGCCTATCTGCTGTGCAGGGAGTTCTTTGTGGAGTTACTGTTGTTCGATTAGTTGTAAATTCCAGGGGAGCTTTACAGAGGCTCACCTCATGCCGCCATTTTGATCTATTATTACTTTCTTTTATAGGTACATATATTGTGTATAATGCACACTTTTTTGCCAAAATTTGTGAGGGAAAAATAAGAATGCATATCATACATGGGTAGTACTAATTCCGTACCTACATAAATGTTTTTGATTCTTTTATTTATGCTTATGAGTTAAAAGTGTAACTCTAGAAATCAATAACAATATCTGTATGCAAAACAATACTGTGGAATATGATAATTGCTTTTGTTGAACTTACAACAAACTTGCAACAACGAAGAGTTCTTGGCTTTCTATGATGTATACATATCGTAAATTTGTTACTGGTACATAAAAGTTTTTGTATCTTATATTCTGTTCTTGTGTTTTATAATTATTTGTTACATAAAATTTCTTGTACCATAATATGTTGAAAAATAAATGTTAAAATTCTTTTATAATACAAAAAATAAGTACCTAAATATAAACAAATAAAAATTTGAATTAAAAAATTAAAATGAAAGATTTTTTTCCCTGAAAGTTTGGGCCAAAAATGTGGGTGTGCATTATGCATGGGCTCACATTGTACATGGCAAAATATGGTAATTGTTATATAATCATTAGATATAGTTAACAGTATTATTTTTTCTCCATTTACTTTATTTGTTCTCTTTTTATGTGCTGTACCAGATAGTATAGTTTTAAAAATATTTGTTGTGTCATGGGTATGTATTTAAGGATGTATTTTCTGCATGTTTGATAAAAGTATTACTTTCTTATATGTCTATAGGAAGCATGAAGAGTATAGGGAAGGGTTGTTTACATATACACAAATCATTATTATAGGATGATACATTTACAACAAAAGATGTGTTATTTCATCTTTACCAACCTTTATGAATGTCAAGAAATTGACATGGAATTTTAGAAGACTCCTAAGAGAGTATATCTTCCAAATGCCTGATTGTTAGTGAGAAAACTGAGGACTGATTTTCCAAAAAGTCACACAGCTAATTAGTGGTAGATCCCTATTCTAGAATTCAGATTTCTTAAAACCCATTCAGGGTTCTCTGTTCTCATCATATCTTTCTATTAGGATTTTTGTCAACCATTGTACAATGGCACACTGGTATCCTAGATCTTTCACAGGATTATTGCCTAGTTTAGATAATATGTAAATGGATTTCATGGCTCCAGTCAGAAAGATACTCTTAAGCAATGTCTGTCAGGCAGAATTTAAGCTGAGCTGGTTGGGGGAAACAGCATGGAGTAAGGATGACTTGTTATCAGTAAATAGCATTGTTTCCAACTGACACTAAGGAAAGCTTGTGTATTAGTTGCAACAAGCTGGGATGAAACAGAAATGAGTTTTACTGAAACAGTGGCACAGTAGTGAAGTATGACAGCGTTAAAATTGTTGTTGATTTGTATGATGTTGTGAGTTGTTTGAGCCATTCAAGTGTGCCATCGGAAATCCTGGTATTTGAAAATGTGATGAGAAGACAAGAACACAGAGAACTATTGAATGAATTGGTTATAATATAATGACCACTCAGGTACTTTCCAACTCTGATGTCCATGGGTCTATGATTCTTAGGTGTGGTGGTATGGACTGTGGGGTAATGTAAATGAAAAAAAAAATTAGTTACAATGATTGATTTAACTGGTTCTCTAATTCACTCAATATATTGAAAAACAAAGCATTATATACTGTGCATATAATTCCAGTGGACAGTGATAATTAATACTTCCTTACACTAGTCCAATGAACTGCGTTTGGATTGTTGTTTCTTTTTGTAATGAATAAGTTGAGGTCCACAGAATTTAGTGACTTCAAAAATGTTAGAACTGCATATGTAGTAGGTTCTACCTCCGGACTGGCCTTCAGAGTTTTTACCCACTGTCATCTCATACTCATACTTGATTGTTTCAGGAGAGAATGTTTGATAGGCTCTCTCCTATTCTCTTTGAGTGTGACACTCCCTGATTTCAGATTCTTTTAGTTATAACCTACACATTGAAATCTATGTTGAATTAGGAAGAATGCTTTGTGTATCCCCAAATAAAACAGTGTAGAAGCTTTGTTCTTCCCTAACTTGAAAGACCCATAGGTACTGTTTTACTGTTTTGATAGTAACAGTGATGAAAACAAACCCAAGAAAATGTTGATAAAGGGCTCAACTGCACTGGTGGAGCTACTCTTAGGGGAGGCTTCAAAACTTGAAAATCTTGAGTGAAATAGATGATCTCAGATCCCCAATGCTGCTCTCAGGATACACATAGCTGCCTATGAGCTCAGCTCAATGAAACTGAGGAAGAGTTCTCAGGGGATCTGATGAAAAAGGGGTGGGGAAAAGGAAACCTGATAGAGACAAACCTTACTCAGGTGCTAGAGCAACTCTGGGTGGGAGTGGGAGCCAGGTAAAATAGGTTTTTCTGTAGTGTGATACAAAAGTTTCCATAGACCCTCACCATTTCCAAATCTCTGCTTGCTTTCTTAAAATGCCCTCCCATTATTGGAGCTATTCCTCTGGGGCTCAGGATTTGTGTTACCAGAATGGAGGGAGATGGTGGTAGAAGTGAAGGGAAACTGACTCTTTCCAAGGGTCTTTTGTATATGAATGGTATGACTATATTTCCTTGCAGTGACAGCATCTAGGACATAAAATTGCATGGGGATGGGGAGGGGTAGGGCAAGGTGAGGGCCATGAGTCCTGCACATGCCTTGTATAGGAATGAGGAAGAAGAGGATTTCTAAGTAATGGTGTCAGAAGCCAAAGTTAACTATTTTATAGTTGGGTCTGGATGACCATGAAGCAACAAAGGTAACGTGGATAGTGTAAGGATGAAATTCAGGGAATCAATAATGTAATTAGACATAGCTCATTTGCAGTTTGACTCACTGCATAGCTTGCTATCTAGACACTTATAATTAGACTTAGCTAGTTTGCAGTTTGATCTACCCTGATATTCAGCTATTTTCTCTTTGTTTCTCCCCTCACTGATTAACTTAAGAACTCTGTTTTGTTCCCTTTCTCAAGGCTACCCATACTTTGTTAATCTATTTAATTAACAAAATACTAACCTAAAAAGAGCAATTTCTTAATCCTCAAGCGCCTGTATAGTGGAATCCAATTTGCAACACTGTCCAAGTGTGTGGTGGTCCCAGTGTAAGGTGTCTACGACTCTGGAAACTGGAAGAAGATGCGTGAAGCTGAAGGCAGAGTAGTGTAATGCAGGGACTCAACTCCCGCTCCCGGCAGGTGAATGCAGGATATGGTGAGACTGAAAAGAAACACCAATGGACAACAGGTAGGGGGTTCATACCACTATATTCTCAATGGTGGCTGGTCTGGTCGACACACAAGAAGAAAACATCCTCCAATACCCCAACAAGGAGTCTTCCTGCACCACAGTCTCGCTGGCGGCTGGGCGAGACACAGGAAGTAGGATCTGCACCATCCGAAATCCACACTTACTAACCTCAATCTGCACTTGCTAACCACAATTCACACTTGCTAGTATAGCCATGGCAGTTATATACAAAACAATAGTGGCTAATGGCCAACTGGTTACAGCTGATGGCCAACTGGTTACAGCTGATGGCCAACTAATAACTGAGCCAGCACCTTTCCACATGAGGCCAAGAGCCTGGAAACTGCTCTCTAGGACTCCATTCCTACAGTAGACATGTTTTATTCACTAGCTTTCTGGGCACAGCCAGCCTCATTGCTGGCCATAGCCAGCTTAGTTTCTGGGCACAGCCAGCCTTGTTGCCGTGCACAGCCAGCAGCCAGCCTCGTACAATGGCCGGGCTCTTTTATATCATGCTGAGACAATAGTGACTCACAGCCAAGGTGCTTACATAAGAGTATATACAAACAGTGACATCTTCAGGATGGACAACACCGGCACTACACTCCATCTCATGTGACCAACAGTCTGCCTGCTGAGTCAGTGCTGCCGGGTGGCTGGGGAGGGATCCTGACTGACTCTATTTTCCCTACAAATACCCTTACAGTTTTTACTGATGATGCATAAAGCCTCAGGCCATGGTGGCCAGTCCAAGTCCGGAGTCCAGAGACAATATCTTCATATGACCAGACCCCAGGAAGCAATGTCAACCCTCAGAACTGCTTGACCGACTCCTCCTTCCTATAGAAGAAAAAGTGAACCTGAAGTTAGGTGCAGTTGTCTACTCAGACTCTGCCACAGGCAACCCCCACCCCCAACCCCCTCACCCCATGTTTCTCTTTTTACTACCAGGGGCAGCTGTCTTATCTAGACACTGCCACTGGCTTCCTAACTTTAATAAAACTTTTCGTTGCTCTCCTACTTTTCTTCGTCTTGTGAATCCTTTAACATTCTATGAACAACCTAGGGTATTCTACACCAGTACATTTGGGTGCCGAAGCACGGGAAGTTTGACTCTACCTCCTCCTCTTCAGGAGTTCGACTCTACATCCTCCTCTCTCCATTGGGGATTTCACCCAGAAGCTCTCCAGAGCCTCTCATGGAGCCCTTGAGGGTTGGAAATTGATGTTTCCAGGCTGGGGCTACTCTGGTGGAATCAAAAGTCTGACCTCTCTATTGGTTGGGGAATCCCATTGCCAGACACGATGTAAAGCTCTTTTCTATTTCTTGGAGGACAGGTGAGTCACCTCAGCAGCACTCTTGGTGGGCACAGGATGGACATGTAAAGGCCTCTAGGGCATCCACCCCTTTAAAGAAGCTTCCCATAACAGGATAACCTGGTAGTAGTCTGGAACTTTAGGGCTAGGTCCTGCCAGGTCCAAGACAAAGACCTACTCATCAGACAGGCACACAAGTCAAAGACACACAGTCTGCTTCCCCACTGGCCACTTCTTATAGTTCTTTTTGGTGACTCGTTCCCTATCTAAATTATTTTGCTTTCTCTGGACCTCCATCGCCACCTCCATGGGTCAACAGGTGTTTAGTTGGTAAGTGATATGCCTTGAGACATCCGTGGGGCACCAGGAATTCCACAGGCTGGGACTATGACCCATGACTCAATAGTGCAGGGGACACCCTTGTAGATAGGGAATTTTTGAAGGAGTCTGAGTTCATCTATTTCTGGCTTCTTGTCACAGAAATGTGAAAAGATAAATTAAGACCTGTTATTAAATATATCATAATTTTTTACAAAAGCCTGTGATTTTGGAAGTTACAAAGTATGTACCTGGATTTGCCAGTGGAAATGCTATTTAATGAAAAATCTATTCAATTAACAAAATCCTAACCTAAAAAGAGCAATTTCTTAATCCTCAGTTGCCCGGACACCAGAATCCAATTTGCAACTCCCTCATAGTCCAAGTCTGGAGTCCGGAGATAATATTTTAAAACAGACCGTACCCCAGGAAATTATGTCAGCCCTCAGACCTGCCTGACCGACTCTCCCTTCCTAATTGTATAAGAAAAGGGTAACCTGAAGTTAGGTGCAGCTGTCTACTTTGAGACTCTGCCCGGCAATATGCAACTCCTGCCCCCCGCCCTCCCCAAACCCCCCAGCGCGCCAGGGCAACTGTCTTATCTAGACACTGCCCTGGCTTCCTAACTTTAATAAAACCTTTCTTTGCTCTCCTACTTTTCTGAGTCTTGAGAATTCTTTAATATTCTGCAAACAACCAGGGGTATTCTACACCAGTACATATAGTGGAAATGTGTACTTGCATGTATGTGGAAGCAAATGAGGGAGTTCATGTAACATTTATCATGTTTGGGAAGAAGACAAAGAAGAGTTACAGGGGAGGAAACTGAAAAAAAAAAAAACTTTAAAAAGCATCCTCTCCCGCGAGACCTACGCTCCAGCTGGAGCTGGTGGTGTAGTCCTGGAGGCTGGAGGTATGTCGCGAGGCCAGGTGAGGGGGGTTTGTGACTATCCTGACAGCTGGCTCCAAAACTTCTATGAGGAAAGGGTTTCCCTGTGCAACCTTAGGCGAGGCAGTGCACAGAAAGCTTACAAAGGAGAGATGTGGAAGAACTAAGAATATTTTGAAGATTTAAGGAAAAAACACAAGCATTTTCTTGGAATGCCTTCACTTTCTAACAACCATCAGGTGCAGTTCACGCCTATTAAAGAAAAAATTATTCATGACACTTGTTAAAGTTGGTAAAGAAGACTTTATTCAAAAGGGTCTACTCCATGGGTGACGTCATAGGAATGGCGGCAGTGGGGCACACTTTTTGAGTTCTCCTCCGGATCTTATCACAAACGGGACATATATAACCCATCAAAGGACTTCCTGTTCATCAGGCAGAACAGCTAAGAGACTTGTGCAAGGATTACTTGAAGGTGGGCAAGTTGGGTGAGCAGGGGAAGAGGGAAGGGAGCGGAGTGGAGACGTGGCCCGCAACTGCGGCTGTTTGTACTTACAAGAAGTGGAGTACAGCATTAGGAATAGAGACACTGGAAATGTAATGGCTCTGTGCAATGTCAGAGGGGTAGTGGGTGGGGGGAGCGGGATTCACACAGTGTGAGGGATATAAAAGATAAACGTCTAAGTATTACTTTGTCTTGTGCACCTGAGACTAATAAAAAAAATAAATAAAATTAAAAAAAGAAAAGCATCCTCTTCCTATGTTGTCATTTGCTCTTTCTCATTCTGAATATTTCATCTTTATATTTTTTTCTTTTCTGATGGGCCGTCTTTGATCATCGTAGACCCTCCGATTTGACTTACTGGATTGGATTTCTTCAGGTAAAATACTTTAAAGTTTGGGGTTTCCTCCTTTTTGCCCTTGGAATTCCCTACTAGGGAAAGTGATACCAAAAACCTGACTTGAATATTTATGATCCTACATATTCCTGCATATACTAAAACCAGCTCAGGGGCTTGTCCTGTAGGGCAGTAAACCCAGAGTCAAGTAATGTGGTCACACAGCGAGGCTGTGTTAGGTTCAGATGTTTATTCAGATTCCAAATTTGGAGGTGATGGATTCACTGAGGCAGGATGTGTAAAATGCTGTGTTGGGATGGTCTGACCTCAAGGAGGTTAACCAGCAGCTTGCTCTGGGATGAATATCACTCCTCAACAGCAATCATGTTAAAGACTTATTGAAGGAACAATGGGGCTCATTGTAACTGAGTCTTAGGGAAGCACTCCTGAGAAAGGCTTATTTGCCAACACACTGAATTTATTCTGTCTAAGAGGCTCTTCACTAATTAGCTAAGTGGATTTGAAAAAGTGCATCCAATTTTCCTCATTTGGAAAATAAGGCTCTTGGCAGAGTTTCCTCCTAAGGTAACTTTTGGCTCTAACATTAAGTTTTTCTAAGAGATCCTAGTAGTTTCATGGGAAATGTTTCCCTCAGCCCTAGCAGGCAGTTCCTGAAAAGAAGAAAATTAAATAGGTCTGTTTTTCAGTTTTAGCTCTTGAACAGCCTTCTAAGCTTAAAAAAAAGTCAATCTAAACCTGTAATAGAATGTTTATATTTTAGTTAAAGTAGTAGTATTAAATTCAGACTGGAACAATTCTTAATATCAACAAAGTTATTATAATAGTATAAAGTTGCATATATTTTAAAAAGCATCTTCTGCCTATGTAGTAATTTTCCCTTTCTCATTCTGAATGTTGCTAATTTCTATTTTCTCTCACTTCACATGGACCCACCTTAGATGCTCCAATTTGACTTAATCGGACTGGATTTCTTTGGCTGAATTTGGTGCTGATGCATGTTGCTCTGGATATTTCTCATGCCACTTCTCTTTGCCATTTGACTTACTGGTTAGAAATTAGTTATTTGAATACTAAACAGGAATAATTTCCCTAGTCTTAACTGCACATCCTAACCCACTATCCCATTTAAGGACAATGTCAATATCCTATTATAAGGAAAGAAATGAAATGGTGTAAGGGTGAAATTTGGTAAATCAATAATGTAATTAGACTTGGTTAGTTTGCCGTTTGACTCACCACATAGCTCTCTATCTAGCCACCTATAATTAAACCTAGCTAGTTTGCGGTTAGATCCACCCCAATATTCAGCTATTTCCTCTTCGTTTCTCCCCTCACTGATTAACTGAGGGACTCTGTTTTATTCCCGTTCTCAAGGCTACACATACCTCAGTAATCCATTTAATTAGCAAAATCCTAACTGGAAAAGGGCAACTTCTTGGTCTTCAGATGCCCAGACACTAGAATACACCTAAAGTCCCAGGCTGTAATGGCTGAGTCCCAGTCCCAGTTCGAAGTCTGGAGAAAACATTTTCTTAAAACAGCCCAGACCCCAGGAAGAATGTCAGCCGTCGGACTCCCCTTTTCCTTTGTTCTTGTGTACCTATAAAACCTTCTGACTGGTCTAGGAACAGGGAGGTGGCCTTTAGACAGGAGTCCACCATCCTCCCAGAATGCCGGCATTCTGAATAAACCTGCTTTTCTTTCCACCAACCATGTCTCTCGATTTTCAGCTTTTGCAAGTGGCAGGCTGCAGGACCTCAGCGTGGTACCAAAGGGAGAAACATTTTCGTAAGGTCACTCTAACAGAGGCCTGGTGTGGAAAAGCGCTCAGTGTTCATAGTGTTGTGAAAATTCTGCTTGCTACCCCAGTGGAACCAAGCATGGAGAATCCAAAACAGTAGTGATGCTGTGGGCCTGGCTGCCACTGTAGGGGGTTCAGATTTGGCGCTGTCCAGAAATGCGTTTGAGTGCCAGGTTTGCTACCTCCTGGCTGTGTGACCTGAGCGAGTCATTTGATTTTTGTGATCTTTAGTTTCTCCCCTTGTAAAATGGGGTTTAATGGTTCTGATACAGGAGACATCCCTAGGTAGACAGGGAGGTCCCTGGTGGAATAAACAGAAGACAGCTATATCCTAAAACTTCAGGTTTTGATATCACTCTTTCGCTCCAGGACATAATATAACAAAGCTTTGAGGTTAATCATAAAATTCATTTTGGCCTGACAAACGGAGCAGATCTGACAGATAAGAGTGGGTTACTTTGCTAATTCCTTTAGGATGGGCAAGCAGAACAAACCTGGTAGACGAATTTCTTTAGAAGGCATCAGTCCCCTTCTCCAAACAGTTCCCTTCTCCAAACAGCTCCCCTTCACCAAACAAAGGGAAGGTATAAAAGAGCTTTTGCCTCAGTCAGGGGGCACCCCCCCATTCGGGACCCCCTCCCGCTCAGGAGCTGCAACCTCTTCTCCTGCCTCTAATAAACTATGTCTTTTTAAAACTCCTTGCCTCTCCTGGTCCGTGTTTCCATTCTTCGGCTTCATGAGACACGATCCCGGCCCACACTCAGAAACTGCCGGCAGATCCAACATCACCTACATCAATTCTAATACCAATCCTGATGTGTGGGGTGTTTTGTCATACCACCAAGCAAACAATTCTTTGACACCAACTGGGTGTCCTACATAGTCAGTTCTGATATATCTACATGGAAATAGTAACAAATCTTACAGGTTAAGGGCTCAGTCCGACAAGAGTGCCCCTTCAGATAACAATTGCAAGTTAAGGTTGTTCCCTGTGTTTCTGACCCGTAGCTATAGATCGAAGTTTCCCACGACCTACTCCCTGGGATCCATTAATTTTCTAGAACAATTCACAGAACTCAGAGAAACGTTTTACAGAGGACAACGCATAGAGAAAGGGCACCAAATTTCCATGCCCTCTCCAGGTATGCCAGTCTCTCCAAATCTCCACATGTTCACCAACCTGGAAGCTCTCCAAACGCTTTTGTTTTGGGTTTTTATAGAGGTTCATTACAAAGGCATAAATGACTAAATCATTGGCCATTGGAGACTGAACTCAATCTCCAGCCTCTCTCTCCTCCCCAAAAGTTGGGAATGGGTGGGTAGTGAGGTGGGGAGGAGTGGGATTGAAAGTTTCAGACCTTTAATCACAAAGCTGGTTCCCCTGACAACCAGGCCTCATCCTTAGGAGCTTTCCAAAGGTCACTTCACTAACATAAACTCAAGTGTGGTTGAAATACCTTTAAGGCTCAGATCACTTAGGAAATTCCAAAGGTTTTAGGAGCTCTGTGCTAGAAACTGGAAGACAAAATACATAGACACAATCAAAGGGTAATAATATTTCGTATCTCACAGAGCTGTTAAAGAATAAAATGAGATAATATATGTCAAACACATAACCTGGTGTCTAGGACACTCAACAAGTGCTAGCCATTGTTATAGGGAAGTTCTTTCACTTGAGGTCATAAATCCCTCCAGGTGAAATTAATTTGAACCCTCCTTCCACAGTCCCTAGCATTGTTCATGGCAATGAGTAACCAAAGGAAAAAACCTCAGCTGTAAATCTGTCACATTTTCTGTTGATGTTATCATTTTTAGATATTTAAATATTCATGTGTTTGGCAGATGCATTAGGGCCAGAGTGATAAATCTGAAACATATAGATGGTTATCCAAGACATTAAAAGGAGACAGATGGTCTTTTGGGCATCAGAGATTGACCAAGTTCGCATTAGGAATTCAGACTGTTACATGTCATTAAGTTTTGAGCCACTTTTCTTTCTCTTCTCTATACGCTGCAACAGTAGGTACGCTGTATTGATGAGAGCAAAAGCATAATGCAGATCAATAGAATCAACTTTAGAGGGAACTGGAAGTACAGAGAATGTGTACCTTTAAAAATCTGATTTTCCTCTTAACGGGAAAGAGTTTTATTATTTAGGTGTAGGTCAGAAGATATAGTTTGTATTTTCTTAAAACACATTTAAAAAATTATACAAGCATTTTTTTTTAGGGAGGGGCGGGGTGGAATCTTTGTAATACAGAGAAGAGAAAACTTCCCACAGTTTTTCTACTCCAACACACCCATGTCTTCCAATATAAAATTTCTTCCACACATAAGTATTTTATGTTTTTTGTTATGATGATATTGTTTGCCTTATTTATTTTCTAATTTTCTTCTGTTTAACTTATTATTATATCATGAGCATTTGAAATACATTTTAATGTTAATTAATAATAATTATGATATCAAACATTTATTAAGTGCTTACTACATATCAGACACTATTTAACCAATTGCATGAATTAATATATTTCCTCCTTACGATAATCATACCAGGTACATACTATTACTAGTCCCATGTTACACATAGCAAAACAGAGCCCAGAGAGGTTTCAATAACTTGTCTGAATCATAGATATCAGTGAGTGACAGAGCCAGGATTTGCACACGTGCAGTCTGGATACAGAGTCTGATTCATAGCAACTGCTCTAAATAATTCTCAATCCAATTATTATTAAGTCAGGAGGCAATATTTATTTTAAGCAATGCATTGACAGTTTTCACATATCCAATTATGTCATATTAGTGTTTATATCACCTTCTAAAGGAACTCAAAACATGTTTGACTGAATGAAAGAATAAATTTCTAATTTGAGTACAAGACATTGGCAAAATTCCGTAAGATAAATATGTTGCATGGACTCAGTGAAATCCAGGTGTGGTAGATAGTATTTTTCACAAATCGTTGCAAAAATATTTCCCATCCTACTTGCTCTACTATAACCTTGCCCCTCCCACATCAAAAGATGGAATCTATGGCTGCTCTCCTTGAATCTTAGTGGTGATAGTCTCAGCAAGGTGAACATGTGGGAATTGATGCCATAAAGTATTTTGCCCTGTTTCAACCTTCTGAAAGTTTTAGGAGTAAGAGTGCAAGGCAGTTCCTCTGGCATAGCAGCTCCGGCTCCATTCTGAAGTGTTTCCATTTATATTATTTTTCATACAGGTAGGAAAAGACATCCTCATCAGTGGGAGTAAAGAGGAGCTGCAGGCTGTGTCCTGGACACAGAAATCAGCCTGGTGTTTCTGATGTGTGGGGGAGAGATTATCACCTCAGGAAGAATTCTCAGGGTGCCCGATCCATGCTGTAGCCTGCTAAGGACCTTGGGCTACCCATGTGTTTGGCAAGCAGGGTCCTATTTCTTTCTTGCACCCACACTCTGAATCGGTGCCTTGCACATGATAGGCCCCCAATGATACCAGATTGGTTGTTTGAACCTGTTCTCTGAAAGGAACTATGTGGGAAGCTCCAGCTTGGACAGGAGCTATTACTAATGCCACTCTATAACTTGGTGGATTTGCTTCCTCACCTCTCTGACTTCCTGATCCACAATTTGTCCTGACCTCTGGAAAAAGTCAGCTATTATTTGAGCTCCTGGATCACTCATGTCTAGGGTCCTGGACTATTGTTTGGTTCTGGAGTTCTCTTGTGCACTTAGATGACCCCATAGTCCTGTTCATATTATCTTTGGCCTATGACATAGCCAGGCTGGCCCTGGACTCTCTCTGGACCCTCCGTCTGAGTGCTGTATCCTTCCTGATCTTCTGGCAGTTTGTAGCAACCAAGACTGGCACTAGAATTGACTTGCTAGATAATTTTGTTGTCAAATTGACTTATTATTTTCTTCCTTTTAAAATGTTTGTGGAAGGGAGAAATCCAGTTAATTAAGGATTTGGGTAATTGGCTGAAATTTTAGTGAAGTTTCTGAACCATTAGAGGAAGGCATTAGAGGAAAGAGATTAATTAAGGGCATGGGTCTTGGGGTCCTCCAGGTGCCAAAGTAATTATTTTTAAACTGCAATTACTTTTTCACCAACCTAATAACTTTGGGTTGGGCCTAAAGCAACATTTTATCCCAAACCACTGCAAAGCTAACAAGAAAGCAGACATGAGAATGGAGTGAAAATTAAAGACATTCTTTAGAATTAACATCACTATGTCAGCGTATCAGCACCTATAGAAATTCCTTCCTTTTGTTCATGTCATTGTTCCCTTTTCCTTTCTAAAAAATACTCCTTGCCTTCACCCCCTAATCAGAACCCTACTTGGGTTTCTGCCTGAATCAGTGCTTCCCAAATAAACTATTCTTTTGGATCTCAAATAAATGCTGTTACCTCTCACTATGGGCTTTTATTTTAGATTGCCTGTCTGCCTCCAAAACTCACACACACCTTTCTTTCACAATCTGTCTTCTTCTTCTTCTTCTTCTTCTTCTTCTTCTTCTTCTTCTTCTTCTTCTTCTTCTTCTTCTTCTTCTTCTTCTTCTAATTTATTGGGGAAGGGGAACAGGACTTTATTGGGGAACAGTGTGTACTTCCGGGATTTTTTTCCAAGTCAAGTTGTTGTCCTTTCAATGTTAGTTGTGGAGGGTGCAGCTCAGCTCCAGGTCCAGTCACCTTTGTTAGTTGCAGGGAGCACAGCCCACCATCCCTTGCAGGAGTTGAACGAGCAACCTTGTGGTTGAGAGCCCACGCTCCAACCAACTGAGCCATCTGGCTACTCTGGAGCTGAGCGGCAGCTCATTGACTTCATTCTAGTTGTGGAGGGCGCCGCTTGCTGGCCCATGTGGGAATGGAACCCGCAGCCCCATTGCCCAGAGCTTGTGCTCTAACCAACTGAGCCACCCCTCTGCCCCCAGAATCTGTCTTCTTGAGAGACACTCCTCCCCAACAGTGTTTTCCAGTTATTTCCACCATCCCTTTGGTTGCCATGCATTATGACATTTCTTATTTGTTTGTCTCTCCTAACAGATGGTGGGATCCTCAAGAGCAGGGCGCATCTCTGTTTTCCCACAGCCTGGCATTTATTAAATGCTTATATGGACCAGACACAGGGTTAGGTGCTTTATGTATAGAATCCATTTTATAATTTCCTGTGATATTGTGATTCATAAGGAGTATATTTTAGTCACCTATATTTGATCTTCCCCTAAGTTTCCCGGCTCACCACTCCCAAAATCCTTGGAATTTCCTGAATGATAAGAGCAATGGGAGAACATTTTGTTATAATATTTGGTCTCTTGTGCTCAGTTCCCAAAAACGCTTCAGAGCCATCACGGAGAAATGGGTATCCTGTGATTCACAACAAACCCTTTCCATCACCACTGGGTTTATGTTAATGAGGTGACTTGTGGAAAGCACCTAATGAAGGGGTCTGACTGCCTGGTGAACCAACCTTGAGTAGAGGCTTGGAACTTTCATTCCCACTGGCTGATTTCCAGGGAGGGGAGAGGAGCTGTACGTTGACTTCGTCACCAATGGCCAATGAGTATATCAATCATGCCTATGTAATAAAGCCTTTATTCAAACCCAAAAGGAAGGGATTTGGAGAGCTTCCAGTTTGGGGAACAAGAACACTTCCACATGCCACGACGCTGGCCCCTATACTCCACGAGGATAGAAGCTCCTTTGTTAGGGACCTTGCCCTATGCATCTCTTCATTTGGCTGGTTGATATATATCCTTTAACATCCTTTGTAATAAACCAGTAATCTAGTGAGAAAATGGGTTTCCTGAGTTCTGTGAGCTGCTCTAGTAAGTTAGTAAAACTCAAGGAGGAGGTTGTGGGAAACTTTGATTTATAGTGAATCAGTCAGAAGTAAGGGTAACAACTTGGGTTTGTGATTGGCATTTGAAGTGGGGCAGTCTTGTGAAACTGAGCCCTTAAACTGTGGAAACTGATGTTA
Source organism: Rhinolophus ferrumequinum (assembly GCF_004115265.2). Lineage (NCBI taxonomy): Eukaryota > Metazoa > Chordata > Mammalia > Chiroptera > Rhinolophidae > Rhinolophus > Rhinolophus ferrumequinum. The sequence goes on from NC_046302.1 coordinate 6,539,157, forward strand.
CCTCCCGGTACAGAGTGTCAGAATTGAGTTGAATTGTAGCACACCAAGATGGTGTTGGAAAATTGTTTTGTGGTATAAGGAAAAACCCTCTTTCCCATGTTGGAATTAGTTCCAGAACCTTCTTTATTTCCCCACTTCACAATTGAGGAAACCAAGACTCAGAGAGGTTAAGTAAATTGACCAAAGGCACACAGCTAAGGAGTCTGTCTTTTTCTGCTAAATGATCCCAGCTCATGTATAAGGGGCAGCATGTGTTTGTTGTAAGACTGAATGAGTGGCAGGAAGTGCTGGACCTGACTGGAAAGGGGAACAAAAAGGTGGCTTTTTAATGCAGTCCTAGAAGGTGCTCACAGGCAGTGGAACTATACATTCCCACTTTCCCTGAAAGAGCAAAATCTACTTTTTAACATTGAAGAGTCAGTTGTGTTTTCTCCAATCTTGTCCCTGATATACAAATGCTCTCTTTTTCTCTTTGTCCTTGCATCTTGCTATTTCTTTATCTTCTTTATTTACTCACTTATTCATTCATTCACATATTCATTTATTCATTGTCTACTAAGTACCAGATGCTCTTTCTTTGCTGGGAATTTAGCAATAAATAAAATTAATCTCTACTCACCTTAAGTTAACATCTTATCTCCGTTCTGTGTGCCTGTATTTGTGTGTGTAAAAGACAGATATATATGAAAGAGAGAGAGAGAGAATATGCCATGTCATCCATATCATATGTTGATAAATGCTAAGAAGAAAAATAAAGCAGGGTAAGGGGACAAAGCTGGTAGCTGCTATTTTATATGTTCCTCATTTCTTGGCATTCTCTACTTCAGCCTCAAGAACCGGGGATTAAGGGCAAGGAGTACCTGAGTACTGCTGAAACATTTCCAGCATCCTAAGCTGAAGCACTTAAATGCATTTCCCCACAGATTGATTGAAAGTTACCCATTTAGACAGGGAAGAGCAGTATGGAGCATGTAGGTGACATAGACAGTCCCAGCTTTGTGACCAGTCCACGAGTGAAACGCTAACTGAAGTTAAGAAAAGTGGCTAAAGAAAATTGTGTTTAAAAATAAGTGGACTAGAGGAAGATATTTTTGAACTAAAGCAATGTTTTATTGAGGGGGCCTTATTAGGCCATCTAAATTCCGTAATTCCACAGCTTAAAAAAATCCATGAAAGAGTATCTTTCCCAAGTTGGTGCCTCATCTGCACCTTTTTTTTTTTTTTTAAGATTTTATTGGGGAAGAGGAACAGGACTTTGTTGAGGAACAGTGTGTACTTCCAGGCCTTTTTTTTTTTCCAAGTCAAGTTGTTGTCCTTTCAATCTTAGTTGTGGAGGGTGCCATTCAGCTTCAAGTTGTCCTTTCAGTCTTAGTTGTGAAGGGCGCAGCTCAGCTCCAGGTCCAGTTGCTATTGCTAGATGCAGGGGTTGCAGCCCACCATCCCTTGGGGGAATCATACTGGCAACCTTGTGGTTTAGAGGACATGCTCCAACCAACTGAGCCATCCGGGAGCTCAGAGGCAGCTGAGCTCAACGTAACCTGTTCAATCTTAGTTGCAGGGGTCGCTGCCCACCATCCCTTGCGGGACTCGAGGAATTGAACCGGCAGCCTTGTGGTTGAGAGCCCACTGGCCCATGTGGGAATCAAACCAGCAGCCTTCAGAGTTAGGAGCATGGAGCTCTAACCGCCTGAGCCACTGGGCCAGCCCTCATCTGCACCTTTAAAAGACCATTCCATCCATCTAAATGGCCAGCAGCTGCTGGTTGGTATAATATGTGATAGGACCAGTGTATTTCATGATTGATCATATGCCTTCTATCCCCTTCTTTGCTATAAAGTGGATTCTTTGGTCTGATGCAATGATATGTGGGGTGCTATGTCAGATGCTCAAACTCTCTCTGAGTCATCAGATAGTTGTTCTGACTGAGGCCCTGTGGGCAGGAGAAAGGCAACATTATACCTGGAATATGTATTCATTTTAATCAATATGAGTTGCTGCTCCTTCCAGGGAAGAAGGGCTCAATGTAATCAATTTGCCACCAAGTAGCTAGTTGGTCTCCATGAGGGATGCTACCACACTGGGGGCTAAGGATTTTTTTCTATTGTTGGCCAGTTGGACATTTGGCAGTGGCAATAGCTAGAACAGCCTTGGAGAGTGGGAACCCCATGGTCTTGGGCCAGGCATCATCTTTATCCCTGTCACTATGGTGACTTGATTCATGAGCCCACTGTGCCACCACTGGGATGGCCATTGACAGAGCCGGCTGACATCAGCTGTCTGGGTGTCCTATTATCTTTAGTGCTTCTTCCATGGGGGGTGCTCTGTGGTGGATGTTCTCATGTTCTATAAAGATCTTCTCACTGGATCCACTCTCATACGTCCTTCCATATGCGTCTTCGCCAGAACGCCTTGACACCTTGTTCCTGAGAATCCAATCTCTTTCTTTGTAGGTCCTTTAGCAGCCAGCCATGCCATTTGCACTAGTCATGAGTCTATGTATTATATATTCAACCTTGGTTTCCTCTTCTCTCACCCCAAGTAGATGATGAGGTACACTATACAAGCTCTGCCCCTTGGGAGAATTTCCCTTATCACTGTCAGGATTGACCACCACCAAGGTGGGGGTTGTAATGTGAGAGTAGTTTTGGATTTGTCCACATGCTGAGCTCAACCATTTATGAACAAAGCTTGGCCTCTTCCACCTATCTATTAGCTAATCATAAGTGACCCTCACCTCTAATGTGGTGGTACAAGCGATCAACACTATACATTAATACTTTGTCTATCCCCTGTGAAGGCAAGTTGCTTCTGGTCCTCATTTCTGACAACGATGGAAAAAGAATGCATTTGTCATATCACTGGCTACACATCACATACCTAAAACCATGTTAATCTGCTCTAAAGAATATACCACATTTGCATAGAAGCTGTGACTGGGAATACTGCTTGGCTGTGATAATCCACCGTCATCCATCAGAATCTATCTGGTTTTTGTAGGGGCCAGACTGGTGAAGAAAATTGGGATGTAATGGAGACCATGACCCCTGCAATAGTCTGGTGTTCAGGGTGGCATAATTAATACTATTCCCTCTGGAAGGTGATAGCTTTGATGCGGTATGTGGCAGTGTGTTTGGGATGGTTGTGTGTGTGTGAGTGTTTGTGTATGTGTCTGTGTATAGTGGTTTCCACTTTGTTTTCTCCACTTGCCATAGGCCAACAAACTAATATAGATGTTGCGTCCACTATCAAGTATGTTCATTCTAATCACATTTGGTACCCAGTGAAATGATTAAGGACATAGCAGACCTGTTTAGGCCATGGGTCTGGATTCTATTTATCACATGAGCTCGTGCACATCATTATAACAGGGTTGACATAATGATATTTTGGGTCCATAGGTTTCAAAGTCAATTCAGACCTTGTGTCTAATGGTCCTTGAAGTGTTTGTGTATTCTCTTTTTCCCAGTGCATAATTACCTAAGTAAATGGCCTTGGGCCCCTCTGGGGAAGGACTGGGGGAATTATTACCACATACATATGTGTTAGGGTATTCTAGGTACCCCTCATGGGGATCCAACTTCTTCAATCACAGGCCTGTTGGTAGGAAAACTGGTTCAAATCTGGAAGTTGGACAAAGGACTGTGACTTCTTATTACGGCAGCTACTCTAAGCGTAATCATTCATCCTTGATTTTTTAAAATTGTGTATTTTGACTAATACTTCTGTTAGATGCCCATCTATCTTGCCTCTAGGAGCACTGTGTTTTGTTAACCATCCATTGTTCTTTATAGGGCAGTCCTCCTGGCTGCTATTCTATGCTTGCTGCTCAGTTTGGTAGTTGCAGCCACCTTGCTTCTGATAGTTAAGTGCTAACAACTGGCTTCTATTATGTCTGAATCCTGTCATTTCCATTACCGTCAGTTCTGTAACAGCATCTCCTGTGAACACCCTGGCTTGCAGCCACCTCTGAGCTTCTCAGTGATGCTGGAGTTCCTTTCACCAGCACATTCCTTACCTCTAGTAAACAGAGTGTCTCTGGCTCCTCTCTTGGAACACTTGGTGGTGGTGGTTTGTGGCTTTATATAGAATATCTACTCTAGTATGTGTACCTCTACAAGCCTACTGATAGATTCTTCTAGGCTCTGCACAGCAGTTTTGACATTTCTACTTCATTTAGGGTGGGTCCTTGTTACCTAAGCTTCTAAGAACCATCCTACCAAGTTCTTTGCTAGATGTTTAAATCTGTTTTAGAAGAAAGTTTTCTCATTTGAATGAACTTTCCCATTTTCAACTTCAACTTCATGTTCCACCACTCTTGATTCAGTAACCTCAGTAACCAATCCCAGATATTCTCTCCTGGCTCTTGCTGCCCTAAGTTGGCTATATCTTACAGCAACTTCAGCATATAGCCCTCAAACTTAGAGGCTTAAAACAACAACTATTTATTATATCTCACAATTTTCTGGGCTGGGTAGGGATCAGCCAGGTGACTCTTTTATTCTACAGGTGTTAGTGGAGTCACTTCGTAGTATTTAGCTGGATAATGGGCTGGTGTGGAGGGTCTGAGACAGCTTCACTAATGTGTCTGGTATCTTGACAGTGATGACTGCAGGTCCTACACATGGTCACCCCAGCATGGTGGTCTCAGGGTAGCCAGACTTCTTACATGTATCTCAGGGCTCCCAGGCAGTGAGTTATAAGAGACCTGAATGGAAGCTATACGTCTTCTTATGACCTAACTTCAGAAGTCCAGAACAATGTCTGTTCTTCCACATTCTATTGACCAAGAAAGTCACTAAGGTCAGCTCAGAATCAAGGAGAAGAGATTAGACATCAGTTTTCAATTAGGAAGGTAGCAAAGAATTTACCACCATCTCTAATCTACCATACTTCCTAAGCAGTCCAATGTGGCACTTACCTAAATATGTTCTGAATTAACCCTTGTTACTGATCTGTTGGCTGGGATGACATCAATTTTGTGAGTTGTACATATTGTCTTGCAAGGCAGAGGCCTCTGCATCAACTTCAAGCATTTGGGAGCATAGTTGTTAATAGGGAGAAGATACCATTTCTTCAGATCCCAAGGGCGCAGGGAAATAAGAGGACTCAAGTTTTCCCAGATGATCCTGTACCAATCTCAGGATCTTCCTTTCCATTTTGGGCTTGACTTTGATATATCAGACTTGCCCGGTCTGAGTATTCAACTTTTGTTTATTTTACATTAAGTCCTATACTTGATCTTTTGCCTTTCCTGCCCTCTAACTGAAGGAAATGAAAGTCTCTGTGTTGGAGCCTGGTGGCTCAGGTGGTTGGAACGCCATGCTTCTAATAGCAAGGCCAGTTAAATTCCCAATGGGCCAGTGAGCTGTGACCTCTACAGCTAAGATTGTGGACAATAGCTCTCCCTGGAGCTGGGTTGCCGTGAGTAGCACGAAGGTTGGCGTAAGCTGCCATGAGCTGCTGTGAGCTGCTGCGGGCTGCTGAGTGCTGCTTCGGCCTACTGTGTGCTGGCATGAGTGGTCAGGAGTGGCCAGCAGCCAGTGTGAGTGGCTGGCAGCCCGTGTAAGTGGCCAGCAGCCATTGTGAGCAGGCAGCAGCCGGTAAGAGCTGCCATGAGCTGTTGTGAGCGACTGATGGATGACCGGCAACCGACTGCCTCAACCGGGGGTTGCCTAAGACACATAATACCAACATGGGTCAGGAAGGTGTGTCCTACACAACTAGTCTGAGAAACAATGGCTTGAACTGGAGTGGGGGTGTGTGTGTGGGGGAGGAGGCAGAGGAAGAAAGGGGGGGAAATTGTATAAAAAAAAAGTCTCTGTGTTGTCGTGGTGGCCCAGTGGCTTTCATGTTTTGCTTTAAATAGAAGGCTAATTGAAAGCAGCCTTTATTGTCTTTCTGTAGTGCATCAGATGGCTTCCGGAAGAGCCGTCTCATTCTCTAGACCTTGTAATTACTACTTCACAAGAACTCTTGAAAGCCTGTGAACTAGCACCAATCACTGCACTTCCTGTCAGAGTGATCCTGTCCAGCAGTTGCCTGGCTATAGCCTGCCAGAGTTCATCAGTGCTTAACCTTAGTGTTTAAAAGAAACCTCTTGAAAATGCTATTTTCTCTTGAATCCTCTAATTTATTTTAAGTTGTTAGTTTAAAAATCAGTAAATAATATCACTAAAGTACACAGAATATTTTTGAGTCATCCTGGATTTTAAAGCAATCGATTTTTTATAGGAATATTTAAATAGTAATAATAATTAAAAAAACAATTTCAGCCCTACTCAGAAGGCCAATAAATGAACACGCCAAAGGTATTGCAGCTTCAGACATGAATAAATATATACTTTGAATTGTTCTCTTTGTACTTGGTCCCATAGTGAGAACAAATTGCCAAGTTACCAGTCTAAGAAGCAGAAAAATAGTAACTTCTCTGTAGATTTTTGGACAAATAGAAAAGAGTTTTAAAAACTTAGTGATCCCAGGAAGCAAATTTCCTAGAAACACTCATAACTCCAGGTTTAATTTATAACTTCTTGTTTGTGGCACAGGGTAGAGGCAATTTGCAAAGGCAAGGCCAGTCCTACGAGCCCTGGATAAGATTATTGGGGATATGGGGGGAGGTAATGGGTCTACTTAAGTTGTTTTGCTGGGAATTGTGAAGAAGTCTTAACCTTTACTCACGGTAGATACTTGAAGAAAACACAAATTAGGGGATAAAACATTTTAGATCATCAAAATCAGTCTTCTGGGGAGACTGGTTAGCAGTATGAGATACTGTGGAAAATTTCTATGTAATTTTCCACAATTTGGGCCAACTGTTGTGTTGGATTGAGTATTGGAAGTGGAGTCATATGATCTGGTTGAGGGTCACATGTGGGCTTTGCCATTTAACTGGCCGAGTGAATTCAGCATTTCACAAACTTTCTGAGCTTCTTTGCCATCACTCGCTGAGCTGAGAGAGTTCTTATTCCAAGCAGTGTTGTGATGATTCTGTAATGACACAGGTAAAAGTGCACAGTGTCCCTGCCGGTCATCCTGATCGATGCCCCAAAATGTGATTATGTATTCTAAATTTATTCAATGAGATACTGCATGTTGAGTACATAGCATAATACACATAATGTTTGGAATATAGAAAAGAGTCAATATTTTTTTTGGTCTGTATGTTGGATGGTATCGTGCATTTATAAAAGGAGAAGTTAATAACACCCTCTCGTTATTCTGCACACATTAGCAAAGTGATTTTTTTCATGACCACTACACTTTGTTCATACAAAAATATTTTTTTCAACAAATATTAATCATGCAACAGTTATGTTCTAAAATGAATAAGGTGAACATACAGTAGTGAGAAAAACAGACTTGGTCCCTCCTTATAGGACCTACAATGGAATAGATGGAAAATGTATCAACCAAACAATCAGGTTTGTATTTACCAGTTGTGACAAGTCCATGGCAGAGAAGCAGTAGGGTGCTGTGAGTCTGTGAGGGTTGAGGAAAGAATATTTATAGAGAATGATTCTGGAGCTGAGATATGACAGATGAGCAGCAGCTAACAAGAGAAACCAAGTGGGAAGAAGGAAGAATCTGGAGGGGAAAGGAAAGAAAGGCATGAGGCACTGATGGGGCCATGGTAGATTAGAAGTGGGAAGAGAGTGGGTCCCATGAGGTGATGCAAAGCGTCCAGGTCCTATGAGGGATTTCAACCTGAAAGCAACGGGCTTCAGGTGGGTGTAGCAGGAGAACATGCTGGTTCAGCATCAACAACCACTTTCAGAAGGCACGATTAGATTTGGGCAGACTCAGGGGTTGTTTCAGCAGGCCCAAGTGTATAATGTCTGTAGCTTTCATTAGGGAGGTGGCAGTGGAGAGGGAGAAAATGGATGGATTCTGTAGACGTTTAGGCATTTAAATTTATAGGATTAGGTGATGAATTGACTATATCGGGTGGGGAAAAGGGAGTTTCTAATGATTGCTCCCAAATTTCTGGATTGTATATCTGGAAGGATGATTGTGGCATTCACTAGCACAGGAACCACATGTGAGTCTGTGAAGACTTGAGTTTCCTTTAGACAGGTGGAGTTGGAGATGTTTTTGAGACCCCCAAATATTGAACATGGGGTCTGGAACTCTGTGTAAAGGTCTGGCCTAGACATAGAAATTTGGGAGTGAAGGTTCCATGTGGGGTATGGATGAGAAGGGAAGAGAGAAGAGAGCCTGGGGCTGGGCCTGGAAGAACTCCACTGTTTGTGGTCTATTTGGTCACAGGCCCAGGAACATGGTCAGGAATGTCCTGGACAATTGAACTATTTAAATGACTGTATATCACTTAATGACTGGTTACTGATTGTCTGGAGTCAAGAAGGAACCCAGAGGTGGGAATTTTCTTCCTCACAGTTCTCAGAGGCATGGTGTATGGAGGTGGGTGCGTGGGTACGATTCATGCTTGTTGGAATAGAACACCAGAATCAGAATATAATACCATGTAAATGCATTTTTGGTATCATTTGTCTTCAATGCTGGCACTGAAGTTCAATGCATAGGGAACTCATTTACATACAGGTTTGTTGCATATAGAATTGAAGTAAAGGAAAAGAATTGACAAGCATATCATCGATTTCTTTTTCAGAAGTTTTTTAAATTAAAACTGTAATTACACACATACAATTACACACACACAACTACAAGGATACCAACATTAGTCAGGAAAATGACTCTAATTGCCTTTCTGTTACAGGATAAAATATAAGAATGCCAAGCTGCTTGCTTATGAGTCTCCTCAATTACTTAATGAAGAAAAAACAGAAAAAATTCTCAGTCCAGAATTGTTGAGTCATGTGTATAATGATTGCTAGAAATTCTGGCAATCTCAAAATGTTCAAAATGAAAAGGTAGTAAAGTGCTAGGATTGGAAAAACACCATCTAGCAGTAGGTATTCAGATGGGGACATCTTCACCTTATCTCAAAAGATGTGTTCTGGTTTTTTCTTTTTAAAGAAAATCACTTAAAGAGATCCATAACCAAAAAAAAAAATCTATTATGATCAATAAGTATTATAGGAACACTTATCGGAATATACATATATAAAAACACTGCATTGCAGTATTTGTAACTACAAATGAATTGTACAAGAATCAATTTTAAATGGTGTAAGAAGGTGGATACCTCATATATAGTATACAGACAACATGAAAAGGAAAAGATGCTTAGAGCACTAACAGAGCAGTAGCGAAATACAAAAATTAGGATTTTCCCAATTATATTGTTTTTCTGCTGAAGACTTCACATAGCGTCATACAGTTATTTTATCATCAGTATATCCCTCTAGAAGCAAAAGATACGTAGCACATGGTTTTTGACCTCAAGTTCTCATATGAAAGATATGTAGATAAACATTAGAAGATAAAGCTAGCTTCTCTTCTATTTAATATATGATGATTCAATTTCCTGGAAATTGTAGAGTTTGCTTAAAATCCTTTCTCTTATTTTACCTCCCTTTCTCTCTTATTTTGTGGAATTTTAGGATTCACATTTGCTATACTTTTAAATAAGCATTTTAGAATTTTAAGATGGTTGAAAACAATCAATTTTTAAAGAGAAAAATGCATTGCCAGATATTTTTGAAAGTTCTATTTGTTTAATAAAAAATACATGGGTATTCAAACACAGGTTTAAACTTTAAAGAAATAAATTATAACAAACTATGAATGCAGGAATCTGAAATGGAGGTCTAAAATTATTTTCTTGTTAAGAAATTGAATTTACCTTTATAAAAAGAAAAAGAAAACTTTATAGGGCTATTTTGCAGTAAAGTATTCCAGAGTTGGTAGGAAGTAAATTAGTAAGGTATTTGTAAAATGGTAAAGGCATTTTTTTTTGTTCCTGAAAACATGCTCTGATACTACCAAGATTTGAGGTTATTAGAGCCACTTTGAAATTTACATTTATTATTTCAACAAACAGTCACACTCCTAACATCTTCAAATTAAGTATCATTTAAACCATTCTGTTGGCCAAAGACCACATTACTTGCCCTGTTCCATTGGGAACGGGAAGGGTCTGTATTTGTGTGTGTGTGTGTGTGTGTGTGTGTGTGTGTGTGTGTGTGTGTGTGTTTGAAGGAATTGCCTGTGAATTTGTCCTTTCATTGATCTGCTTATTTACAAATTTTCAATAATAGTATGTGTGCATATTTCAGTAGTGCATCCTTCAGGGGTGAGTGATCCAAAGCTTTTATATTCTTAACGGGGTGTGCAATACCCCTAAAATGTTAAGGACTGAATTAGCTTTCATAAAATGACACTAGAGAGCGCTCATCAGCCAGCAGCGGGAGCAAGAATCACCTCCAGTCTCGTGCAACACAGAGAACAGCCGAACTCTACTCTCCAGTCGGAGAGCACAATAGACCCTTGAAATAGTTTAAATAAACATTAGCTTAAAATTTGTTTTCTGTATTCTTTTGTATAATATACTCTCAGGTATTGACAATAATAGTTTGTAACAGTGGCAGTGTTCGTTTTATTTGCTGCTTTGTATTGATGCTTGCAATCTTTACAATTATAAACTGGGAAATATTAATTGAGAGAATAAAAACATATTGTATCTAATTATCATATTGGCTTTTTGACATTACGTTTCTGGATTTTCTTCATATTTGGATTTTATAAAGCTTATTTTGGAGCGTTGTGGTTTAATGGGAAGTCTACTTACTAGTATGTGACCTTGGGCAAATTTAATGAGATTTTATTTTCTCATTTGTAAAATGGGTTCATGTAAAATGCCTATTTCACAAAGGTTCTGTGAGGTGATTAATTGAGGATGTTTGTGAAGAAAACTGGTCCACAAGAACTGTTAAAGTATTTTATTAAATCAGAATTAAACACTTTAATATTTCAATGCTTTCTCTTATCTTTAGGTATTTTATATTACGCATGTCTTAATTAAATAATTTATGTAAAAAATTTATAAACAGAAAGAAATTTCTCTTCCTGAAAAGTTTTATAATTTTTTGCTCATCAATAACCAAGAAGTTCTTATCCAACCTTATGTTTCCAGTGAAATTGAATGTAAGGCAGAAAGCAGAATACATTTTCTGACATAGGGTGTTTATAGCTTTGATTTTAAGGCCAATAATTAGTTGAAAAGTGATTTTAATATCTAACAGCATGAATTATGCATTCCTGTTCTAGGGATCAGCTTCAGCAGTTAAAGAAAAAAATTGTACTAATTGTGATAATTTAAAATATTAGACACATGTCTTTATTAACAATAAAACAAAAAGCTTAGTAAATCTTATGTTATTCTTTGTACCACGAAAGTTTTCATTTTGGTAGGAAATCAAGTGTTCATCCATAGCTATTAAGCACAGGAGAAAGGTGCTGCCAGGTACCTGGTACTGATCTGAAAATTCACTTTGAAATAGCTGAGCTCCTTTTATGAGAGTATGAGTTAAACCCACTTCTCTGTTAGGCTTTGATGATTTGATTGATGATTAATTAGGGGACTTACATCTTTCTCCAGGAAAAAGCAAAAAAACAAAAACAACAATGTAAGTTGCCAGATTTGTGTGTGCCCACCATCCAAGTTAGAATAGCTGCAGGAGCTTCTTTTAATATTGAAAAACTGGGAGTAGTGTTAATGACAGGCAGAGAGTGGGACAACAGACAATGTGCAAAGGAACCTCTTCCTGCTGTCTGTGTCCCTTCCCGTGGGGAGGTCATGCTCTTTAGTCCTGGGGAAAAGTCTTCTTTCAAAGTGCCAGGCAAACCCAAGGCTCAAAGCTGAACCCAAGCCAAGACCCATGGCCATCTTATGGCCCATGAATGTTCTTCAGTGCTGAGCACTGAGATGCTTCTCCTGGCACAGCCAGATGCTGTCTCCCTCTCCTCCAAACTTCTCATTTAAAATAACTGACTCTCCCCCAAACCCTTACCCAAGGTCCTACTACTGTTGTCCATCGATGAACCTGACACCACAAACATTGGACAGATGAGATAAAAAAGAGTTTGTTTCTTTCTGTCTTTCTCATTGTAGCGAGGGCACCCTATGGCCCTACCGATCTGTTCATGTGAGGATAGCAATATGAATCAATCCATCTAGGGACCCCCACATCTGAAGAACTTATGCTACATTCTCATTGTATCCCAAACCATGGGGATTGAGCTGGTCTCCAACAGCAAATTATAGTCCTGTCCATGTGGTGGACAGGTCAGAGTGAACTGGCCACTTTCGAAGTGACAGGATCACAATTTGGACTTCTTCCCAATAGACTGTACTTGGACTCTTTTGCTTCCCAGAGGTAGAGCCACCTCTGTTCTATGAAACTTGATGTAGAAGTTGTGATAGGTGGGGGTGGGATTTGATGAAGTAGAAACACACTATATTGGCCTTTAACCTAGAGGTAAGTAAAGGGACATAGTAAATATCTAAAGCTTAGCAAGCCATATAGTCCCTGGCACAATTCAACTCAGTCATTGTATTATAAAATCAGCCATAGATAATATGTAAAAGGCAGGGAGTGCCTGTGTTCCCAACAAAACTTTATTTATACAAATAGGTGGTGGACCCTGTGGGCTGCTCCTGCTTTAAACCATCCCACCCCCATTAGCTCACAGAAACATGGCCAAGAAAGCACCCCTCTGAGCAAGACGGAGGAATAAGAGAACAGACATTTGTTTAACTCTGGCAAATCCTTATTTGGGCTTTTGTTGCCTCTAGGTAAAAGCCTCTGAAGTGTGCTGATAGCAGGGCTGGGTGTTCTATGCAGATGGCTCTCTCATAGGGACAGGGGGACAACTCTGCCAAACGGAGCAACAGGAGCAAATTCCTCCCAGACATTTTTAGATTAATGGTCGGTCCATTGCGGTGGGCCTGTGGGCAGTGGGCTTCTTCATACATGAGCCATTTTCCCCAAGAATATTTGTAAGAGAGACTTTTTTTTTCCTCTCTCCCTCACTAACTGCATTGTAAAATGTATACTCAGTGGAAAATTCTCCAACTAACACTTAATCAAGTGGCCCAACGGGTCCCTTTTCCTCTCAGTTGGTCTCCTGCTTTGAAGATAATCACTGACATGAAGCTGGGCGTCTCAGGTCATAGATATGGGTGGGGAGTTCTCCTGTAACACCCTACAACAGCCCGGGAAGTTCTGGGACTTCTGCTGTCCGACTACCAATGTTACCCCGCATGATACTCACGAACTTTGGATCTCGCCGTGATTAAAACAGTGGGCAAGATATTGTACATGTGTTAGGTTTTGCCTGCATAGATGTTCGTGTGTGAGCACATGATGGGATCCTTCTTGCTATGTCTGCTGGGTGCAGTACACTCTGGTGAAGTCAGGTTGGCTGAAACCTGAGCGCTGAAGGCAGTGGCCGGGGGATATTGGTGTTTGCCCCAGTCCTGATGAGACAGACTGGTACTTGGTGATCTGTTGAATCATTCTATATCTTGTTATTATGGAATTTTTCTAGGATTGTTTAGATGGATGGAAGATTGTGTTTAAGAACAGTAATTGCTGCCTAAAATCCTGAATGATAGCCTGTATGTGCATATATTTCTTTCAAGAAGTAAAATCTGCCCTGTAGATATTATTTCCATAATCTTCATTTTCTGCTAAATATTGTGGCTTATAAAACTGATAAAGCAAAAAAAAAATTCTTTTGGTAATGATTTCAACATTTTTGTTTTCCTTTCTCTGAGCATTTTTGTTTGTTTTTGATAAATTATAGCAATTTACAATGTAAAACCATGCTCATTTCTTCTGTATTAAAATAATAGAACTTATTTCTTTTCAATACTCCTATTCAACCAAATTTTGCTTTTTTTTGCTCCTTTCATCACATTTCTTTAGTCCATTTCTAGAGCTTTCTGATGCAACCTGCTAGCTGATTTAGCAATCTTCCACATTTCTGATGAAGTAGAAGAAAGTAAGCAACCTATTGTTTCAAGTCTGGACTCCTTTGCCCAGTTCTCCCCTCTTACATTGTCTCTCTCTCATTCCTTTTCTCCCTTTATCTCTCTCCTCCTGTTCATTTAAATAGTTAGAAAATGCGGACAGTTAAGCATAAATCTCCTGCTCCCACCCCAGTCACGCAGCCCCAACCCCTCTGAGGCAACGACACTTAATAGTTTGCTATGTGTCCCTCAGAAATTCCACTGCACGGGCAATCAATCATATAGGTCCATCTCCCTTGTTAAAGAAGCAGTATGTGGTATAAAGTCAATGTTTTGCGTTTTGCGCTTTTCACTCAACCCTATCTATGCCTTGAAGATTATTCTGTATCAGCAGTTGTGGGTCAACTCCAAACATTTTCATGGCTCTGGGATAGTTTCCAGGGTCCTCTATCATCAGCTGCACCCTTTCCTAGTGACCATTAGTCCTCACTCATCCTCAGTATCCTTTAATGTAGTTGGATGGCTTTCTCTCATCCCTCAAGGGTCGAGTCCATGCCTGCTCTGATGTCCCATACCTCCTCCTGGTTTACCTGATGCTTTAGTCTAGCTCATCCTCCAGGGCCCCACTCTTCCCATCCCTTTCCTAAAGCCTCCTAAGGCTGTGCTAGTCAAGGTGCCTTCAGGGCAGAGGGTGCCCGCTCAGAGTTAGCATTTATTTGTTTCCTTTGCGTCATCTTGTTTCACTGTAACAGAGCCTAAAGTCCTTCTGGGCAGCAGCTTCAACCATCTTGTTCCTTCAAAGTGACTAGCACATTGCCAAGAACTAATTTCATTTGATTCTTCCTCAAAGGGATGGCTGTGTCTGTCAGTGCCCCTTGTAAACTTTTTTAGGGAACGGGCTCTTTCCTGCTTTGGAGCTTGTTCAGATCCTCTATGAGTAATCCTGATGCTCACCCCAAACAATAAAGACTGATCTGAGCTTTATTGATCTCTCTTCTAATTAATTTATTGTCACTTTAAGCTCGAGCCTGAAGCCATGGTTTTATTGTACCCTGTGTGTCATGATTTCCCAAGTTGTTTATACAATTCTAAGATTTGTGTGATGGTTGATTCAGGAAACAATGCATCAGATAAAGGCTTTTTCACCTCTACTGAGAGATATACCAGGATCAAAATCTAAAGTAATTGAAGTTACATGATTTTAGAGAAAGAAGAGACTTCAGCGTCATTTCAGGCAGTTTTGTTGTCTTATACATGACACCCTGAGTAACCCAGATTTCAGTGAGATTATAGCTCAGGCCTTGCCCTCCAGGCCACGGGCTGTCTTTGGTACACTGCCGCCCCTTCTCTGCTCAGTTTTTATCCCCATTCCTGCCCCCTGTGTATTAAGACTCTTTAATTTCTATTGTGTAGTTGTGGCTTCTCTCATCTCTTCTTCCTTAGGAGCCAGATGCATTTACAATTTATCTGTAACCCATCACTTACATTTGATTAAGCTTAACTGAATTCATTGGTGAGATGTCGGTGGTAGTCTTCATAACAGGGGACTATGTTGTTTGCTAACTCTGAGGCAGACCAAGCCGAAAGCATCACTTGGAAATCCTTCAGTTGTTTTTTGAAAGTTCCATCTCTTGAGACAATTTTCTTGATGTTATTTTTCTTTAGAGAGTCTTTTAGTCTTTGGAAAACAACTGCTGGGAGACTATAGCTTAGCTAAGTGGTAAAGAGCTGGCACATTTTAAGTAAATTAATTTGCTGTCTCCACTTAAGGTAAGTCCTTTCTAGTCTCTTTTACCTTCTCAGTGGGTGCTGAAGAATTTGTAATCATTCTCGTATTAAGAAATAACTGTTTTCCCATGCCACTTTATTTTTCAACTTTCAAAGACAAAAATAAAATCTTTTTGCAAAAAGTGATATCACAATAGTTTTGACAGACAAGACTCCATTGAGTTGGAAATTTGAGTGTTAGCATTAAGGAAAAAAATAAGGATATAAATTAGGTGATCACAATAGGTAAAAAGTACTTGGCAGAGGAGATAGATAAAAGAATGAAATAAAATGAAAAATATATCTAGAAAGGCAGAAGTAATAAGCACACCTTTTAATTTACTCATCTATATTTGTGTTCACATAATGTTTTAGACAAAAAGAAGTATGGTGCAACAAATATCATTAGTTTCAGCGCTATTCCTTAAGGACAATAACAAGTAATTTGTGCCTTCTAAGTACAGTAGGAGTTTAATAAATGTGTGCTTGTCCTGTTATAGATGTAGCACAACAAGATTTCCCGAGATGTGAAACATCAGATATCTCACTATCAAAATCCCTATGGTTTTACTCACTTTTTGTAAAAATGTGGTCTCTCATGTACAATAAAATACACATATAAGCATAAACTCATAGGCACGTAATAAATATCACAATATCACTTGTGTTTTTACAGCTTAAAAGATTATTCTATATTCTATTAAAAGATGTAATGAATTAGAAACAGGAGCCATCTCAAGAGAGGAAGGGACATATAGTCTACAAAGGATTGGAGAAAAATTATTTATTTTCTTGCTTAGAAATGTAGATTGCAAGCAATCTGTATCCAAGTCGTATACTGATATTTAAGGTGCCTCAAGTCAACATTAGTGGCATCAACTTTTGGGGAAGCCATACAACTAAAGAGGATGCAGATTTCACTAATGAAGCCATTTGCTTTTGTCCCTTGATGCAATTTGACTTCTTAACAAGCCATATGCTTATAATAAAAGTCTAATTTTCTAAATATCCCTGCTCATATTGTTTTCAGACCATGTATTCAGCTGGACTTAATGCTGTATCTTGGGGCTGCTGTTCCCCCAAATTGGATTATCTTGCTATAACAACATGGTTATATCTCAGATAAACAATGGCTACCAGTGAATCACAAAAAGTGGGAAATCCTTGCTTTCCAGATTGCAGAACCTCACCTTTTTTCTTCTCTTTTCCAGTCTCTCTCTCCTCCACCCCCAACCCCATCTTGTCCACCGAAGTGCAGAAACTATACCTTCTCTACAGGATAAAGAAACTTATCTTTCCTGCAGAGTAAGTACATTTTGGAAACATACTAAATGCAATTCAGCAGTGAGCTTGGCACAGACTTGGGATATTAAGCAAACTTTTTGGATTGGTGTCTTTTATATCTGTACACCCAGATTTCACCTGGTAGCAGCTGAAGCGATGGGAACAGGTGCAAACTGAATGCCCATCAACAGGAAAGGATATATGTTACCTGAGAATTTGGAGGCTGGTATGATAGTCATGTACCTTGGTCTTAAACAATCCTACCATGGTTAACGGGGGTTTTGTCATGTTACGTTTTTGATGAAGGACCTGTCTGGAATTGTAGGAATGTCTTATATTATCTTCTCATTTCATTTAGACCAAATGGTCAGCTAGAAAGGAAGGATGTACTATGCCAAGAATTATCTAAGTGAAACCAAATGCAACTGTGAGAAACACTTGGACTTTGTTGTTTCCAAAGCCTGTTCTTCCTTTGTGGAATGATACCAGCCCAAACTTCTTTCTGGAATGTAATAAGGACAGGGAGGATGTTCTGATTTTAACAATGTGTTGGGAAAAATAATTTTTATGCCAGCCCTTATAACGTTATGTGATATACTAAGTTTTATAAAGTTGGTTCCTTTCTTGGTAAGGGAGAACCAATAAAGCAAAACTATTTTGCCACAGATTGACCATAATGTATTATGTGCATTTGGAATGTCTCTGCTCCCATAGCCTGGCTAAGGACTGGCTATGATAGCCTTAGGCATTGCCTAATCCACTCTGCTGTTAGTTTCAACGTGATATGCAGGCCCAGAAAAAAAGGCACATGAGCTTTGCAATCTGCAGTCTAGATAAAGAGTCCTAACAGAAGTGGAAATTCGGGGTCAGGAGCAAGTTACAATACTTAAAAAAAAATAGTCCTATGGAAAAAGAAACATTGGGAAAAAAAGAAAAATACAAACAATGGATTTTTTATAATACTTCACTTTTCTTGTTTTTGTTTTTATTAAAGTTTATTGGGGTGAAAATGGTTAATAAAGTTACATAGATTTCAGGTATACAATTTTGTAACACATCATCTATATATTACATTGTGTGTTCACCACCCAGAGTCAGTTCTCCTTCCGTCGCCATATATTCACTTTTCTTGTTTTGAAGTATATGAATTAAAAAGTGAAACTCTCCCTTCCCGTGCCACAGACCCCTAAAGTAACCACAGCTAACAGTTTAGCAACCATCACACCAGAGTATTCCTTGTGCCTCTTTGTCCGACTACATATATGCACATACATAGTTTTATGGTAATTTTACTATATTGGATCATATCATACACATCGTTTGACAGCATCTCTTTTTGCTTAATTTTTGACTTAGATTTTTTTTTCAAGTTAATTCATATAAATCTACTTCATTTGCAAAAGTCACTACATAGTCCTATAGTACATATATATACTATAATTCACTAAGTCATCCCCATTCTGATGGATTTGTAGGTTATTTTTGAGAGCAATACATTACAAATAACAAACATTTAGATACTAAAATTCACCTGGTTAAAAGTTCTCTTTATTTATAAGTGAGGAAACTAAAACCTAGAAGGGCTGAATATAATTAATAAAGAACTGTGAATAGAATACATATGTCCTGAATTCTTCCTGTCATTTCATGTTTTTTAGGCATGAGGACTCATTCTGTGTTTAAAAAAAAAAAAAAAAAGGATATGAGAGAGCTCACGGAGGGCAGAGAGACAAATAAGCTTTCTTGCCTGCCTTCCTTCCTTCCTTCCTTCCTTCCTTCCTTCCTTCCTTCCTTCCTTCCTTCCTTCCTTTTTTCCTTCCTTCCTTCCTTCCTTCCTTCCTTCCTTCCTTCCTTCCTTCCTTCCTTCCTTCCTTCTTTCCTTCCTTCCTTCCTTCCTTCACTTAAGTTTTCTTCTAGTTGCTAGGGACACATTACTAAAGAATACCTCTGACTTCAGGAATATTATAGTTTAGCTCACTGTAGTTGGGAAGAGGTAGTATAAACAAAATAAATAAGTAAATTAGGTTATATTGGAAAATGATGGAATCTATCGTAAAAAAATAGAGCAGAGGGGTGGCATCTGAGGGACCATATTACAATTTTAAATGAGACAGAGTCAGAGAAGACCTCATTGATAAGGTGACCTTTTATAAGTAGCTTTATTGAGGTGTAACTGACATACAATAAATCATACGTATTTAAAGTGGATAATCTGTAAAGTTTTGACATATATAGTATATACCCAAGAAGCAATCACTGCAATCAAGATAATCAATGTATCCACCACTCTCCTCCCTCTTGTCATCTATCCCCCTTGCTTCTCCTTGCCACCCCACCAGCAGTCATTACTATGCTTCTTGTCACTATACTTTAGTTAGAATTTTCTAAGTATTGATATACATGGAATCGTATGGCATGTACTTTTTTTTTCCTTTTGGTATGGTTTCTTGCACCCAACATAATTATTTTGAGATTCATTCATCTTGTCGAGTGTTTCAATGGTTCAGTCCTTTTTATTGCTGAGTAATGGATAAATGTTTGTTTATCCATTGACTGTTTGTTGGACATGTAGATTGCTTCCAGTTTCTGGATATTATAAATGAAATTGCTATGAACATTCTTCTACATGTCTTGGTGTACATGACATGCGCTTTATTTCTCTTGGATAAATACGTAGGTATGAAATGGCTGTGAAATATGGTAAGTACCAGTCTAGCTTTTAAGAAACTGCCAAGCTTTTTTTTTTTTTAGCTTCAGGTGCACAAAACAATGTAATAAATAGTCAGACATTTATCATTTATATCCCTCACACAGTGACAACCACCCTCCCCCTATTCACTATCCCTCTGACATCACACACAGCCATTACATTTCCACTGTCTCTATTCCTAATGCTGTACTCCACTTCTTGTATATATATATTTTATATATATATAATAATTGTAGTTCACATTCATTATTGTTCAGCTTCAGCTTCAGGTGTACAGTGCAGTGATCAGGCATCTACATCATCCCTGAGGTGGTCTCCCTAATGAGACAAGTGTCCATCGGATACCCTACAAAATCTTTACAACATTATTGATTACATTCCCCAAATTGACTTTCGTTTCCCCATGGCCATCTTGTGCTTTCTAATCCCCTCACCTCCCCCCCTATCCCCCCACCCCCAAGCTCTTTTTAAAAAGTATTGCAACATTATAGATTTCCCAGTTGCTTAAAATCCTCATTGACACTTGTGATGATCAGTCTTTCTAATTTTAGACATCCTCAAAGGTGTGTTATAGTATCTTTTGAGGTTTTAATTTGTATTTTCCTAATGAATATTGATGTTGATCATCTTTTCATGTGCTTGTTTGTCTTTCTGTACATCTTTGGTGAGCTGTTAAAATATTTTGCCATTTTGAAAAACTGGGTTTGTTTTTTCTTACAGAGTTTTGAATGTTAAATATTCTGAATACAGATCCTTTGTCAGATACAGAGGGTGCCAAAAAAATGTATACACAATTTAAGAGAGAAAAAACCTTAAAATTGTAATACTCAATATATACCGATAACAAAAGATGTATACAAGTCATGAACATACATGTTTTTGGCACCCTTGTTATACTATTCAAAAGCATTTTTTTTCTCTTACCAGTGTATTTTGAAGAGCAGGCAGATGTTCTTAATTGATCATTTAATTCTCTTAGACTTTTAGTGTTATATCTAAGGAATCTTTGTGTAGCTCCCAATTACAAAGGTTTTCTCTTATGTATTCTTCTGGAAGCATTATAGTTTTATGCTCACATTTAAATTTATTATCTCTTTTGAGTCAATTTTTGTATATCATGTGAAGTATGCATAATGGCTCTTTTAAAAATTTATAAATAATGTCCAATTTCCCCATCGCCATATGTTGAAAACACCATCATTTCTCCATTGATTTGACTTTGTAACTGTCTGGAAAATAAATTGGCCTGACATGAATGGACTCTCCATTCTGTTCCATTTATCTATATAACCATCAATACTCCAATGCAAGATTATCTTGCTCACTATAGCTTTACAGTGTCTTTTTTATTATATAAGTTTCAGGTATACAACAGTATAATGTGACATCTGATACACTACAAAGTGATCATTTCCAAAAGTCTAGTTATTATCCATCATCATACAATGATCCCCTTCACCCCTTTCACTCACCTTCCAACTCCCTACCTCTCTGGTAACCACTGATCTGATCTTTGTATCTAAGAGTTTGTTTTTTGTTGTTGTTGTTGTTACTTTAAATTCTACACATGAGTGAAATTAAACAGTATTTGTCTTTCTTTTCCTGATTTACTTCACTTAGCATTATATCCTCAAGTCCATCCACGTTATCACAAATGACAAGATTTCATTCTTTTTTTTATAGCTGAGTAGTACCATTTTATGTATATACCATATCCTCTCTATCCATTCATCCATTGATGGACACTTAGCTTGTTTCCATATCTTGATTGTTGTAAATAATGCTGCAGTGAACATGGGAGTACATATATCTTTTTGAGATAGTGTTTTCATATTCTTTTGATAAATACCCAGAAGTGGAATTACTGGATCATATGGTAGTTCTAGACTCAATTTTTTTGAGGAATTTCCATACCGTTTTTCATGGTGGCTGCACCAACTTACAATCCCACCCCAGTGAATAAGGGTTCCCTTTTCTCCACATCCTCTCCAACACTTGCTGGTGATGAATTCTTTTAGCTTTTATATGTCTGAATAGTATTTTGCCTTTGCTTTCAGAAGATAGTTTTAGAATTCTACATTGAAATTTTTTTTTAGGTATTTTAAAGATCTTGCTCCACTGTCTTCTGGCTTTCATTGTTTCCAAGAAGTAGTCTGCCGTAATTTTTATCTTTGTTCCTTTGTCTACAATGTGTCCTTTTGTTGTCTCAATGATTTTAAGATTTTCTTAATTTCCCTGTCTCTATTTAACATGTTTAATGTTCCTTCTAACTCCTTGAACATATGGAATGATTTTATAAAAACTGTTCAACATCTGTTCTGATGTCTATGTATTGCTTCACATATTTCTATTGTTGTTGTTTCAGGAAGGAGGGTAAATCAGGTTTCTATTACTCTCTTTTCATAGAAAGTCCTGCTTGTCCTGTTTCTTCAGAGAGGAATTTTGTTGTTAGTATTTGAAGAGTTTTTATAAGGTTACTTTAGAGAAAAGATCCATTCCAGGCAGAAAGAATAGCTAGTGAAAAGCCCTGGAGCAGCAGTGTGTCTGGCACGCACGAAAAACATTTAGGAAGCAAGAGTGGCTGCAATGTGGGAACAAAGGGAGAAAAATAGAGGATGACTTCAGAGGAGTAACAGGGTTGGTTAGATTGTGTACAACAAGGTGTGCCTCTGAAAGGACGTTGGGTGTTTTGAGTGAGGGTTTAGATAGTCTGAGCAGAGGAGTGACATGGTAAGACACAATTATTTAAAACAGTTGTTCTGACTATTGTGTGGAGAATTGAATCTGTGGAGGGGATAAATGTGGAAACAAGTTGAGTAAGGAGGTCATTTTAATCATGCATTCATCTATTAAATACTAATAGAATTTCCACAGTTTTCTAGACATTTTAAAATTTATTTATTACTCACTCATCAAGTAACATTTGAGTACTTTCTGACTATTGGTAATCTAACAGTGAAAAGAAAAGTATATCTCTGCCTTTATGGAATTTTCATTCTGTGGGAGTAGGTAGAAAACAAGCAAACAATTTCACAATTAACTACTTAACTAATGTTGTGAAAAGTACTTTAGAGGTGGTTGGTGGTACCCTGAGAAGATATAATGGAGGATCTGATCTAGCTGGTGGAGGTTTGGGGTACAAGGTCAGAGAAGCCTTCCTCAAGGGAGAGGTATCTCACTCTAGCTTAAGGGGTGGAGTTATCTATTATAAGGAGACATAGAAGGACATTTCAGACAGCTTATGTATTTTAGAAGTAACAGAAGTCAGTGGAGCATGAGATCAAGTAGAAGGGGAGGCTAAGTCTGAGATTACGCAGGGCTTTACAACATATCTGCAGGGTTCTGGCCTATATCACAAGGACAATGAAAAGCCGCTCAAGGATTTTTAAGCAGAGAAGCTATCATCAAATTTTCATTTAAGAAGATCACTTTGGTGACAGAATGGACAATGGATTAGAGGGAGTAGCAAAACCAATGGAGGGTTCCTTTAGGAGATTATTACACAAGTCAGGAGACACAGAATTAGTTTGGACCAGGGTCATCCCAGTGAATATGTTGGGAATACAGAGGTTGACTAAGATGAAGTTGCTGTACTTATGGAGTTTATAGTCTCATGGAGGAAACAGGCACATACATCAACAGTTCTACTACAGTGCAGTCAACTTTATTCTCATACATATCTCTGTACGATATAGAAGCATAAAGAAGCCATACAACTTAAATTGGGTTCAGAGAAGGCTTTCTGGAGAAGGAGACACAGGAGCTGTCTTGAAAGATGAGTACATCAGTTGAAGATGTGGGCAGAAGCATTTCAAGCAAAGATAACCTTCATTCTTTTGGTGAATAAATTAGCACTGCTTCCATTTTAGTCCTACATGGAAATGTACACACCAGCACTGGCATTTGGGACTTTCTCCAATGGGGAATTAAATAATTAAAGTTTTAGAGTTTTCATAACAACTTTGAAAGTGAGGTTGAATATATCTCCTTATCAAGAAAGTCACAGAAGAGGGCGTTGAAAGTCAGGGAGGTTAACTGATTTGCCCAGCTCCACCCAGACAGTAAGGATGCTGTGACTGTCCACACCTTCTGTCTCTTCTGTCAATGGCAAAGGCTCACTGAGTTGTCTCATGCCACCTGGGCCTGATCAAACACTGTTCTTCTCAGACTCAGAGATTATTTACGGTGGTATCCCTAAAAGTTGTTCCCTCTGCTTACTTAGCATAAACTTCTACAGCTCATATTGCTAAGGCAACACTTCTGAAATTTTGTCTGATTAAGGTGAGATATTGGTCAAAGAGTACACACTTCCAGATAGAAGTTGAATAAGTTCTGGACATCTACTGTATAACACTATGATTGTAGCTAAAACTACTGTACTACATACCTGAAAGTTGCTAAGAGAGTATATCTTAAATGTTCTCACCAAAAAAAAAAAAAGAAATGGCAACTATGTGACAAGATGGAGGTGTTAGTTAAAGTTTTGGTCATAATCATATTGTAATATATAAGTGTATCAAATCAACACATTGTATACATTAAACTAATGTTATATGTTAATTATATCTCAGTAAAGCTGGAGAAAAAGAAAAAATTAAAAAGTCACTTTTTGTCTTGAAGGTCGCTCACTCTTGCTGGTGGTGAACAGAAAAGGAAACATTATGTTTTTCATGAATTAAGAATGGACCACACCCAGGTCACCACTTCAGCTTTCCTTGAGTGTAACCATGGTGTAAGTAACAAATTCTATCATGGTATTTAATTTAATCAACTATCTGTAATCTGAGTGCAGTGTTTTCTTTCTGAGGATTCTCCATGGTATGCATTTAGTCCCAAATATCTTCGTTACCTTCAACCACCATGCACAGGGACTATTTCAACCTGCTGATAGTGTCCAGGGCCAGCTCCAGGAAAAATTGTAAAGTGATTTCCCATCCCAATTGTTCCCCTTTCTGATGAGATTATCCCATCTGGCTCCTACTATTCTCACGTTACCCAGGTTCTTCATTAAAGAGGAAAACATCTGAAAAATATCTGTAATCTTGGTGTGAGTTACTTAATGTGTTTAGCCTCACAGGAGTGTTTTTAAAAAGAACCATAGAGAGAGGAACCCAGGGAAAGGAAAAGTCAGGGAAAGGTGCCGTGTGACACCAGGAGGGGGAGATATTGTCAATAGTGTTGGCCAGGAGTCTAGTGTCATATGTAGGCATTCATAAAGTTGGCTCTGGGTACCCGTTCAAGAATGTAAATTCATTTTAAAATTAGCAGTATTAAAGCAAAGTAGAACCAGCTGCCAAAAGTTCATTTACTACATCATTAGGTGAAATAGAAACAAATGATTTACCTATTGATAATTTTTGTTTCATTTATGCCATACGACGTCTGACAATAAAGTTCGCAAACTCATCCTAGAAAAATTGCTACATACCTCATTGCCGAATATGACTATAGTCGCCTTTGAAGTACTACCCTTGGGAACACCCAGGCCTAGTCCACCCTAAAAGCAATTTTAGAACTTTTCTTGGAATGGACATCAGAGCTGTTATCATATTACCCTTGATGTCCTGAATGTCATAAAAATGTCTTCCTTTCAATATTTCCTTTATCTTCAGAAAAAGAAAGAAGTCATTGGCAGCCAGATCAGGTAAGTAGGGAACTGTGTTCCAATACAGTTATTTGTTTACTGGCTAAAAACTCCCTCACAGACAATGCCATGTGAGCTGGTGCGTTGTTGTGATGCAAGAGCCATGAATATTGGCGAAAAGTTCAGGTCGTCTAACTTTTTCTTGCAGTCTTTTTGGTGCTTCCAAATAGTAAACTTGGTTAACTGTCCTGTTGGTACGAATTAATAATGAACAATCCCTCTGGTATCAAAAAAGGTTAGCAACATCATTTTGACTTTTGATTTGCACTGACGGAACTTTTTTGATCTTGGAGAATTGGCTGATTTCCATTGTGCACTTTGATGCTTTGTTTTAGAGTGGTAGTGGTACACCCATGTTTCATCACCAGTGATAACACGGCCAAAAATATCGTTTTGCCTCTACAAAAGGTATCGGCAAATTTTGACTCTCCTTTGCTTGTTTTCATCAATGAACTCCTTCAGGACCATTTTTGTACATACCTTTCTCATGCTAAGATTTTCAGTTAAGATTTTTCTAACTGTTTCTCTATTGATGTTTCTTTGGTCTGCTATGCTTCTTTCAGTCAGCCGACGATTCTGATGCATAATTTGACAAAGTTTTGCAATGTTTTTGTCAGTTCTGTTCATTACTGGCCGCCCTGACCTCTCTTCATCAGTGACCATGCTCTCCCCTCAGAAAGCATTTAATCCATTTGTACACTGCCGTTTTCTTCATGGCATTAATGCCATAAACTTGGACTAACATGTCCCTGATTTCACTTCCACCACTCTTGACAAGTTTAACAAGAAATTTAATGTTTGTTCGTTCTTCTACTTCAAGTTCAGACATTCTCGTGATGGCACACAAAAACATGCAACCACAATAATGAACGCCACTCAGCAAGACACTGCCCCACGTTGACAGGAACACAGCTGTGAGACACTGATATACCAACATTATGAAACCTTACTGAGCTATATGCACAGTGCTGCCAATGTAAGCGCACAGTGGCAAGTTCACTAACTTAATTGTCAGACCTCCTGTTTCTGGAGTCTTTAGGGGTTCCAACCCATCCTGAGCAGGTGCTCACCTCCTTAACTCTTCTTTTCCCTTCACTGGATGACGTCTCTTCTTTTTCCAGAATTTTCCATCTGTAATTTCCAATAGTAATTTTAGTGACATTAAGTACCATAACTGAGATATTAGAAATGCAGAGGAGACTTTAGAATGAAGCCTTTCAGCAGGAGGGTGCAGACCACTCATTCAACCCCCACCTCTATGCTTTGGTATTAATCAGCTGCTTTTAGGAAAACCTATCTGCCAGAACAGATGATCCAAAAGATGCAAAAGAGTAGGTTGGTGGCAAATTTCAACCTGTTCTTTCCAGACACAAGACCAATGTTCAAAATAATGTCTTATTTGCACAGACAGTCCATACTGTGATAAAAAGTCATCTGCTTACAATTTCATGATATAGTGCTCAAATCTACAAATAATAGACAGTTCTGCCTCTGGGTTAACTGCTCACCCACTCCACAGGAAGCAATGCATGCATTTCAGGAAGCTAAGCCTCTAATAACAAAACAACAACCAATAAAACCTAGCTTCTCAACCTGGTTCTCATTTGCGCTAACTAGTTCTATACTAGTATAATCCGTACTATACTAGTTAAATAATTAGATGTTGTATTTGTAGAATGGTTTACATGGCTATTTAACCTTTGAGTAGGTGCTGGGCATTATTATCACCATTCAAAAGATGAGAAAACTGGGAAAAAAACTTCACTCAGGCCTCTCTGGTTCTCAGAGCTACAGAGAGAGACAGCCCATCCAGACTGGGGGCAATTAGGAGCCCTTCTCTAGGGAACTTAAAGTGATAAGAGCAGAACTCTCAGTAGTGGCATGAACAGTTGTAGAAATCCCTGCTAAGTGTACACATGCAGGCCTGCATTTTCAATCTACACAATAACCCTAGCATCGAGGTCTGACAATTAAGTTTGCGAACTTCGTTGCAATGATGTTGCTAACCTTTTTTGATATCAAAGGGATTATTCATTAAGAATTTGTACCAACTTGACAAACAGTTAACCAAGTTTACTATTTGGAAGTGCTGAAAAGGCTGCATGAAAAAGTTAGATGACCTGAACTTTTCGCCAACAATTCATGGCTTTTGCATCATGACAATGCACCAGCTCACACAGCACTGTCTGTGAGGGAGTTTTTAGTCAGTAAACAAATAACTGTATTGGAACACCCTCCTTACTCACCTGCTCTGGCTCCCAATGACTTCTTTCTTTACCTGAAGATAAAGGAAATATTGAAAGGAAGACATTTTTATGACATTCAGGACATCAAGGGTGATACGACAGCTCTGATGGCCATTCCAGGAAAAGAGTTCCCAAATTGCTTTGAAGGGTGAACTAGGCACTGGCATTGGGGCATAGCTTCCCAAGGGGAGTGCTTCCAAGGTGACTATAGTGATATTCAGCAATGAGGTATATAGCACTCTTTTTAGGATGAGTTCGTAAACTTAATTGTCATACCTCATACTACTTCAAGAATTGATTCAACATGATTCACTGTGGGTGGACAGATGAATCATAATTTGCTGCAACAGAGGAATAATTTTAGTGAGCCTGAAGCCCCACACTGCTCAGAGGCAGGAGCATATTTTGTTCCCAGTACCACATTGTTGTATTCATGGGCATTGGCCAGCCCAGTGCCCTGCCTATGGTGTGCACTGTGGTTCTCAGGCAAGCAACCAAGAGGTCTCACTTACCCATCTCCATGATCTTCCGGATAGCATCTTTTCTCCTTCCCCAGGGAGCTTCTACATTTTGGCCAAACATTAAGAATTTAATATTTAATGTTAAAAGAGAAACTGTTTAGAAAGTCTAGGAACCTCTCATGTGCCTTGTGGCAATTATGAGGTCCCTGGGCCCCCCTTAAACAAAGAGCTGTGTTCTTTTAAAGCAATTACCAGAAGTAAAAAAGCAGTCATGCCAACAAAACTTTTAAAAGGCACATCTACAGAAAGACGATTTGAGTTCAGGCTGTCTGTGGGTAGCTGGATAGCTAGCTGTGACCCCGGAAGAGCACGTGGTCAGACATGTCCTGACAACCATTGCTCCTTTGAAAGCCCATCTGTGGTTGGTGAAGATATTAACACTTAGCTGACACTCTTATCTGGGTGATGTGGAAGACGACGTTGCATCAGCGACATAGTTCTGTGAGAGAATACCTGTATCGTGGTTATTTGTTTACCAGTTTGTGAGTATCTTTAGTAGCGAGTTATAATTCGATTAGTCAAGTGATTGAATCAACTAGAACTGGCTAAGCATTATGAAGTAATTTTGCTTGTGAATAACCCTTTGTTTATTGAAAGAAAGCTCAGGTCCTAGCATTCACACTGTGTCATCTAGTCCCACGCTGTTTTGCAGCTTCACTCATTCCTGGTGCGTCTAGTGAGCCACGCCCACCGGATGTTCCTCCCCTCCTACCTTTCACTGCAGGTCCTGCAGCCAGGAGCACCTTTCTCACTGTGGCTGCTGGGTCCTCAATGATGCGAGTGTCCTCTGGCCACTCTTCCACTGCTTTGTAGAAGTTCACTGTGGGAGAAAGAGATGCAAAGAGGGCAGAGAGATCAAGGACAGGCGGCTGATCCTTGTCTCCAGAGACTGTCTGCTCATCTGACTTTCTCCTTCCGGAGACAGCTCCTTCCCAGGACCTGGTTTCCTCCTTGCAGGCTCTGTTCTGTCTGTATAAGGCTTGCTGTTTCCTCCCTTCCCATGCTCCATGCTAACTTAAAATCATCCTTCTTCAAAATTTCTTTCTGTTTTTACTCCTCATCTAAAACAGGTTCCAATTTTTTTCCTGTCTAACAGGCTAGACTCACAGCCTTTGCCAAGAATCTGATTTGGATAAAAGAAGGAGCTCTCTTTATTTTTATTGGTATGATCAGATTTATGTGTGTGTGTGTGTGTGTGTGTGTGTGTGTGTGTGTGTAGCTGTTTTAAAAACTATTAAAATTATACAAGTCCTCTGCAAATTTATTTGAATACATGATTCATTTACCTTAGTTAAAAAGTGAGGTAATACACTCATTATATTTCTACACTTCACAGTATTCAGATAACATTATATTTAAAGATCTTTCCATGTTAATACATATAGATTAATTTAATTCTTTTTAACTTTTGCATATAATGTTATATTATGAATTTATTCCTGTATATAACCAATTCTTTATTGGGGCTGAAGTGCATATATATATATATATATATATATATATATATATATATATATATTAATGTTTATTGCAGTGACAATGGTTAGGAAAGTTACATAGGTTTCAGGTGTTTAATTCTGTAATACATCATCTATATATCACTTTGTGTGTTCACTATCCAGAGTCAGTTCTCTTTCCATCACCACATATTTGATACCTTTTACTCTCATCTACCAACCCTCTCCACCCTCTGGTAACCACTAAACTATTGTCACTGTCTGTGAGTTTTTGTTTCTTTATTTGTTTGTTTTGTTTGTTTGTTGCTTTCACTTTTATATCCCACATATCAGTGAAAACATATAGTTCTTGACTTTTTCTGTCTGGCTCATTTTGCTTAGCATAATAATCTTAATAGTAGATAAAAAGTACTTTCTGTAGAAGTTAAAATCTTACTTTTAAGAACTCTGCCATTTGAAGTGTATTAGTCCTCGGAAGTTATGGAGTAGTTTTGATTTATAAAATCATCAAGTCTCACTCCCAGTGTGTGTTTATTAAGTTCCAACTGAATGAAAACTTTGTAGCAAGCACTGTGCCTGACACTGGGGACATACAGAGGTGAATGAGGTCCCTGCTCTGAGGAGCATCGTCCAATCTGAAACCAGTAGTTTATACACAGCAGGGAAACAAGTGCTACTGTTTTCTAAGAAAGAAATGATTGGTATGACGAGGGGGCCAGCCACTGGGACAGGCCTGGGTCTGAGAAGGGGTGGGAGGGGTGAAGCCCTGGGGATCCAGTCACAGGGCTGGAAAAATCATTCCAGCCCAGCTCTTCCTGTTTGCAGTAGACATCTGCAAGTAAGAGAAGGAGGAAGCAGCAGGTTCTTAGTAACGCTGAAGCTGAGACCAAAAGTTAGAAATTTAAAGTTGCTTTTAAAAGGTATGGGAAGAATGTCCTGAGAACACATGTCATATAGTTATTTGGCATGACACCTACTATGTTTCTGAGCTTCAATGTTTTCATCTGTAAACATGCTGTTATTGTGAGCATTGGAAAAAATCTGTTCATACACTTAGCTATATGAGGTCACAAACTTGTTGCAACAATGTTGCTAACCTTTTTTGATATCAGAGGGATTATTCATTATGAATTTGTACCAACTGGAAAAACAGTTAACCAAGTTTATATTTGGAAGTGCTGAAAAATCTGCGTGAAAAAGTTAGACGACCTGAACTTTTCGCCAACAATTCATGGCTCTTGCATCATGACAATGCACCAGCTCACAATGCACTGTCTGTGAGGGAGTTTTTAGCTAGTAAACAGATAACTGTATTGGAATACCCTCCCTATTCACCTGATCTGGCCCCCAATTACTTCTTTCTTTACCTGAAGATGAAGGAAATATTGAAAGGAGACATTTATAACATTCAGGACATCAAGTGTAATACAATGACAGCTCTGATGGCCATTCCAGAAAAGGAGTTCTCAAATTGCTTTGAAGGGTGGACTAGGTGCTGGCATTAGTGCATAGCTTCCCAAGGGGAGTACTTTGAAGGTGACCATAGTGATATTCAGCAATGAGGTATGTAGCACTTTTTCTAGGATGAGTTCGCAAACTTAATTGTCCTACCTCGTATGCTTCACGCAGAGTAGGCACTCAGCAATAGTGTCCATTATTATATGGATATATGATGCTATTATTTCGTTGTTAATGACACTAGCAATTGAGACACAGGCTCAGAGACATTTACTGTGTTCACTAGTAAGTGGTAAAACAGTGTGGTAAGTGGGTTTTCTGATACCAACTTACTGCTTGTACCAGCACAGTGTGCTTCCTCTTAGCAAATGCTCCCCCAGATGGTTGTTGTACCACATTTTACTCTTCTAGGAAACCACTGAATGTTTATTTATCAGGATTCTATAGAAGAGTCTAAAAAAGTAGGTTTCTTCCAAAATGTATATCTCAAATGTTTATTTTTAATGCAGAAATCCAACATATATTATTAAATGGTAGAACTGCATGATTAAAAAAGCACTGAATATTTAAAGAAATGACTTCAAAAAAACCAAAAAGCCCCTCATATGTATACAGCCAATTTCATATTTATATGTTTCCTCAAGGTCTCTTCAATATTAAATTTTAAAGTTAAATTCCTATTTCAAAAATACATAAATAGATAGTTTAGACAATGCCCAAAATGAGAGAAACAGTTCATAAGATGCTGACACTATCCCCTTCTTAATTGCCCCCACTCTTGCAACAAAACAGCCATGTATGAGGTATGATAAAAAATTATGGTGAATGTTTAAATTAAAATAATTTATTACAGTAAAAGACATTATTGCCATCAATCCCCCTCAAATACTCCCCCTCACTTTGAACACACTTATCCCATCATTCTTGCCCATTTTCTGAAGCAGTTCTGGAAGTCCTCTTTCATGAGTGTCTTTAGTTGTACTGTTCATGGCTGCCCTCGAATTGATTCAAAAATTTACGTTTCATGGTTATTTTAACTTTGGGAAAGAGCCAGATGTTGGCCACAGTGCCAGATCCAGTGAATAAGGGGATGAAGACATACTGTAATGTTTTTATTTGACAGAAATTGCTGTACCAGAAGCAATGTGTGACGCGGAGTGTTGTCATGATGGAGGATGAAGTAAAGACACTCATGAAAGAGAACTTCCAGAACTACTTCAGAAAGTGGTAAGAATGATGGGAGAAGTGTGTTCAAAGCAGGGGTGGGTATTTTGAGGGGGATTAATGGCATGTGTCTTCGGTAATAAATTTTTAAAATTGTATTTTTTAATCACACCTCAGTTATGTTCTTTTGCACTTTCGTTCTGGCTTAGAGTTCATTTTTAACTGTTTTTACAAGAATCAACTAACTATATATATCTGAGATCTATATCTTTTAAAATTGTCATCACAATACTGTGATAAGCATTTCTGGTTATTGTCTTTATTTAGTGGTGCTTTTGTTTCCATTGGACAGATTTCTAAAAATGGACTGAAGGGCATATATTATATCTATATATGTATTTTTTTTCTCCTGCAAGTCATACTCCAACCAATAGCTTAACAGCACAAGTTATGATCTCTTATGATAGTAATCGTTCAAGCTAAATGGTTTTTAATATTGTTTTAATTAAGAACTACATACATTTTTCTATTCTACTTTTTGTCACTTCATGTCACACCTTGTATAACCTTGTTTGCATATCTTCCTAACCTCCATGACTTTTTAATGTTGTATATTCTTTCATTCATGAAATTGTTCAGGAAAGGCTGATGTTCCTCAACTGTTAGGTGTAAATTGGTAAGGAAGGTAATGGACCCTTTGTGAAGAATACTCACTATTGCTCTTTCTCTTCTTGCCTGTTCATACATGGGATAGCTGGATTACTGAAATGATAGAGAAAAAACACCCCACAATGCTATTTCATAACACATAGTATTGAGCATATTCTGTCTTCTTTGGGCCGTAGATTGTTGAATAATTTGGGTACATTTTATTGATAGAAAAGAGTGTTGGTCTTTCAATATGTAACCAGAACTGAATTACTGAAAATACAAGAAAGGATTAATTAATTTTGATTTTCTAGTTATCACATCTGCAGCACATCTGAGAGCTATTTCCTGTTCTGACATCTTCAATGGTATTTATTTGTTTCTAAATTGAGCCACTGAGGGATTCAAAGAGCCTCATTCAAAGTGGTTATCTAACTTACAATATATACTAACTCTTGTTTTTTTCTTCTTCTGTTATCAGATCACTTGGTCATTCAAAAAGAGTTGTGTACAAAAATACTAGAAAAAAAACTTTTTTTGTCCTCTGTAGCTTTTGTTTGTTTCTTAGAATGTCCATATTACTTTGAGTTCATCATTCCTGGTGGACAACTGATGTCCCAACCAAATGTGATTTCACTGTTCAGGTAGAGGAAGACGATGTTGGATTGGAATGTTGAGTGTTTGCCTTTGATTTCTGAGGTCCATTTTCCAAAACAATATGGTGAAAATGAAGTTATACATTTTATTTTTCCAGAAAGCATTGGGTATATGTTATATACAATATAGTTCTTGGTTTAAGATCCTTGTGTTTCAAGAGGCAGCTCAGTTGTCTGCTTGTAATAACATCAACAAATTTCACAAACCAGCTGTTTGATATGTGGGGCTTATAGGTCTTTTGGATTGGGGTGGAAACAATAAAAACAAATTGGAGTCAGTCTTGAAATGCAGCTGCTCCCTGAGATACTCCAGACCTCCCTAGAGACATGGAAGACTGGTTTTAGTTTAGAGAGGACAAGGTTCAAGTCCTTGATGCACATGAATGAAGTCATAATGGACACTAAAAGTTACGATCAGCATCATGGAAAATACTGTGCTTTAGAAGAGCTTCTAAGGGACAAAAAGTGAAATTCTTTAAGGCAATGTAGATGAGATGTAAAACTTAGGAAAGTGCTAGAATGAAGTAACACTCGGCACCTTTGGAAAATCATGGCAATACCAATTAGGATTTCCTGTTTATTGCATCATTATTCACAACAGCGAAGACATGGAAACAACTTAAGTGTCCATTGACAGAAAAAGTGGATAAAGAAAGTATGGTATGTATACACAGTGGAATGTTGTTCAGCCACAAAAAAAGATGCAGATCTTGCCATTTCTGACAATATGGATGAACCTTGAAGGCATTATACTAAGTGAAATAAGTCAGCCAGAGAAAGACAAATACTGTACGCGTATATCTTGCTTTCTGAGATAGCTCCTGTGCTGAGTGGTTCATCATGACTAAAAGAAATGGATCCCTTCCAATTTGAAAACTTCTGTTTTCTTTTCCTTTCTTAAAAAATTTTTTTCTCTTTTAAAAATTCTTTAGTCTGATAAAGATGAAATGTTCTCTTCTTGAGGTCAATATTTAAAGGTCATCCAATTAAACACAAGCATCTGTATAACCTCAAAAAATGAATCATCCCTTTGTCTGTAGTGAGGAACTTTGACTAGTGACCTACTCCCCTTTGGAAAACACATGTTACTTATGGGCTTCTTTTTGTTGTCCTGGCAAAGATTGTTTGCTGGGAGTCTGGTATCCTGACTTTTCCCTTTTCAGAGGATAAAGAGAATTATTTGTTTTTAAAATTAAAATCTTTTTTAAAGGTGACTAAGTATCCTATTAAATTTAAGAGCAAGAATTTAATTAAAAATACACTTACAAAATGTACTGCCTATTGCTGAGGCTACATATGATGATGTGACCTTTTATATCTTTCTTAGTTATTCGGCTGAAGAATTTGAGTTACTGTTAAGGAAGTTCTTTCCAGACCCCGTGGTGACTAATGTGAGGTTGAGAGCAGGTAACTTTGGGTATGATTTCCCTGGGATACAGCTGCGACCTATACTTTCAGTTAGTTGTCTTTGCAGCTTATTTTCACTAATCCATTTTCATGAAGCATTAAGATAATGTGAATTGATTAAATCCACAAACATATTTTTCTTAGGGGTTTCAATATGTTCCCTAGAAAAATGTTTCTAGCATGACCAGTAAATAGACAGAATAAGTGGCTTCTCTTGCTTGTTTCTGGAAGACAAGTTGTCTCTAGAAGAGATGGAAATATTTGGTGACATTGGTGAAGTCAGGCTGGTTGCAGGAGGAGGAATTATAAGGGGAGACAATCTACTAGACTGATAACTCAAGAACAAACTATCCATTTCTGAATAATTCAATTTCCATCATAGAAGTCTGTAGGAAAAGAGTAAAAGCATTAATATTTATTCAACAAATATTTACTGAACATCTACTATGTGTCAGGCCCTAGACTAAGCTCTGTGGATTCAGTAAAGAAAACAATAAAACCAGGCATAGTTCCTGCTTCCCTGGAGCTTAGAGTCTAGGGATATACAATCAAATAACCACAGAAATGAATGTGAAAGTACAGCTGAGGCAGGTGCTGCAAAGGAAAGGCAAGTAGAGCTGTGAAAGCACAGAGTGAATGGACCTGACCTAGACAGGGGGTTCAGGAAAGACTGTCTTTTTTGTTTGTTTGTTTGTTTGTTTTTTAAATTAGTTTCAGGTACACAGGAAAAAGTAATACTTAGATGTTTATCATTTATAACCCTCACACGGTGTGAACCCCCCTCCCCCCAACCACTATCCCTCTGACATCGCACTGAGCCATTACATTTCCACTGTCTCTATTCCTAAAGCTGTACTCCGCTTCTTGTAAGTATATACATATACATATATAGATATATTTGTATATATACATATATATATATATATATATATATAAAATTATTGTTGGCATTCATTATTGTTTAGCTTCGGGTGTACAGTGCAGTGATCAGGCATCTACATCATCCCTGAGGTGGTCTTCCAAATGGGACACGTGTCCATCGGATACCCTACAAAATCTTTACAACATTATTGATTGCATTCCCCAAATTAATTTTCAAAACCCCATGGCCATCTTGTGGTTACCGACTGTTTTCTAATCCCCTCACCTTCCCCCTTATCCTCACCCCCCCGCCCATCTAGCAACTCACCAAAATCAGACAAAGACACAACAAAAAAAGAAAACTACAGGCCGATATCTCTAATGAATATAGATGCAAAAATCCTCAACAAAATATTAGCAAACAGAATTCAGCAATACATTAAAAAGGTCATACACCATGATCAAGTGGGATTCATCCCTGGTATGCAAGGATGGTTCAACATCTGCAAATCAATTAATGTGATACACCACATTAACAAAATGAAAAATAAAAATCACATGATCATATCACTAGATGCAGAAAAAGCATTTGATAAAATCCAGGAGCCATTTATGATAAAAACCCTTAAGAAAGTGGGAATAGAGGGATCATATCTCAACATAATAAAGGTCATATATGATAAACCCACAGCTAACATCATACTCAATGGGGAAAAGCTAAAACCATTCCCCTTAAGATCAGGAACAAGGCAGGGTTGCCCACTTTCTTCACTTCTATTCAACATAGTGCTGGAAGTTCTAGCCACACCAATCAGACAAGAAAAAGAAATAAAAGGCATCCAATTCGGTAAGGAGGAAGTAAAATTGTCATTGTATGCAGATGACATGACACTGTATATAGAGAACCCTAAAGACTGCACCAAGAAACTATTAGAGCTGATAGATGAATTTAGTAAAGTAGCAGGATACAAAATTAATATTCAGAAATCAGTTGCATTTGTATATATCAATAATAAAACATCAGAAGGAGAAATTAAAAAAACAATCCCATTTACAATTGCTCCAAAGACTATAAAATACCTGGGAATAAATTTAACCATAGAAGTAAAAGATCTGTACTCAGAAAATTATAAGACACTGAAGAAAGAAATGAAAGAAAATACAAATAGATGGAAACACATACCATGTTCATGGATAGGAAGAATTAATATAGTTAAAATGTCCATACTGCCTAAGGCAATATACATATTCAATGCAATTCCTATCAAACTACCAAAGACGTTTTTCACAGAAATAGAACATATAATCCTAAAATTCATATGGGACCATAAAAGACCCCGGATAGCTACAGCAATCTTGAGAAATAAGAAGAAAGTGGGAGGTATAACAATACCTGATATCAAATTATAATACAAGGCTACAGTAATCAAAACAGCATGGTACTGGCATAAAAACAGACACATAGATCAATGGAACAGAATAGAGAGCCCAGAAATAAATCCATGCCTATATGGCCATTTAATCTATGACAAAGGAAGCAAGAATGTACAGTGGGATAAAGACAGTCTATTCAATAAATGGTGCTGGAAAACCTGGACAGACACATGCAAAAAAATGAAGCTGGACCACCTCCTTACATCGTATACAAAAATAAATTCAAAATGACTTAAAGACTTAAATGTAATATCTGAAACCATAAAATTCCTAGAAGAAAATATAGGAAGAAACTTCACTGACATTACCCGGAGTAAGATTTTTACTGATATATCCCCTCGCGCGAGGGAAGTAAGAGAAAAAATAAACATGTGGTATTACATCAAACTAAAAACTTTTTTCACAGTAAAGGAAACCATCAATAAAACAAACAGGGATCCTACTGAATGGGAAAAGATATTTGCCAATGATATATCTGATAAGGGGTTAATATCACAAATTTATAAAAAACTCAACTCAACTCCGAAAAATCAAACAACCCAATTAAAAAATGGGCAGATGACATGAAGAGACATTTTTCTAAAAAAGACATACAGATGGCAAACAGACACATGAAGAAATGTTCAACCTCACTAACCATCAGAGAAATGCAAATAAAAACCACAATGAGATACCACCTCACCCCAGTCAAAATGGCTATCATCAATAAATCAACAAACAACAAGTGTTGGCGCAGATGTGGAGAAAAGGGAACGCTTGTGCACTGTTGGTGGGATTGCAGATTGGTGCAGCCACTATGGAAAACAGTATGGAGGTATCTCAAAAATCTGAAAATGGAACTACCCTATGATCCAGTAATCCACTCCTAGGTTATCTATCCGGAGAAATCCAAAACTCAATTCAAAAATCTTTATGCACTCCTATGTTTATTGCAGACCTATACACAATAGCCAAGAAATGGAAACAACCGAAATACCCATCGGTAGATGACTGGATTAAGAAACTGTGGTACATTTATACAATGGAGTATTACGCAGCCATAAAGAAGAAAGAAATCTTACCATTTGCAACAACATGGATGGACCTAGAGAACATTATATTAAGTGAAATAAGTCAGACAGAGAAAGACAAATACCATATGATCTCACTTATATGTGGAATCTAAAGAAAAGAATAAGTGAAGGAAAGACTATCTTGAGGTAGTCAGGTTTCAGCTGAGATCTGGAGGAGAAATATGATTCAGCTTATCAAAGGGACCCTGTGATGGTGGCAGGGGTGGGGAGAAGAATGGTACATTTGAAGAACTGAAAGCACATGGTATAGCTGGTGCTCAACATCTGGGGGCTGGGTGGGCATTGTGCTGATGAAGCTAATTATTGTGGGTAGGGCAGACCATGGAGAGTCTTGTGGGCTTTGAAAAGGTAAAAGAGTTCAGCTAATTGTTGGGTTTT
The DNA here is from genome assembly GCF_004115265.2 of Rhinolophus ferrumequinum. Lineage (NCBI taxonomy): Eukaryota > Metazoa > Chordata > Mammalia > Chiroptera > Rhinolophidae > Rhinolophus > Rhinolophus ferrumequinum. The sequence goes on from NC_046302.1 coordinate 6,577,759, forward strand.
AGGCAGAGGGTGATGCAATCAGGTTTGTGTTTGGTAAAGATCTTTCTATCCACGAAGTGGAGAACAAATGCACGCAAGCAAGCCAGGTGCATGGAGATAAGCTGGAAGGTGGTGACACAGGTCAGCATTATGAGTGTACGGAGTTCAGCGAAGGCTGCCCCAGAATGTGCCCCTTTGGCATTAGGAGTATTGCAAGCTGAAGACAATCAAGGCCCAACAGACTCAAGAAGAGCTTTTTACCTCCCCCTTAACTGCCTAAAAGAATTTAGGTAGAGGGCTTTTACCAGGAAGAGAGCTATTATCAGAGATAACTTTTTACATCAGAAAGATTTATCTGTTTGGCATGGCAAACATTTGTTTATCAAACATTTGTTCCTCCCATCTTCCTGTGAATTGTCTTCCTCCCTTTTGAAGTCCCAGACCTTAGGAAGGAATCTAAGCCTCAATCACCTGACTGCCAGACAGCATCTCATGTCTTTGTGAGACTCCCATATGTACAAAATTAAATCTGTTTTTCTCCTGTTAATCTGTTTTACATCAATTTAATTATTAGGCCAGCCAAAGAACCTAGAAAGGAAGAAGGGAAAATTTTTCCTCCCCTACTTATGGTTTCTAGGATGAGGGTGGTTATGAGGATGGAGATTAAGAGATACCCAGGAAGGAAACCCTCCTTGATTTGGAGATGGATCATCTATGTGGAGTGAGAAGAAGGCTACAGATGGACTCCCAGGGACTGGGCTTCTCCAAATGGCTGGATGGTGGTTTTATTCACTCATATAGGGACAACTGGAAGAGGACGAGACTTTTTGGGGAAATATTATGAATTTAGATATGTATAATATTGAATTTGCAGTATATATTTCTGATATCCTAATGGAGACATCTGAAGGCAAATGACTATATAGACATGGATCTCAGAAGAGCAAGTGATATTGGACTTAGGAATTTGGGAGTCATTGTATGGTTGTGGGTACTAAAAAAGTGTAAAATGAATGAACTTTGAGAAATTGCAGCATTTCATGACTGGGTAGAGGAGACTGAACCAGCAAAGAAGATTGAGAGGAAAATGTAGGCGGAAAACCAAGAGAATATAGTTTTCCTGGAAAGCAAAAAAGGTAGTGTTTCAAGAAGAGGATATACTTAGTGGTGCCAAATGCTACAGATGGTCGCATAAGATTAAGACTGACCAGATTCCATTGGATTTAGCAAAATGGAGATTCTTGGTAACCTCAGGAGATTGACTTCAGAAATTAAAGTGAAATCCAAGTGCAGGGACATTTTTTACCCAATACAAAATATAACAATATCTTTAGAGCACTAAATGTAAGTTTGAATCACAAATAAATACTGACCACTGGCCTGGTTGAGTTCACAAAGAGAGATGTTATATGAATATTTTTGTAAAGGTTTATCACTTTCTGGACACATAATAGGGTAGGGAAGAAAGATAGCAAATCTAAGTGTGGAAAAAAAAAGTAATCAGAAGACCTGAATGTTAATCTTTGGTTCTTCTTTAGCTGACTGTACCTAACTTCCCTTTAGCAGATCCGCTTGTCTGAGTTGCAGCTCTTGCATGTCTGAGACTATAAGTTAGAAAATAATTGCTAGAGCTCACTGAGTACCAGTGCAGAGGGTTCTCCTCATGGGGCCAGAAGAACTTGAGCAAGAGTTCCATTCTACTGCGGGCTCTACACTGTAATGAGGGTAATATACACAATTTCTTTGGGTTTCAGTTTTTTCACTTGAAACTGTGGCTGCTCTAGGTTTTTTTCCCCTAAGGCCATTTGCAGTTTTGAAACTGAAATAATTAGGTTTATCAAAGTAAACATCTAATTTTGTCTGCTCAATTAAGCTACTTAGGCATTTGCTATAATATCTCATGACTTGATGAGCGAATTCTTTGTACATTTTTCTAAAATCATAATACTTTGTCTTCCTTCTTGCCTTTTAATTCTCCATGCATGTGAAAGGGAACTGTTGCTGTCCCTTCCCAGTGGGTGAGATCATATTTACTCTCTCAAGGCCTTCTCTGTGTAATCGCGGTCTCTCGGTAACACCAAGGCCCAAATTTTCAGGAATAAACACAGTTGGGAATGGATAATTCCCTGGTTTCATAAAACCTCTAAAGAACATTAGATAATGTTCATTGATAGAAGTAAAACTTAATTATCCTCTGTGGCAGTAGTTTTTATGTCTCATAAGAAATTCTACTGGAGGGATCACTGGGTATTTCAAAGATGTTTGGAAACAATGCATTGATGGAATTGTCTTTAACAGAAAGTCATTAAATGTTTATGACTTTGGTGGGTCTATCAAAACCACTTAGCCCTACTATTGTTTCATTTTGGACTCAATTAAAAAAGTATTGAAGGGAGCTAACTTTGCAGCAAAAGGGCAGATACTCTTGAGTACTGAAAACTTGCTGAATTCTGGAAAAACAGGAACTTTGAGAATTATGCCTCATTGGGAGAAATATAATTAGAAAGGCAATTTCAGTCACTTTGTGTTCCATAGTGCCAGTGGAATAATTAAAAAAAAACATGATGATTTAAGTTGACTGTGGATATGATGGAAGAAATATTAAATCTAGTTTGAATGAAGTATTTAAGATTTTTCAAAAATTATGTTGAAATCTTAGGGAAAAATAGGAACTGTTAAAAGTTGATCCATTGACTGAAAAGCTTCTGCACAGCAAAGGAAATCATCAACAAAATGAAAAAGCAACCTACTGAATGGGAGAAAATACTTGTAAATCATGTATCAGATAAGGGGTTAATATCCAAACTATATAAAGAGCTCATACAACTCAATAGCAAAAAACAAAACAAAACAAAACAGACAATCTGATTAAAACATGGGTAGAAGACCTGAATAGACATTTTTCCCAAAGAAGATCGCCAACAGTGCATGAAAAGATGCTCCATATCACTAAGCATCAGGGAAATGAAAATCAAAGTTGCAGTGAAATACCACCTCACATCTGTTAGAATGGCCATTATCAAAAAGACAAGAAATAACAAACATTGACAAGGATGTGGAGAAAACGGAACCCATTTGTTGGTGGGAATGTACATTGGTGCAGTCATTATGGAAAACAGTATGGAGGTTCCTCAAAAAATTAAAAATGAACTACCATATGATCTGGCAATCCCACTTCTGGGTATTTAGCCAAAGAAATCGGAAACACTAAGTTGAAAAGGTATCTGCAGCATCATGGTCGTTGCAGCAATATTTATAATAGTGAAGATACAGAAACAACATAAATGTCCATTGCTAGATGAATAGAGAAAGAAGATGTGGTACATATATACAGAAGAATATTATTCAGCCATAAAAAAGAATGAAATCTTGTCATTTGTGACAACATGGGTAGACCTTGAAGATATTGTACTAAGTGAAAATTAAGTTAGACATAAAAAGACAAACATCATATTATGTTACTTATATGTGGACTCTAAACAAACAAACAAACAAACCCAAACAACAAACGAACAAAACAAGCTCACACATACAGAGAACAGATTGGTGGTTGCCAGAGGCAGGGGATGGAGGGTGGGTGAAATGGGTGAAGGGGGTCAAAATGTACAAACGTCCAGTTATAAAATAAATAAGTCATGGAAATGTAATGTACAGTATGGTGACTATAGTTAATGATAGTGTATTGTATATTTGAAAGTTGGTAAGAGAGTAGATCATAGAAGTCTTCATCACAAGAAAAAAACTGTGACTATGTATGGTTATAGGTGTTAACTAGATTCCAATAAGTGATCATTTCAAAATATATACAAATGTTAAATCATTATGTTGTATACTAAAACTAATTAATATTACAAGCCAATTATACCGTAATTTAAAAAATTGATCCACTGGAATATGTATAATATATATCTTATAAACAAACAGAAAAAAATATAACAGAGCAAGCTGGTTAACTTTCTGCATGTTATAGTTACTTTTGAGATCTGATGAAAGCTGAGTGTCTTCTTAAGACAAAAACACATGCCCACAAAGCCAGGTACACTGCCCAAAATTGATTGGGCAGAGTTGGGGCATTAACCAACAGCGACCAACATAAGATGCAGGTGTGGCTCATTAGGTGTTTCAGCATAAGGATGTTTCCTGTGTGTGATGTTTCAGATTGCGTAGTTACCTGCTGACACAAATTGTGTTTTTTCAATGCAAAACAGAGAGACAGACAGTAAAAAAAAAGATAAGCATAAGAAGAATAACTTAGATGAGAAAAGAGCCCAGACAGAGAAGCCCTATCATGGGAAGGCTGGAATCAGTGGAGAGGAAGTCATGGGCGTCTGCTTCTGAAAAGTGTTCAAGATGAGTTTGTTATGCTTCATTCCTTTCCCAACGCAGCCTGGCTGTGTAGCTTCTGAGATATTTTATGAATTCCCTTTAATCATTATCCTAAACTTCTAACATCTAAAGAAGTGTTCCCCAAAATATCCAACCAGAGATTCTTATTTAATTGGTCTGAGTAGGACCCAGCATAGATATTTTGAAAAATCACCCCCGAGTGCATAAACTGTCCAGCAAGGGTTGAGAACCACATTGCTCAGTAAGCGATGCCACAGTCATAGTCCAAATTCTCAGCAAGGAATAGCTTCATTAGGAGTGCTATGAAAGGTGAGGGTTAGCGACATTCCCTTTTTAGCAACCATTCCCATGGTTACATCAGAATTGACACAAAGAACAAATTTGATCTGTCTATATGGGGTGTTCTAGCAACATGTTTAAGAAATGTCTATTTCATATGTCTCTTCAATAAACATATATGTAAATTTGTATTTTGTATTTTTTTTCTTGTTATAACTATAGTTTATTTATGACTGGCTCTGTTTGCATAGTGACAATAACAAAATTGGAATAACCAAATATGGGACATGACTCATGTTCTACTTTTACTCAGTGGTAAATAATTTTAAATATTTATATTAAAACAAATGTGGAGATATTATAGGATAGAATATATATTTGTAAATTTTGAAGAAAAACACAAAACTTCAAAGAAATTTTGTGCTTTTAGTGGACTCTTCAGGCTATGTCCCAGACCTCCTACTGGAACGGGTTTATTCTCCGTCTGCCCTTGGGACTAGTTTAGAGGAAAAGTTTGAGGAGCACTGAACCAATGGAATTATTTGAAATGTGACACTCTTAATTGACTTGGTTTCAAATCCTCAGCAGTTGGCGCATCTTGGCTTAGCTCAAATGCTAGAAATATTGTAACATTTGTCACTTCAATCCCAGCCAAGAATCAAATGCAGTATCACAAATAGAATCTAAAATAAGTTCTAAAAGTCATTTTTGTGGTTGACTTGACTTTATTCACATGATAGCTACAGGGGTTGACAAAGACTTCCTCTAAAAAAAAAATTCCAACCAAACTACACCCAATATTCTGAGAGTCTTAACAAGGAGCCTTGAAGGTCTGGAAACATGGGCTAATGCTGCAGGCAACAAGTGAGTGAGTCGTTCATTTTTTTTATTGTCTCAAAAATGTACCTGATTTTCATATTTCAGTCTATACTACATTTATTTTAATATGGGAAGACTACTGTCCAAACACTGATCTAATAGGAAAACATACTGCAATTTGTCTACCACATTTGGAGAATTGATTTAAGCATCCCAGCATATCTCTGTTCTTTATAAATACCTGGGGAACAAGATGACCTCAATTTTTTTTCCAGAAAGGATAGGTGGTCAGTGCAGTCTCTTGCATGATTGCAAGGGGGTCTGTAAGCCAAGCTATTGTCTTATTATTATTTTTTTTAACAGGACTTTATTGGGGAACAGTGTGTACTTCCAGGACTTTTCCAAGTCAAGTTGTTGTCCTTTCAATCTTAGTTGTGGAGGGCGCAGCTCAGATCCAGGTCCAGTTGCCATTGTTAGTTGCAGGGGGTGAAGCCCACCATCACTTGTGGGAGTCTAACTGGCAGTCTTGTGGTTGAGAGCTCATGCTTCAAGCAACTGAGACATCTGGCCACCTGGGAGCTGAGTGGCAGCTCATTGACTTCTAGTTGAGGGCGTAGCTCGCTGGCCCATGTGGGAATCCAACCGGCAGCCCCGTTGCCCAGAGTTCGCTCTCTAACCAACTGAGCCACCTGACCGTCCCAACCAAGCTATGGTCTTCACTGCTGCAGCTGGCCCTGGGATCCTAGTAAATATTCAACATTTCCTTTCTTTACTGCCAATTCAAGATTTCCTCACCATTAATCAGCACTTTAGCTGGTCTGTGTGGGTTGACTGGTAGGGAAACCCAGGCCTTTAACCCTGAGGGGTCTGAAATCTTAGTTACTAGGCTATTACAGTTGTGTGGTTGTAGACATTGTCATTTACAGCTGTGTGGAAGCACCTGGAAGTGCCTGTAGGGAAAGGGGCAGACGCAGAGAGATGCATAAACTAAACCTGACGTGGTAACCCTTTGTGTAGAGTGGCTCATACATTTTGCTTTTTTCATGTAATGTTTCACAGCTACATTTCCAAGTAGCAATATAATTGACATTTGAAACAGATCATTTTTGGCTTCTCTACAATATTTAAGTATACTGATATGGCAGAACGTCTTTAGTTGATATTCAACTATAAGAGATTTGTCTCCACCCTATTTTTTGGCTCACAGCTTTTGGAGTAACTATCCTACTTGGGTGAAACTTCTGCATGATTTTTCCAGATGGACGTTTGAAAGAACAAGGGAAATGATTAGATCTTAGACTCAAAAATCCACTCAATGGTATATCAGCTTATAAAATAGAGAATATAGAATAATAAAATTTCAAACCCAGAGAACTTAATAATCACTTAAACTTGTTTTATAGATTAAAATATAATTCTAAAGATTTGAAATAACATCTTTTACTATGATCATAAGATGTGATAACGTATACATATAAGCACTTAATATATGTTACATACTGTGGTAAGCATTTTATTTGCATGATCTCTTAAAATAATATCTATTGCTATCCACAATTTACAGATGAGAAAACATATCTAATCAAGAGTGGAGCTGATACCCAAAACCAAAATTGTGTGATTTCAAAGTCCATGCTCACAGAGCTACACACACCTGCTCCCACAGCCTGTGTGACAGGTGCACCTGGTGGTGAAGCATTAACAGGTGTGTAGGTGCATCCTTAGATCATAGGGTGGAAGAGCTGCACCAGCGTATATTTATGCTGAACCTAGTGAAATGGCAAATATCAAAATCTCTTTGTGGGGACAGAGCCAGGAGTGCAGTTTCCAGGCTCTCGGCCTCACGTGGAAAGGCGCTGGATTAGGTAGTAAATGGCCATCAACTGTGATTGGATGGCCATCAGCTGTGGCTAGTTGGCCGTCAGCTGTAACCAGTGAGCCACTGGCCACTAATAACTGCTGTGGCTACACTAGCAGAGAATGGGGGCTAGCAAGAAGATGGTGACTGGCAAGCAAGGACTGCAGTTAGCACGGCGGGTTGTGGGTTGCAGAGAGGCGGATGCCGCCAGCAAGAATATAGTGATATGACTCGCCTATCTATGGCTCCGTGGGTGTTCCTTTTTGGTCTCACCATATCCTGCGTTCTTATGTGGGGAGCGGGAGCTGAGACCCAGCAGGCCGCCCCATGTGACACTCTAAAACTATTGTGAGCTAAGTCTAAGAAAAAGAACTGGATTTCGCCACACAGCCCGTCTAGTCGGAGCACCCAATATTTATGAAAGCATTTTGAGAGTACTTTTTCTCCAAAACAATTTTAAAAAATTACTCTAACCAGCAACTTGACAATTTAAACTACAGGTTGGCTTAGTTAAAGTATGTACATCACAGTCAGATATTCAGACATTGTTTCTCTATTGAAGTGTTTTTCCTAAAGGATATTTTTCAAGTAAATTCACAGATACATAATGGTAAAATATCTTATACATGGATTTACTCATTAGATATAATTTACTGCATTCCCTATGAATAAGCAGAGAGCTTGGGATAATGACCAGAAATGGAAACACCCATTCACACAATGATCATTTACTTATTTATCAAGAATTTATTGAGCTCCTCTATGTGCCAGACTTTCTGTTTGTTGCTGTGGACCCAAATAACACAGAATAGCACTTTTTTGTGTTGTACACTGCAGATTGTTTTAAAATGTTATTGAGAAAGCATTTGCACAGTGATTTTAGAAATTTCCCTGTGGGGACAGAGCCCCAAAAAGCAGTTTCCAGGCTCTCGGCCTCACATAGAAAGGTGCTGGCTCAGGTAGTAAATGGCCATCGACTGTGATCAAATGGCCATCAGCTGTGGCTAGTTGGCCGTCAGCTGTAACCATTGAGCCATTGGGCACTAATATAACTGCCGGGGCTAGGCTAGCAGCAAATGGGGGCTAGCAAGAAGATGGTGGCTGAGCTTGCAAACGGCACAGTGAGGGTTGAGAATTGTGTGGCTCCTGTTTCCTGTGTCTCCAACCCAGCCGCCAGCGAGAGTATAGAGATATGACTCCCCTACCTATGGCTCCGTGGGTGTTCCTTTTTGGCCTCACCATGTCCTGCATTCTTATGTGGGGAGGAGCGGGAGCTGAGACACCCCAGGCCGCCCCGCACGACACATGGCGCTGTGAGCAGGTCTCCCGCACGACATTCCCATTCTCAGCTATTATTCTTTAATACTACCCAGAGCTTGAAACAATTACATCAAAGACTTGTGGATGTCATCCTACAATTTAATGTTGGGTGTGGAAGTATATCATAGACATTTTCTTTATCCTATGAATAAGGAAACAGGCCAGGGAGTAAAGTAGCTAGAAGAGGTTGCAGAACTATTTAGGAATGTAGGTAGGAGTGGAAGTCAAGTCTCCTGATTTCCATCATGTCCTTATTTTGCTGCACTACTGAAAAATGTCATATATGAAGATCTGACAATTAAGTTCGAGAACTTACCACCATGAGCTTACATGGGCAGCACTGTATGAACAGCTTGGTAAGGTTTCATAACCTTGGTATATCAGTGTCTCACAGCTGTGTTCCGGTCAATGTGGGGCAGTGTCTTGCTGAGTGGCATTCATTATTGTTGTTGAGTGTTTTTGTGTGCTGTCATGAGAATGTCTGAGCTTGAATTAGAGCAATGAACAAATATTAAATTTCTTGTTAAACTTGACAAGAGTGGAAGTGAAATCAGGGACATGTTAGTCCAAGTTTATGGGGATAATGCCATGAAGAAAAAGGCAGTGTGCAAATGGATTAAATGTTTTTCTGAGGGGAGAGGACGATTACTGATGAAGAGAGGTCAGGGCGCCAGTAATGAGCAGAACTAATGAAAACATTGCAAAAATTCATTGAATTGTGTGTCAAAATCATCAGCTGACTGTTAGAAGTGTAGCAGACCAAGTAAACATCAATAGAGAAACAGTTCGGAAAATCTTAATTGAAAATCTTGGCGTAAGAAAGGTGTGTGCAATGGTCCCAAAGGAGCTCATCGATGAACAAAAGCAAAGAAGAGTCGAAGTTTGCCAAGACCTTTTGGAGAGACAAGATGATGTTTTGGGCCGTGTTATCACTGGTGATGAAACATGGTTGTACCAATATGACCCTGAAACAAAGTGTCAAAGTGCACAGTGGAAGTCAGCCAATTCTCCATGAATGACCAAAAAAGTTCCATCAGTCCAAATCAAGAGTCAAAATGATATTGCTAACCCTTTTTGGTATAAGAAGGATTATTCATTATGAATTTGTACCTACTGGACAGTTAACCAAGTTTACTATTTGGAAGTGCTGAGAAGGCAGTTTGAAAAAGTTAGATAAAAACGACCTGAACTTTTCACCAATAATTCATGGCTTTTGCATCAGGACAATGCACCAGCTCACTTGGCACTGTCTGTGAGGGAGTTTTTAGCCAGTAAACAAATAGCTGTATTGGAACACCCTCCTTACTCACCTGATCTGGCCCCCAATGACTTCTTTCTTTACCCAAAGATAAAGGAAATATTGAAAGGAAGGCATTTTGATGACATTCAGGGTAATATGATGGCAGCTCTGATGGCCACTCAAGAAAAAGAGTTCCCAAATTACTTTGAAGGGTGGACTAGGCACTAGAGTCAGTGCATAGCTTCCCAAGGGGAGTACTTTGAAGGTGACCATATGATACTCAGGAATGAGGTATGTAACACTTTTTCTAGGATGAGTTTTGAACTTAATTGTCAGACCTCATATATATAACTGAGATATATATATATATATATATATATATATATATATATATATATTATGTGTATCTCAGAATAGGTTGACTTCAACTTTGAATGTCTTTCCTTGTTCTGTATTATATATGCTATAGTACAGTACTTTAGATTCCCCAGGAAACAGACTGATATTTACATGTAGATGGTTGAATGGGAAAGGCTGTTGGGGAACACCTGTCAGAGGTGAGGGGATCATGATTGGGTGGGGGAGAATTTGAATCATCATGTGAATGCAATAGAGGCCTCAGCCAATTCTGTGAGAAGTGCTGTGCTAGCTCGCTCTTCAGAGTTCTCTGGCCCTGAGACCAGGGTTCCAGGATTCTCTGTGACCCTCTCCGTGTCTCATCATTGGAAGGGAGCTGTCCCTGGGAAAGGAACATGAACTTGGATGAAGTGTTTCTTTTTAGCTGAGGGCAATTTTTGCAGACTCTACTGCCAATACTTGCAGCAGCTGGGAGGTTGAAAGCTGCAGTCTTGACGGCACACTGGACAGACACTGAAAGGTGTGAAATCAGTTTGGAACCCATCTGTTGTTTCATAGAAAATCTTTGGGAGACGAGTGACTGAAGTCACAGTGAAGAAATGAGAATTGGGGCAATTGGTGAGGAGTTGTTGTTATTATTATTATGTTTAAAATAAGTAATAAGGCTGAAGGTGGAAAGAGGAGTTATAATTTGAATATGTCTTCTTCAGTCACAAGGCAATCTATAGTCTTTTGCCAGAAGGAAGGTGTACAAATGGCATAAAACAGCCACCTCATTCTCCTTGATTGTTTGGAGCTGTGGTTGGGAAGCCCAGGCAGGCAATGTTACAGATCAGTTGCTGCATTGAAATATTTTTTATTAAAGATTAACTTTCAAGCAGGGTTTTGGAAATAGGCTCAGTTCTCCACTGACTTATCAAATGCCTGAAAGATGTGACTGAAAAACAGTAACATATATGAAAGGGTTTGGGAATTGAGATGTGGGCATCTTGGAGGACAGCTACGGTTCTTTAAAATGAAGCATTTTTCTGTGCACTTTGGTAAAACAGAATGATGAGAAATGGTTTTGAGAGGCAGGTCCAGTTTGAGTATAGAATAGATAAATTAGGAAAAAAAGCAAGAGTTTTAAAGAGAATATCTGTAGATTGGTTACTGTGCAAAAGTTTGCTGCTTGCCACAAGAAAGCCAAAACTCAAGAAGTGAGGTTGGTGGAAAGAAAAGCAGGTTTATTCTGATATGCCAACATTAAGGGAAGACCGTGGACTCCCTGTCACAAAGACTGCCTTCCCACTCTTAATACCACCAAAGGTTTTATAGGCGCACTAGAGGAGTCAGAACAAAGGAAAGGAGAAGTTGGCCAGGCAACTCCAGGAAAAAGGTGCTTCCCAGAGGCTGGCCTGCCTTAGGGACAGGAGTGGATCCCATACAGATGCACAAACTTCTCCAACTCACCAGGCCAGGCATGCACAAGGCAGGAAGTAAACAGAATTATTGAAACTGGTGAGTGAGCATAGTAAATGTATAGTAAACAGGGTCATTAAAATTTGGCAGGAGGAAAGGGAAGCAAAGAGAAGAAAAACTTTCAAAAAGTTCCAAGCCAAACCACTCTGTCAAATCAAATTACACCAGAGGTTTAAATCTAAAAATAGAAGATATAAGGTCACTGCTGCAGATTTAGGAAGGTGAACAATTCAAAATATCAACTCTGAAAATTTTTTTTAAATCTCAAATATTCATTTTTATGGAAGGAGTATTTACTTTCTTAGTCATAATTATAAAGTGTGAGTAAAAATATTTGGACCATATTTGAACAGTTCTCTTGGGCCACCAGATGTTGAAGGTCAGAAGACTGTGTCATCTGTGAACTAACTAAAAGAAGAGTGGGTGTTTAGTCTGGACCACTTCTAACAAGAGAACTGCTGATGGCCTTCGAACATGAAATTCTGACCTGTAATAAAGGAAATAAATTGATAATGTATTTCTCCAGAGAAAAGGCCAGGAGCAATGAGCAGACACAAGGAGACAGATTTTGATCTAACCTAAGAAAGAACTTTCTCACATTCCGATGAACGCATCCACAATTGGACTTGGTCAAGCAGAGGCTGATGAACAACTTCAGGGACCTGAAGAGGCTTTTCCTCCATTGAATGGGAGACCAGGCCATATATCTATTAGAAACTTTCCTTATCCTAGGATTTTATTACCCTGAGATGAATTTCCCATGTTCTTCCCTTGTTCCTTTCTCGTTTTCAATTATCACCATCATGACCATGACTAGTGCAGAATGTAAGCCTGGCTCACATTCCGCTTGGGTCCTGCCCTGTGACCCTCACATAGTTGCAGCCTTGGGCATAAGCAGAGCGTGTAGTGGAAAGCGTCTTACTTGGAATTGGGCAGAATTTATTTTGAATACCTGCTGTTATGTTGCCCTGGGTAAGTCACGTCACTTTTCTGAAAATGGCCACAATAATAATGACTCTGTGAGAATTAGGTGAGAGGAATTATTTCAAAGTGCGTTGTTTGGTACCCAGCCCAAAGTAGGCACCTATAAATGTTCTCACTTTTCTTTCTCCAGGACCCCTCATATTTCCTCTCTAATTCTGGTTACGATAGGATCAACATAATTCTCAGTTACTTCAGCTCCACTCTGGTACTGCCTTTTGCCAAAAATTAGGTCTCAGAGATTTGTTGCCAAAAATGTCAGGAAGAAAAATAGAGAATTCAAGAGGTTAAGCACTGCACGGCCGGATATTTCTCATCATAATCAAAACCAAGTGCATTGTCTCTCTCATTAAGTTGCCTCCTTTGTTCCTTATTTCTCTTGTGACACTGTCATGTCTGCATCCTCTGTCTGTGGCCCCATCCCTGGCCATGTCCTCTAAGTTGTCTGGAGAGGCCAGCCAGTGTCTCCGGAGACACTACCAGGCTTCATGTCGGAAGGTGGGCAGGAGCAGAGGCCTGGGGCCTGAAAGGGCAGTGAGCAGGATGGGATGTGGTGTGTGGAATGGGGGTGGGAGACGGGTCAGGGCTCAGCGTGGCCCTGTTAGACTGCATGGTCCTCCCAAAAAGGGCGTCAGTCCCTGTGGTTTCTCCCACCCCACCACTTTCCCGTGTCCTGGGCATGCTGGCAAGGAAAATAGACCCATAATTTCAGTGTACTTTGGGACATGCTTTTCTAAAAACTCACAAGATCATAAAAACCTGATATGACAATTTAAATGAGAGAGAAAAACACAAATATTTTCAAGGAACTCAATACAATTCTTCTTTGATGATTTTATTAATAATGCCAGAGACTCTATTCACTGTTGAGTTTTTTTCTGCGTAAATCTGAATATAAACTAAAGACATGTATCCTTGTGAGGGAGGATGCCTTTCACTGGTTCCAAGCACTCATCATCCCTTACTGCAGGTGCTGCTACTAATGGCTCACCTGACACCCTCTCCTGATAGTGGGCTGAGAACCATTGGAGCTGCCTCCGCTTGGAGGGACCTGGGAGTAATTTGAATGCTTTCTTATAGTTCTTAGCTATCTACCAACTGCCAGGTGCATAAAAAGGCCTCGTGTACTTGTCTAAAGTCTTAGCAGACTCCATGTACAATTCATTCTCCAGAGCACCCTCCACCCGTCCACCCCCAGGGGATCAGGCTGAAGTCAGACTTCACAGGAGAACCCATCCTTCCTTGCCTTGTTTTGCCCCTTCCCTGTAGGCTTCCCTCATGCCCTTATAGGTTTTTCATGAGAGCACACCATTAATTAATGCCTTACACAAACATGCCATCTCAGGTTCTGCTGCTGGGGCACTTGCCCTAAGATGCTGCTACAGTCTATTTCTTGGATGCTCCCCTCCCCAACTTTTATCCCACATGTTGAAAGGAATCCCACCTAACATGACACTTGTACAACTGCAAACCCGCTTAGAGAGGAAGCAAACCAAACTCAGTCCCACCACCACTCATCTAGAGATCATGTTCTGGAGCCACTGATCTCAGAGCCTGTTACCTCTGGGTGATATCTATTGCTCTCTGGCTTGGTCAAATTTTCACATTTCCAAAAGGAGGAAAGGTGAACCAACCACCAAGACAATGCCACATGTTGGTTAGGAGACTAGAGGCTTGTACATGGATGATAAAGTAAATTAAAAGACCAACAGCTTTCATAAACATTAATTTGTTGACTAATTTATTTGGTAAGAAACTAAATTTATCGGTCAGCAGAACAGCTGCCACATATTCTGTCCTCTGGGAAAGTTGTACTTGCTCGTTATCCTTCCAGAACATCAGGAAGGATTTCTCTGGAAGAGGAGGAAGGAGGCCTTAGTCCATTGTCAACGGTTACCAACATTATTTGTACTTATGTTTGAAGAATTTTTCTTGCAGTACCATTATTGTAAAAACTTAGCTGTTTGCCAGTTTTGTTTTTGAGAGCCATATTTGCTAAAAACTAATGTCAGGAATATTGCTGAGACATGCTTTGTGAATCTTCTGGCGAAACAAACTCCCAGGAATAAGTTATACTTGTGGAGCTTCAGATTTTTAGTGGAAATTCTGGGCTCTACCTATTTTCATGTTCTCTCTTCATGACCTCAGAGCATGAGCAGGATATGAAGGGTTGGAGTTTTGGCATGGGTTGCAGAGAGTACTTCTTCTCAAATCTGCTTTGAAGTGTTGCCAAAATATTGGTTTACAGCCAAATGAATATTACAAAGGGAGGCATTGCCATTTTTGCTTAGTGAGGGAGAAGGTACGTTCTGAAGAATTTGCTAAAATGTCTGGCTCCTTCTGTGTATCCTCATTCCAATTGCTAGTAATTCTCAGTTTCTCAATCAGTACATAATCACACACACACGAATCTGGCCACTGCAATTTGGCCAAGCTAATAGTGGAGTTTGTAATCTGGAGCTCTGTAATCTCTTTGGGTGCCTTCTATTCTCTCTTCTGTTGGCTTCCACTGAGCAGCTCTAGAATGGAGTTTACATTTCCTTTTGCCTTTACTGAAGCCATAAGGAATCGCTAACATGATCTGATATTCTGCTTTAAAAGAAAAAGTCCTCTAAAGGCTCACTGTCTAATAAAGTAGAGGGTCTGAATCCCAAGAAACAAAGTGTATTGCTACCATTTAACATGCATTGCCAGCTCTCCATCCCAGGGCAATAGACTTCTTCCTACAACCAATCTACCTTGACTTAGCCCATCCTACATTTTCTCTGCAACACTATTCCCAATACAAATTTTCCTATTAATTTCAGTGGTTTGTTAACAAGCAATAGAAATCCTGGAAACTTAGGGAAGGCTAAAACAGGATACATACTAAGAATCTCCTGGAAATCTAGGGTAGGAATAAAACCACATTTCTGTTCCATTTACTATCACTGGGAAACCAATAATCCCAAACATGTGACATGATACAACCATTTTATATGCTTATGGATTCTGTGGGTGAGGAATCCAGACAGGACAGGGCAGGGACGGCTTGTCTCTGCTCCATGATACCTGAGGCCTCAGTTGGAAGATTCAGCTTCAGGGGAGATGTATTGGCATCTGGGGCCTGTATTCCTAGCAGTGTTGTCACTTGTGTGTCACATATTTGAGGCTGGTTGTCAGCAGAGCCTCATTCAAGACAGTTGCTGAAACATCTAGGTAACCTCTCTATTTGGCTTAGACTTCCTCACAATTTGGTAGCTCCAGGGTAGTCAGACCTCTTAGGTAGTGGCTCAAGACTCCATAGGAGAATGTCCCAGCTTGGAAAACAGAAGCTGTACTACATTTTGTGACCTACCTTTAGAAGTCACATGGCACTAATCCTGCTACATTCTATTGGTTACAAGTGAGTCACCAGTCCCACCAGATTCAAGAGGGAAGGAGGAATTGGACTCCACTTCTTGATGGGGAAATAAAATGGCAAGGTTTCAGAAGAGCACGTGGAATGGCAGGCACTGCATTGGTCATCTTTGGAAACACAATCTACAGCCTCTCAATGGTATAAAATCAGTATCTGTAAAACCATCAGGTGCCTGAGCAACTTCTTTCTTTACATGTATTTCATGCTCTCTTTTTTGCCTTTTGATTCTTCTTTTCAGTCTACATGTGGGACGGGGAGAAGAATATGTTATTGCATGGGCCTCAATATAATGTCACTAAGATGAGGACAACAATCCCTCATAATTTTTTTGAGAATTAATGAGATACTCTAGATAAAAAGCACAAGCACAATCTAAATTAGAGTTGTATAGCTCTGATTATAAATTGCCAAGAAATATACTCTGATTTTCCAAATTTGGATGTGATGTGCTTCCTGTTTCAGTTGGCTGTGGCTGGAACCAGGATCACAGGCCAGACCATGAGCTCAGGGGCTGTTTTTTAAACCAGGCAGACACTCTGGAAGGGCCTTCTACTTTTCTTACATTACTTTACCTCACCCAATTTATTTTAGAACTGTATTGTCAGACTCAGAATTTCTATTCATCCATTAAAAATATGCACCCTCTTAGAATTCCCCAAATGCCCTTTGCAATTAGCAAAGCCTATGTAAATAGTTAATGAAACTCATCAGACTTAACTATAGAGATGGCAATGCTGCCTTAGCAAAGTACTTTGTGGGCATCAATTTATTTTCGTTTCTCATAGCATTTTTATTTCCGCCAGTCCTAGGACAAGTCTTGAGGTTGGCAAACTTGCCTCAATTATCTTTACATGAATGCTCTTAATATCCATTCCAAACATGATACACACACACACACACACACACACACACACACACACACACACACACCATGGGTTCAGTGCCCAGGATCTTTAGACTTCAGGCTTTCCTGACAGTCAAAAGACTCTGTCTTGGTCTCCTCTACCTGAACAATATTCATCATCTTCTGGATTCACTTAAAAAAAAATCTATTCCAACCCAACCAGTTCTAAGTAGGCTGTTACATCAATCTAATATCAGAGACTTTTTAGCTGTTAATGATCATGATAGAATTCAAACTCTATGGAGGCAGGGATTTCTGTCTGGTTTATTTACTGCTGTATCACCAGCATCTAGAACAGCACCTAGCATATAGTGGACACTTGATGAGTATTTGCCCAAATGTGGGGTGCATAGGCAGTTTAATGTATTAGCCCTTCAAAGAGTATTGACATTTTTGTGTTCAGTGCTTAAAAACTTTAAGATATTGTGGGTTAATGTGGGTCAAATTATCCCTTAAACGTGGGTCAAATTATCCCTTAAATAACAGATAGGGAGCAACTTTCACCCCCTAATTCCTGCCTTTGCACATACCAAGCCCACTTTATCCCATTTATATTCCAGGATACTACCTATTCAAATTCAGTAAGAGGAAGGGGGATTCAGAGTTTGGCAGTTTGTGCAATTTGTGAAACTGGGTGACTCACCTGGGTACTTACCTGCATGATTCAGTCATCTTGGGCTTTGCATAAATTACAAGATGGGATAATTTCATTCCCATTTGGTCCCTTTGATTTGTCCCTGCCCCCACCCAGTGGAGACAGAAGCAGAAAGTGAAGGATGTGCTTTCATAGGATTTTATAAAGCTTTGGATACAAAAAATGTTGGTTTGGGGTTTAGGTGACAAAATTCTGTACAGAACTGGGGAGAATTTGTTTATTTTTTCCCAGACCCAGCACTGCTCTGGTCTACCCCAATGGCCTCTTCTGGAAGTTGGATCTCTGCATTTGTGTCTGCATTGATGAAATGCTGAACTAATGACATCACCAAAACCCAGAGCTGCTCTAGCCACAATTTCTGAGACAAGGACTTCCCTGACCCCTGACTCCCTCAGGATCATGGATGTTTGAATTTTGCAGAACACACTTAGATTATAAAAATAAAAAGTGAGAATGAGATTTGTAGAATTGCTGATGTTATTGATAGAATCATTAAAGAAGAATTCTATTGTGTTTCATGTTAACATTTATTGTCTTATTTTACACTGACATCTTCAGATTGATTTTTTGTGATCATTTGTATCTTTAGAGTAGCAATTTCCAAATTTTTTCCGTAAATCAATAGTCCTATATGATGCTTCTTCAAAAATAATTTTGCCAACTTTTCAGATGATGTCATAAAAATGGCAACGTGAAGTGAGCTTCTTGAAATCTCCCCTGGAATTTACAACAAATTGAACAACTATAACTGCACAAAGGACTCCCTGCACAGCAGACAGGCAAGACTAAGAAGCATGTAACTGAAATCATCTAAAGGTGGGCAAATTGGGCTAGCGGGGGAGGAAGGAAATGGGAAGTGCAGAGACGCGGGCCATGCATTTGCAGGACATAGACCTATTTCACAGCTATGAGCTCCCTACATTCCAGAGCTACCACAGCCACGGGAGAGGGAAGAACATGGACTGCTAGGGCTCCGCTTATAGCCCACAGGGCTGAGGGGACAGCATATAACCCGGCTGAACCCAACACTCACGGCAGAGACCTCGGAGCAAAGACTGAGGGAAGAAGGCTGAAAATGGTGGTTTAAGCCCTCACTGCCGAGCAGAGAACGGAAGCCTTAGGCACCAAGGCTAGCCCCTCCTTCCCTACCCTCCCATAGCTTGCCCCACCCTCACCTGCCCAATGCTAGAACTAGAGCAGTAGAAGCATGAGATCAGAACAGAACATTTACAGTTCTGAGAATTGTGTCCTCAGACATAGATTCACAGCCCAACTAGTTCCAGCAAAGGGAAAGGAGCCGTGGAAACAGGACTGGCTGTGGTGGTGGCCGATGCCATTGCTCTGAGTCACTTCACACAACACACCCCACCCCTATCCCCACCTAGCTGGGCAGATCCCTGCAGGAGTAAACAGAGCTGCTGAAACACATGGGCTCTGAATCTGGTGCAGGAAGAGCTTTGGATCCTCAGAAGCTCTCCACATCCCCCCATGGAGGTGGCGCCCTATGACCCAGGTGAACTGTTCACAGAGGAGAAGCCCGCTTTCCAGGGGATCCCCCCATTGTGTGAAAAGTTGCAATAGTGAAAAACTACAGTGTGAGAGAGAAAAAAAGGCTGCAGTCAGAGAGAAAATAAAACATTCTCCCAACACCTACTGGAAAACAAAAGAAAGACCTCTTTCTATCAACCTGTTGCAGAACACACTCTTGTAGATGTCCAGGAAGAGAAATAAAGAATCATTTATTGCCATGAATAACCAAGGTAGCAAGACAGCTCAAAAAGAAATTGGAATGTCTCCAGAAAATGAACTTAAAGACATGGAAATATGTGACTTAAATGACAGAGAATTCAAGATTGAAGTTCTGAGAAAACTCAATGAGATGCAGTTTAGTGAACCTCAGAAACACAATCAAAGAACAACATGAACATTTTACCAAAGAGATTGAAATTTTAAAAGTGAACCAAATAGAATTTCTGGGGATTAAAAACTGAATAAAAGAAATGAAGAATGAAATAGCCAGCTTAGGTAGTAGAGTTGACCAGATGGAGGAAAGAATCAGTGATATAGAAGATAGAAATCTGGAAATGATATAGATGGAAGCAGAGAGAGACTTCAGAGATAAAAGAAATGAAAGAACTCTACAAGAACTTTCTGACACCATCAGAAAGAGCAATATAAGAATAATGGGCATACCAGCAGGAGAAGAAAGAGAGAAGGTAACAGAGAGTATATTCAAACTAATAGTTGATGAGAACTTCCCAAACTTGTGGAAAGAAGTGGATCCTTGAATCCAAGAGGCAAATAGAACACCTAATTACCTCAACCCCAACAGGCCTTCTCCAAAGCACATTGTATTGAAGCTGTCAAAAATTAATGACAAAGAAAGAATCCTCAAGGCAGCCAGGGAAAAGAAGATGGTAACCTACAAAGGAAAGCCCATTAGATTATCATCAGATTCTTCAACAGAAACTCTAAAAACCAGGAGGGGTTGGAATCAAATATTCAAACTATTGAAACAGACAAATTAGGAGCCAAGAATTATATATCCAGCAAAGATATCCTTTAGATATGAAGGAGGAATAAAGATCTTTCAAGCCATACAGAAGCTGAGGGAATTTTCTAACACATGACCTGCACTACAAGAAATACTGAAGGTGGCTATTCAGCCAACATAAATAGGGATAATTTGTGACAACCAAAGCATAAAAGGGGGGAGAATAATGGCCTGAATGAGAATATGGGAATGTAGAAATTAAGCATGCTGAAGAAAATGGAATACTCTACATATGAAACTTCTTTTTACATAAACTTAATGGAAACAACTAAAAAAAAAAAAAAAAACACACACACACAAAAAAAACAACAACAAAAAAACCCCCAGAACTGAAATATATAATGTAATAAAAGAAGAAGAAGAAAAATAAAAGGGGGAAAAATCGTAGAATACCACCACACAGAAATAATAGACAACAACAAAAAGGCAAGGAAACAATGCAGACACAGTCTTACCAGAAAACCAAGGATAGAATGATAGGAAATCCTCACATATCAATAATCACCTAAATGTAAATGGACTGAACTCACCAATAAAAAGGCACAGAGTAGCAGATTGTATCAAAAACTAAACCCAACCATAAGTTCTCTCCAAGAGACACATCTCAGCTACAAGGACAAGCATAGACTCAAAGTGAAAGGGTGGAAATTGACACTTTAAGCAAACGGTATCCAGAGAAAATCAGGTGTATTCATACTGATAGCAGATGAAACAGACTTCAGGATAAAAAAGGTAACAAGAGACAAAAATGGACATTTCATAATTGTAAAGGGGACTATACAACAATATTTATGCCCTCAATCAGGGATAACCAAAACATACCAAGCACCTACTAACAGAACTAAAGGGAGAAATTGAAGAAAACACAATTATAGTAGGAGACTTAAATACATCATTGACAGCTATGGATATATCATCCAGTCAGAAAATAAAGAAATAGCAGCCCTAAATAACACATTAGATGAAATGGACATAATTGATATTTATAGAGCACTTCATTCTAGAATGCCAGACTATACATTTCTTTTCTAGTGTACATGGAACATTCTCAAGGATAGACCATATATCGGGACATAAAACTAGACTCAGCAAATTGAAGAAGATTGAAATCATACCAAGCATATTCACTGATCACAAGGCTTTGAAATTGGATATCAACTGCAAAAGAAAGCTGGAAAACCCACTAATATGTGGAGATTAAACAACATACTTTTAAAGACTGACCAGGTCAGATAAGATATAAAGGAGAGATCAAAATATACATAGAAACAAATAAGAATGAAAATACATCCTACCAAAATTTTTGAGAGGCAGTGAAAGCAGTTTTAAGAGGGAAATTTATATCATTACAGGTCTCTCTCAAGAAACAAGAAAAATTCCAGGTAAATAACCTCATGTTACACCACAAAGAACTAGAAAAAGAAGAACAAATGAAACCCAAGATCAGCAGAAGAAATCACAAAATTCAGAGCAGAACTAAATGAAGTAGAGAACAAAAAGACAACAGAAAAAAATTAATATGACAAAGAGCTGCTTCTTTGAAAAGATTAATAAAATTGACAAACCCTTGGCTAGACTCATTAAAATAAAAAGAGAAAAGACTAATATACAAAATCAGAAATGAAAGAGGGGAAGTTATCACGGATGCCACAGAAATACAAAAGATCATCGAAGAATATTATGAAGAATGCCACCAATTTCAATAACCTAGAAGAAATGGTCAAGTTCTTAGAAACATATAGCCTTTTTAGTCTGAACCATGAAGAATTGGAAAATCTAAATAGACCGAGCACCAGTAAGGAAATGGAATCAGTCATCGGAAACTCTCCCAAAAGTAAAAGTTCAGGACCAGCTGGCTTCACTAGTGAATTCTACCAAACATTCAAAGAGGATCTAATACCTGTCCTACTCAAACATTTCCAAAAAACTGAAGAAGAGAGAATACTCCCTAATTCATTTTATGAGGCCAATATTATCCTGATACCAAAACCTGGTAAGGATACCACATAAAAGAAAATTACAGACCAATATCTCTGATGAATACAGATGCAAAAATCCTAAACAAAATACTAGCAAATCGAATGCAACAATGCATTAAAAAGATTATTTATCACGACCAAGTGGGGTTCATCCCAGGGGCACAAGGATGGTTCAACATATGCAAATCCATCAATGTGATACACCACATAAACAAAATAAAGGACAAAAATCACATGATTATATCAATTGATGCAGAAATGTGTTTGACAAGATACAACATCCATTTATGATTAAAACACTTAATAAAATAGGTATAGAAGGAAAATACCTTAACATAATAAAGACCATATGTGACAAACTCTAAGCGAATATAATAATTAACGGTGAAAAACTAAAGCCCTTTGCTCTACATTCAGGAACACGACAGGGCTGCCTCTGTCACCTCTGCTTTTCAACATAGTGTTGGAAGTTCTCGCCAGAGCAATCAGGCAAGAGAAAGAAATAAAAGGCATCCAAACTGGGAAAGAGGGAGTTAAGTTGTCACTTTTTGCAGATGACATGATGCTATATATAGAAAACCCTAAAGACCCCACCAAAAAGCTATTAGGAACAGTAAACGAATCCAATAAAGTTGCTGGCTACAAAATCAACGTACAAAGTCCATTGCATTCCTATGTACTAACAATGAAATCTCAGAAAAAGAAAACAAAAACAAACAAAAAAATTCCTTTTGAAAATGCAGCAAAAAAAATAAAATACCTAGGAATAAACTTAACCAAGGATGTGAAAAACTTATATGCTGAAAACTATAAGACATTTTAAAAAGAAATTGAAGAAGACATAAAGAAATGGAGGGGCATTTCGTGCTCATGGATTAGAAGAATCAACATAGTTAAAATGGCCGTATTATCCAAAGCAATATACAGATTTAATGCAATCCCCATCAAAATCCCAATGGCATTTTTTAAAGAAATAGAACGAAATATCATCAGATTTGTGTGGAACCACAAAAGACCCCAAATAGCTAAAGCAATCTTAAGAAAAAAGAACAATGCTGGAGGTATCACACTCCCTGGCTTTAGATTGTACTACAGGGCATCAATAATCAAAACAGCATGATACTGGCAGAAAAAAAGACACACAGACCAATGGAATAGAACTGAGAACCCAGAAATAAACCCACATAAATATGGACAGATAATTTTTGACAAAGAAGCAAAGAACATACAATGGAGAAAAGACAGCCTCTTCAATAAATGGTGCTGGCAGAATTGGAAAGCAACATGCAAAAGAATGAAACTGGATTGCTATCTGTCACCACGTACCAAAATTAATTCAAAATGGATCAAAGACCTAAGCATAAGTCCTGAAACAACAAACTGCGTAGAGGAAAACATAGGTACTAAACTTATGGACCTTGGGTTCAAAGAGCATTTTATGAATTTGACTCCAAAGGCAAGGGAAGTAAAAGCTAAAATAAATGAATGGGACTATATCAAACTTAAAAGCTTCTGCACAGCAAAAGAAACCATCAACAAAATAAAGAGACAACCAAGTGAATGGGAGAAGATTTTTGCAAACAGTGCCTCTGATAAGTTGCTAATATCCAAAATATACAAGGAACTCATACAACTGAACAACAAAAAAACAACCCAAGTGAAAAATGAGCAGAGGATCTGAAGAGACATTTCTCCAAAGAGAATATACAAATGGCAAATAGACCTATGATAAAATGCTCAACATCACTAATCATCAGAGAAATGCAAATAAAAACCACAATGAGATATCACCTCACCCCAGTCAGAATGGCTATCATCAACAAGACAAATAGTAACAAGTGTTGGAGAGGCTGTGGAGAAAAAGGAACCCTCATACACTATTGGTGGTATGTAGATTGGTGCAGCCCCTATGGAAAGCAGTGTTTAGGTTTCTCAAAAAATTAGGAATAGAATTACCATGTGACCCAGCATCCCTCTCCTGGGTATCAACCCACAAAAATCTGAAAACATATATCTATAAAGACAAGTGTGCTCCAATGTTCATTGCTGTTTTATTTACAGTGGCCAAGACATGGAAACAACCAAAATGCCCTTCGACAGATGAATGGATAAAGAAATTGTGGCATATGTACACAATGGAATACTATTTGGCGGTAAGAAAAGATGAAATATTACCATCTGTGACAACATGGATGGATCTTGAGATTATAATACTAAGCAAAATAAGTCAGACAGAAAAAGTAGAGAACCATATGATTTCACTGATATGTGGTATATAAAACTAAAAACAACAAAAGAACAAGACAGATGAATGAAGAAACAAAAACTCATAGACATAGGCAATAGTTTAGGGGTTACCAAAGAGTAAGGGAGGAGGGGAGGCTCTAGAAGAGGGTAAACAGGGTCTAATATGTGGTGATGGAAAGAGAACTGGCTCTGGGTGGTGAATACACAATGTGATATATAAATGATGTATTACAGAATTGTACACCCGAAGTCTATGTAACTTTACTAACAATTGTCACCCCAATAAAGTTTAATTAAAAAAATAATTCTGCCTTTGCATAAGTTTTGGGTGCACTTCTTACCATATTACCCTTTTGGAGAGTTTCAATGTGCGTTAAATCGCAAAGAAATTTTTAGTAAGAAAATATTCTTTGTTAACTTACAATATTTAAAACTTATGTGATCAGATGAGCTGCCCAACCACATTTTTTTTTTCTTTCCCAAGAAACTTAATATCTGGGAGAAATAATAGACTCAGAACACTTTTGGGAAAACTCTGTCCTAAAGAAGTCAGTAGTACCCTAGGACCTCTGTTGCTCTGGGTAGAAGACCTCCTAAGGAAGTATGGCCATTGTTGCTGCTGCTGTTCATTTATCGAGTCCCAACCGTGGATCTGGTACTGTGTCAAATCTTTATATATATTCTCTTGAATCCTTACAATAACCCAACCAGGAGAGTATGAAATATCTATTTTACCATTGAGAAAGCTGAGGTCCATGGAGCTTAAGTAATTGAACCCAAATCTAAATGAACCCAAGTCTCTTTGCCTATGAACACTTAGACTATGCAATGTTGCCTTTCGAACAATGCTCTTTTTTTGCAGCCCAGGGTCACCCTCAGACAATCAACCAATAAATACACAAAGTCCTTTCTCATTGGTTAAGATGAATAACTTTTTCTTCTCCTTGTTCCTTAATATAATTCCTTGTTTAGTATTGCTTGCATGTGTGGTAGTAATGTGAGCAAGAAGGTACCTGCATTGATGGATTATGCATAGGGTCCTTAAATAATGGATTACAGACAGGACACTAAAAGGTTACGTGTTCAGTTGCTGATGTAGCACTAGAAAAGTGGATATGTTGGACAGGAAAGGAGAGGAACTAGCAAATGCTTCTTTCTGTGAACTTGCTGAGCAGCAAATCTGACAAAATTGCCTCTTTAGTTCTCTTGACTGTTTCCTTCCCATCTCTCCCTACTCTGGCCCCAAACCTGCCTTTCCAAGCATCTGAGGGTTCCTGAAAATCATTCTGATAGTTCCTGTTGCTGGCTTTGGAAAGGCTACTTCTTAAATGCTGCACTAAAAACAAAGGTTGGACTGCTGGAGCTTATTATTGGCCTCATATTTGTTTTCTAGGTGTGGCGTATTGAAAAATCCAATTTAAGCAATTATACTTTACAAACCTAAGTGTGAAACACTCTATCCATTAATTTAAAAATAATGTTCTACGTGTTTTTGGAAGAAAAGTTATTATGGTCTTTTTAGAATATGTTCACAATGCTGGTCAATTTTCTTTTTATCTGAAGCAAATAGGGTCTTGAATTCTTTGGGGGCTCAGCTGAATAAATTTAGCATTTCTTAGTGAGTAGAAGTCCTGTGATTGTATGATTTTGGTGATAGTTTATGACTGGTGAGAGAATCTCATGCATGTATAGAGACTTCATTCTTTTCTTGAACATGTTAGTATGAGTTTTAATCGTAAGTATTATATAGATCTGTGGGTAAAGCTCAAAGAGCAGATGATATCCAGTCGGTCAATTTATAGAATGTGCACATAGAATTGTTCTTCCTGGTTACTTTTAAGTAATGTCACCAGAATTAGTTTAGCAACAAAGATTTTGAATTAAAAAAAGAGAAATACTCCCAAAAATGTATTTCAAAAATACATCAGAGAAATTTGGGGTGCTATCTTTAGTGTTTATGAAGTTTTAAAATGCTAATGCTCTAATTTCTCAGACATCTCAAAGATATTCAACTTCAATAAAAACATATAAACAGAGAAATGAGATTGAAACTAAATATCCCCCTTTAATTTTAAAATGAATTTGTTTGGTTATTGGCTTTTATCACACCTTCAAATTGCCTAATTCCTGATTTACATATGTCACAAATTTTAATCTTAGAAAGAGTAGCAAATGAAGAGATAACGCATTGCATTCATGGAAGACTTCTAGAAGTCTAAGGCAATTCTCAAATTAAATAATAGGAAAGAAAGCAAGTAAAACTATAAGCTTGTCTTTTATTTTGATTAACTTCTGAACTTCTCTGAAGTCCTCATATTACTGTTTACTCATAAGGTCTATTTTAGAAAAATAAATTGTCTAACAGCAGTGTATGTTTTTCTATATTAGTGTTGGAAGTGGTGTGGATAACAGGAAATCCTCCAGGTAGTTCCGCTACTTTTTCTTAGAAGATGAGAATCTTCCAGAGGACATGGCTAACCAGAAAGCAGCCCTGTTGTTTTCCTGAAGAGCCTGGACATTCTCCCTCTACTTTTCCTAGTACAGGTTATCATTTCAGGAAGTGAGGGTGCTATATGATTGTGGGCCTTGAAGTAATTCTATCCCGTCATGTGAGTAGAACTAAATATGTTAACCCATTTGAGTCACCCAACTAAAAATTAAACACACACACACTCACACACACACGCACACACACACACACAAACTATCAGACAATGTACTTGAAGCACATTATCTTTTCCCTTCCCTGAACCAAAAATCTATATAAATCTTTTAGGTATTTGGTTGAAAACAAGGAAGGCAGATAATCGGTATTTATATTAAACTGCAAACGATGTTTGCTTCCTCTTTTGGAAGAGTGGAGCAACACAGAAATTTTTTATTTCCCAAGGAACTAGACTTATTTACCTATTCAGTCTCTACATTTAGAAGACTAATTGCCTCTCAAGAAACTAAGAACCTAAGTGATATATAATGATCCTCAGGCAGTCAAAACTAAAGTGAAAAAGTAAAATGCGTGCATGAAAGAGATCATATAAAATTTTAGAATATATACATGTATTAGATGTGCAACCTGTAAGTATGGTCAAGTTCTCCATAAGAAATGGTCAATTTCTTTAAAATTCTTAAAAATCTTATGCTTTACTAATATGCAATTTTTCCCCAGTGGCTCATTATTGGATATAAAATATACTAAGACAAATACATTACAAAATGCTTTCAGAGACATATACAACCAAGGAATGAATTAGGAATCCATTTATACCTCCAATGTGTATTTTAAGTCAACCATGGTAATTCTCCCAAAGAATGTATGCTTACCAATATCACTGCATTTGTTCCAAAATCTGTTTATGGTCAATGAAATTATTATTGTAAATAAAATATTTACATATTATATAACCAAATGAAATTTCTGTGGCAGGGAGTTGCTACTTTTATAAGAATTAAGTTGGACATTTTGGAAAGACTGTATAAAAGTGATAGACTAAATTTTTTATGTTGAATTCACTAAGTTAGAGTACAGTTAAAAAGTTAGAACAAATAGTGTAAAATAATTTTAGAAACTAGGAAGAGTCTTCACTTGGACTGATTTCCTGAATGTTTTTATTATCTTTCTTTACTTAAAAAAAAAAAATCTTAGGTGATGCATTATAGGTGGTCTATGCAAGAAAAATATTGCAAATTCTAAAATATAGACTCATACACAAAGAAAATGTCTTAGATCAAAAGAATTTTAGAAATGTATATTTACATCTTTTACTTTAAAGTAAAATGTTAAAGTATGAATATATCATGTTTTTATGGTTCCTTAACTTTTTTATGCTGCAGTTCTACTACCAGCCTGAATCTTGTTTTTAATTCAATTTATTGGGGTGCCAATGGTTAGTAAAATTACGTAGGTTTCAAGTGTGCATTTCTATAATATGTCATCTACCAGCCCAAATTTTAAGAGACAGGAGGGATTTCATGTAATACTTGTCTCTAAGGTAGCAATTTTCAATATTTCTGTCTCAGGACCTGTTTACACTCATAAAAATTATTGAGGGTCCCAAAAAATCCATAATCAAAATTAAAAATGAGAAATTAAAATATCTTTATATAAATTCATTTAACTCACATAAATAACATACTTTTTAATGAAAATAACTATTTTCCAAAACGAGAAAATATTTAGTGAAAACAATGACATTGTTTTACATTTTTCAAATCTCTTTACTGTCTTTAATGTTTCTTTAATAATAGAAGACAGCCAAATTCAAATCTGCGTCTGCATTCAATAACATGCTATGTTGTTTTAATTGAAGTATATGAGGAAAATCTGGCCAAGCAGATACATAATTGGAAAAAGGAGGAGTATTTTAGTACCTTTTACAGGTAGGTGTGGATATTCTTGTTTGATACTATACCCAAACTCAACAAGTGCTAATTTCTTAAAGGCCAGTTGCAATGTATAATCAGAAAGTAAAATCTATTGGTCTATCTTGAACTTTAAATGGATATTTTATCCTGAATATTTTTGGAAGGACACTGAAAATTTGCTTTCTTTGAGATGTATTTGAAAGGAGAATGAATTATGTTGAACAATGTTATGTCTAGAATGGCAACTCCTTAAAAGGAGCCTTATTTTAAAAATTCCTTCGGATTTGGATAGCTTTTATGAGGCATGAGTTTATGCATGTACTTGTGTATGCATGTAGTTGCCTAGAAATTCTATTATTTCTCTTAGTAAGTTTTGGAAAGAGATGAAACGAATTTGACTGTGCTCTGCTCACCTTACATTTTGTTAAAAGTGAGTACACACAAAGGAGAACAAGATAGCCTGAGTCCTCAGTAATGTGTATGTAGCCTGTTTCCTCTCCAGGATGTCAGCAGTTTCTTTCCTTTCCTGAGGGATCTAAGGAGCACTCACAAATAATTTGATCCAGAGATTTATGCTTTTAAAGTAGCATTCCTTTATCTTGCTAGTCATCTATCTGACTTCAGATATACAAGCAATATTAGATCATCTCTTAAAATACAGGCTTTGGCTATTGCACGTTTGGGAAAACACTGAAATATTGCACAATCTTAAAAATGTTGACACAATACGTGTCTTAGAAATATGAAATTAACATTAAATTATAGTTGAATAAAAATTATTTTAGAATAACACATATAAGCATGAAAAATAGTACTTAAATTGTACTTCTTAATGTATATGCCATTTTCAAACATGGTTAAATGTTTTTCTACAAAATGTAAATGTATTTATTTGATAATCACTAAGATTTCTTATAGCTCAAAAATTCTTAGGCTTCTTTGATTTCAGTCGTAGTACATAGATAATTTGGAGGCAATGATCTAACTTTCTTCTCTATGCACGTCACTCTGTGTGTGGGTTCTTCTGATTTTGAAGATAAACCAGCTTTGGTGTCTGTGGTCCTAGTGGTGTTCCTAGAACGGTAGATGTGGCCCCTCTGTGGCTTCTCTAAATGCTTTGCTCAGGTTCAGCCACAGTCATGCCAAGGTTGTCAACATGATTTTCATGGTGATGGAAGGGACTGAAGAGACTGAATGAACCTGAGTATCTGCTTCTCGTATTCAGCTGTGTTCATGACATGAATAATGGGCTAATTTGAGCAACTGTCAGAGTATACCCAACTCTTGGTATTCATTCCTTTATGGATATCACGAAAAACTGTTTCCAAATGATGTGTTTTGTTTTTCAATTCTGTGCTTTCTGGGAAGCATGGGAGAATGCTCTTTAAACCCAATTTGCTAGTTTGCTAATTCTCAGAATTCTCCTGTGATCCTTATTTTGGGCCCATCAGCATAGAGGAGCTATAATGTAATTTTTCATATAAATGGGTGTTTTAAACTGTCATTTTGACATGCTTTCCTGTTATAGTATGCTATAGTATATGGGTTTTGCATTGCATAAAAACTACTGTTTTTTTTTTAATTAATTTAGTTAGTCTTATTTTTATTTTAGAAATGGCTACCTAAAGGTTTCTGACAAATGTTCATGATATTCATTTTAAAAAAAGGAAAGAAAAACAAAACAACTATTTTTTCATTCTTCATGCTACACCATAGAGAACAACTACATTTTTGCCCTGTCACACATGTACTCTAAGCAACAAAGCCTCTTAATTAACAAAATATGAGCTAGTATAACTTGTAATTGTCCAGATGAAATATTTGTCCTGTAATTGAAAAACATTTTGTTTTCTGTGAAATAATCTGAGCAAGATAATTGAAGATGAAATGATTTAGATGCAGAATTTGTGTGAGAAGTTATAAGAACATGATCATTACAAGGTGTACTATAGATTCCCACTAAAGCTTTTTTATATATTTCTAAATCTTGCTAGAGCTTCATTGCTGAAATATGTTTTATTGTGGTTGTTCACAAATAATATGCTCATTTTACAAACTTCCTAATTTGTGCTCACACTAAGGGGAGGCTTAATATTAGACATTGGGTAATGTTCATTCAACTGAAAAAATATGCACTAAGGAAGCTAAGAATTTTTTTTAACATGGACTACAACTTTTAAAAGCTAAGTAAGAAGCTTTACAGAGTTTCAGAAATATTATCCTTTTATAAGACCTGGGTTTCTAGCCCTTGCTTTGTTATTGATCTCTAGGTACCTGACTTAGTCACTTCACCTTGTTGGATCTCAGTTTTCTCCTCTGTAAAACAAAGATTTGGGACTAGATTCACTTTTGTGTCTCTTTGTCTCTAACATTCTATCTTAAAATGGATGATGGACTCCATATAAACCACAGACAAAAAGAACCCAGAGAACCCCTCAGGTAACTCCTGTGCAATCTTCTCCCTTTTATTAAGAGCAGGACTTCTAATAAATATTGCTTCTAATAAATAAAATGTGCTAATGGGATATTACTCCCTTGATTAGGTTAGATTATATGGGAGTTGATGGGATGTCCTTCCCATGATTACATTAGTCTGTATATGACTATTTTAGTGAACTAGAGGAACATTCTCCTGTTGGTCTTGAAGAAGTGAGCAGCTATGCTATGACAGGGCCACACGGCAAAGAGATGTGGGCAGCTGATAATAACTGAGAGTAGCCTCCAGCTGACAGCCAGCAGAAAACTTCAATCCTACAACCAGAAGGAACTGAATTCTTCCAACATTTTCATAGACTTGGGACAAGATTCCATGTGCTACAAAGAAATGCAAGATGACTGACACCTTGATTGCAGCCAATGAGACAATGAGCAGGGGATCCAGCTAAGCCATGCTGGTACTCCTGACCTATTGAAACTGTGAGATAATAAACGAATACAGAATGTTCCTGTACACTCCTCACCCAGTTTCATTTCCCCCTAATGTTATCATTTTTCATTATTGTGGTCCACATCAAAACTAAGAAATCAACATTAGTATACTATTATTAACTAACTCCAGCCTTTATTTAGATTTTACCATTTTTTCTGTTAATACCCCTTACTGCTCCAGGATCCAATACAAGAACTTACATTTAGTTGTGATGTTCCCTTACTTTCCTGCAACGTGGGACAGTTTTTCATTCTTTCCTTTTTCATGACTTGACAGTTTTGAGTAGTACTGATCAGGTATCTTGTGCCACGTTCTTCAGTTTGGGTTTGTGTAATATTTTTGTCATTATTAGACTTGGGTTATGGATTTAGGAGAAAAATTATCAGGGAAATTTTTGGAGTGATGTGGTGGTTACATGAGTGTCTATATTTGTCAAAACTAGCTAAACGTTGGCACAAAAATAAGTGCATATTATTGCATGCAGATTGTACCTCAATGAAAGTTTTGGAAAGAAATATTTCATACATATGTGCATATATACATATGGACACACACATCAATCAATCAATGAATGAATCAATCAATCAATCAATAAATCTGGATTAAATAATACTCAGCTGGTTTTTTTATTGTTAAGACTGCCCAGAATCTTTAAGATTCTGAATTTCTTGTCTCTGAGCATTAGACATTGTAGGCAAAACATTTCCAAACTTTTCGGACTATGAGACCCTTTTTCTAGCATTTCGTATTTTCTGAAACACAGATTGGGAAATGCTGGCTTAAGTGAATTATATTTGAAAAATAATAAATATATTATATTTATTATAACATATTAATATACTGGGGGAGCAAAAAAATGTATACACATCACTTGTATTCATTTTTTATTATCAGTATATATTAAGTATTACAATTTTAATACAGTTTTTTCCTTTCTTAAAATGTGTATACATTTTTTGGCACCCTCTGTATTTTTTAATATATTCTTGTATATATTATATAAGAATATATTGTAAGAAAAATAACAAAAGTATGGAGAGTTCTTCAATTTTGTCTGCTATGGCTGGTAAAATACCAGGAAAATGTTTTTTCCTTCAAAGTGGAAATGTCTTTTGGGTGTAGCATGTTATTATAACTTTGAGTATAAAAGAGTAATAACATTTTAGAGCTGGGACATTTTTTTCACTTAATCTAATTATCTGTGTACATCTTATTGCTACAAGTAACTGCAAACCTATTTGGAAACAATCAGGATGAAGAACTTCAGTGGATGAGTGAATGAATCCAGCTCCTTTTGCAGCGTGGTATTGCAGGCTCCTTCACCCTGTGCCTTTGTTGAGTATTTGAGATATGGATGGATTTTGGACAGGACTGAGGGAATGGCCCTTCTCTTACAAGTGGGAAGAAAAAAAGGGGATAATGAACTCTGGAGGTAGTACTCCTAACCCCAGGACAACCCTCAGTCATATAGTCATTCATTATTTGATTGGATTCCACTGCTGAACACAAAAAGTTATCTACTCACTAAATAAGGCCACCTATGCCTCTCCGTGCTCAAACAGTTCCTTGTTTGGAGGCTGAATTTATGGGTGGAACAGCATTAGCTGATTTATGTTTAGAAGAAAGACCCTCTTATCTTGAGTTATGGTTTGATGCCTTGCCAAGACTTACTGGCAGGTTATGATTTATGATTGTTTCAATGATTCATGGGTCATGTTCACAATTATATTGATAAAATAAATATTCCTTGCATATGCAGTTTTCATTATGCACTTAAATATTGAGACAGTATTGAATGCTTTCAAGTTTTTCTCATGGGCCTCAGGCCCAAGATCTACAATAATAATCGTGTGTAATGTTTGGAGAAACTGTAAAATTAGTTAAAAGTATTCAAACTGTTATCACTGTGTTTGCTGCTTCCTGGTCAGTGCTGTAGCTAAGACATGGCCAGCAAGGTCCAGGTAACTGTGGTGACAATCCAGGTAACCGTGGTAATGGTCCAGCTAATCATGATGTGTTGAGGCAGATGCAGGGCCAGCACCTGGAACTGAAGTTGTTGATTTGGATGAGGTAGGTTGGAACTCAGACTAAGTCTCAGACACTGAGCAAACGTCTAGTCTGGTGATCTGGGTGTGATATCTTAAAGGTATGGTGCATCAGGGAGCCTGCCCTAATGTAAGGATTAGGCCTCTGGGGATTTGACCTGAAGGAAGGTGGAGGGTGTATGTTACAGTTTAAAAGGAGGAAAGAATGAGATCAGTAGGAATCTCCTAGGAAGGCTGGCTATCTTCCAGGAAGTTCTCCCCAGGAGTGTAGGAGGCAGGTTAGCTTCATCTGGTCCTTGGCTTTCTGAGCTCATAATGTGATTCTCAGTTAGTGTTCTCAAAAGTAATTAAACTGGAGGACTGACTTTCACCCAATGCACCAGGGACTGATGATTAAAAACCGAAGTACCAATTTATTACTTTACAGGCAGAACTCAAAGCAGAGGAGATATTAGATCTTCTGCCCAGCTTATTCTCTCTTTATAGACAAACCTAGATGGGAACGAAATGATAGAGGCATCTTGTGAAGCATGGGCCCTTAGCAAGGGGAGGTGCTCGATCCATTAGTCCCATGTACTCATTCCCATTCACAGGGTATTCTGCCCCATGAACAGGTTTCCGGTACCTGGAGTAAATAAGGCTTCTTCCTTGCACAAGGCAGTAGACAGAGTCATAATTTTCTCCTCACCTGTCTTTTTCTCTGCCTGCATTACTGATCATTTCCCTTCTTCTTGGCACAATATTTCTGTAGATAGGCTAGTATCTTTTTGGTTCTAGTCAGATATTGCTGACTTGAGAGCCATTCTGCCTCTTCATGGTGAATTGGCATAACTCTTTTCTGATCCATTAAATGTTTATTTTAAGGTTTAGCTCTC
This sequence comes from Rhinolophus ferrumequinum, assembly GCF_004115265.2. Lineage (NCBI taxonomy): Eukaryota > Metazoa > Chordata > Mammalia > Chiroptera > Rhinolophidae > Rhinolophus > Rhinolophus ferrumequinum. The sequence continues at coordinate 6,612,350 of NC_046302.1, forward strand.
AAAGATCATCCACTTTTCAAGTCCTGGAGTGGAAAAGTTGTGGAATAGAAGGCCTTCATTATGAACCCAAGTACTAGCTACAGTGAGTAGTGAAGCTGAGTGAAAAGGATCCCAGAAACAGCCATATTTAAAGACCTAAGCAATAGGAAAGTGTGGAATAAAGGTGAAAATATCATCATATTCATTGGCACATCACCTTTGGTATTTTACACGGCTGAGGCACAACCATATCTATGATTAAGTTCAGGACTACAGATGGCAGAAAGCAAAAACATTACTTCTCCCCTTCCTCATTCCATCCCTTCCTTCCAACAATTTAAGGTTTAATGTCTTCCTTGTACCATTGCTGAACATACAATTGTCAGGTATTAATTTTTAATTACGATTTGCATTCTGTGTCTGAAACATTCCATGTTTAAGTGATGTTGCTCTTGTTGTTTGTTTATTATATCTGTCCTCTACCTTGGAAATTTGTTTTCCATTTAGATTGATTTTTAGACAGCAGTAGTGGATACATTTCCTTTTATATACCAACTCCATCTTGATTTGTTTTTTCATAGATTTTTAAAATTGTTTACCTTCTTTTGGTCTTGTTCTTTCCTCCCAATGGGATGATGCTGGATGGATGCTTCACTTTCTTTACTGATTGCCTCACTGAAACATTTGCTTCAATTAGAGAAATTGGCATATCTAAAAGGTTCTTAAATATTTCAGAAAAATAAATGGCAGATAAATTTCCTAAATAGTTAATTGTTGGGATTTTAACTTCTGGGAAGATGGAGTAGATGTAATTTTCCCTACTCATCCCATTAAGCACAACTAATATCCCTGGATATTACATATAAAACAAACATAAGAAGACTCTGGAAAGTGGAAATAAAAAAACAGACTGGCTGGTGATGTGGGTACTCATGAAACTGCATGGTGGTGGGTTGCTGGAAAAGACCAGGAGCTGGAAAAGTTAGCAATGTGGAAATACCAATGGGCACAGATAACAAAAACCAACAAAACCCTGCTACCTCTCTCTATTCAAAGACCCAGGAAACAGGCAATATAGCAAATCAGAAAACTTTTAGATAATAACCACTGTACTAAAGCCAAATACCACAGAAAAAAGTGTGGCTCTATCCCCACCAACACAAATGGGGTGTCTAGAATTCCAGTCTTGTCAGGCTGTAGTGAGAAATCTCAACACCCCACAAGGGTGGTCAGAGGAAATGGAATAGAGAGTTTAAACTTTTGGCCCCTTCATTCAGCTTCAGTGTCACATGGAGCCATGTGGAAGGTGCGTACTTTCTCCCTACCAGGCAGAAATGTGGGTGGTGTCAGAAGAGGCTTACCGGGACTTTTGCCACTATCCAGGAGTAATAAGGATCATGGTGTCAATGAGGCTATGTAGAGAATAGTAATGAGGTACTTCTGTTATTCCAAGTAGTACAATAAAGCCTAGTGGGAGTTAAGCCCCCAACTTCTGCCCAACAGTATTGAGTATCCTCTCTTCCCCTTGTGTTTCCATAGATCTGAGTGGGAAACCTGGACTTCCACTCTCATCTGGTGGTAATGAGGCAGCACATTCTCCCTTCCTCTGTTGAAGTGATATCAAAGGAAGCCAGCTGGGCTTAACTAAAATCCAGAGTTTGATAAGATAATACCCCAAATATCCAGGTTTCAAAAGAAAGCCACTTATGACACCAAGAACCAGGAAAACCTCAATTTGAATAAAAAAATATAATCAATAAGTGATAACACTGACATGACACAGATGTTAGAGTTATCTGAAAAAGGTTTTAAAGCAGCCATCATAAAAATGTTTCCGGTCGGCCCAGTGGCTCAGGTAGTTGGAGAACCAAGCTGAGGTCTCCAGTCCAATTCCCACATGGGCCAGTGAGCTGCGCCCTCTACAGCTAAGATTGTGAACAGCTCTCCCTGGAGCTGGGCTGCTGTGAATAGCCAGAGGTTGGTGTGAGCCGCTGGCAGCTGGGGGGTGAGGGTGGGGGGATGTTTCAATGAACAATTACAAACATTCTTTTATTTTTTATTTTTATTTTTTATTAGTTTCCGGTGTCTAAAACAATGTAATATCTAGACATTTACACCCCTCACAAAGTGATATCCCCTCCCCCAATCTATTATCCCCTGACATCATATATAGCTGTTATAATTCCATTGACTCTATTCCCTATGACAAAAATTCTTGAAACAAATTTAAAAAAGAAAGTCTCAGCAAAGAAGTAGATAATATAAAGAAAAAACAAATAGAAATTGAAGAACTGAAAAAATATATATAATAACCAAAAATTTAAAACTCAGTTGACGGGCTCAGAATGAATATAATGAAGGAAAAAAAAACATATATTTGAAGAGAGAACAATACAAATTATACAATCCGAATAACAGAGAGAAAACAGACTGAAAAAAATGAACAGATCTTCAAGAACCTGTAAGATTATAACAACAAAAACAATCTAATGTTTTGTATCATTGCAGTCACAGGAGAGGAGAAAGAAGGCAGGATTGAAAACTAGACAAATTTGCAAAAACACATACACACAGATTCTAGAACTGAGAGAACGCCAAATATGTAAACTCAAAAAAATCCACACCAAGACATATCACAGTCAAACTTCTGAAATTTAAAGATAGAAAAACCTTGAAAGTAGTGAGTGAGAAAAGGCACCTGTAGGTGAAAAACAATTCAAATGACAGTGGAGTTCTCATCTCAAATCATGAATATCAAAGAAAGTGGCACAACAGTTTTGAAGTACTGAAAGTAAACAAATGTCAATTCAGAACTCTATGTCCTTCAGGAATGAAGGGGAAATCATGATGAAGTAAAAATTCTTAGATAAACAGAAATGAAGAGAATTTGTCACCAGTAGTCCTACTAGAAAAAACAGCTAGAGAAATTCTCTGAAAAGTAAAGAAAGGGTAAGAGAAGGAAATTGTTAACAACTGGAAGGAAGAAAAAACATGGAAATAGTAAAAACATGGATAAGTGCAATATATTTTTTTTTCTCCTCTTGAATTTTCTAAATTAAATTCAATAGTTAAAGGAAAACTTATAGCCTTATCTCACGTATATCTAAATATATGAAGAGACAATATTTAAGACTGGGTGATGGTAAAGGGATGTACAAGGAGGTAATTTTCTATTCTCAGATTGGTAAAATGTTAACACCAGTAGACTGTAGTAAATTATGCACATGTAATATAATACCTAGAGTAACATTAAGAAAGCAATACAAAAAGATACGTCAAAAATACTATAGATAAATCAAAATGGGAGTTCTAAATAAATGTTCAAGTAACCCATGGGAAGAAAGGAAAAAGAAAAGAGAAATGAAAAACAGAAAAGATAAAAACATAAAAGGGCAGACTTAAGTTCTAACATATCAATAATCACATTTAATGTAAATGGTCTACATATACCAATTAAAAGACAGGACTTGACAAAGTGGATTTAAAGAGCAAGTTCCCCCTCAAAAAAAAAGAAAGCATAGCCAACCATATGATGTCTGTAAAAAACTCACTTCAAATATAACAGTATAATTAAGTTAAAAGTAAAAGGATAAAAAATATTGCCCTGGCCCGCGCGGCCACAGAGGTTTGGCCTGAGGGGGAAGGGCGCAGAGATTAAGAAAAGACGCAGAGACAGGAAAGAAAGCTTGGATTGGGAGGTCCACCGTCCACGGATGGCGGAGCCGTGCCACAGTCTTTATTCCACACACAGTTTATATACAGTCTTAGAACAATTGTCTATACAAGCAAGAATTAGCAGAATAAGCAAGTATCAGTAGAACATTCTGTTTTGTGTATTGGCAAGTTTGTATGTCTGTGGCTGCATTAGTGTTATCTTGTTCTTCCTGGGCAGATGCTGAGATGAGGCTTCCCATGTGAATGACCTTGCAGGCTGCAAGGACCTTGTCAGCTTATAGCCTGCTCCCTACAAATATCATGTAATATAAAATGATATATTATGTAATATAAAAAGATCTATCACATTGTTCAAAAGAAAGCAGGCATGGCTATATTATTATCAGATAAAGTAAACTTTAGAGCAAAGAAAATTTCCAGAGACCAAGAAGGTCATTATATAATTGTAAAATGGTCAATACATCAAGAAGATGTAGCAATCTTAAAACAACAGAGCTGCCAAACATGTAAAGCCAAAACTGATTGACCTGAAAGGAGAAATAGCAAAAATCCACATTTCAGCTGGAGATTTCATCACCCATCTCTCAACACTGATAGAACAACTAGCCAGAAAACCAGCAAGTTATAGAAGAACTCAAAAATGCCATCAACAAACAAGATCTGATTCACATTTATAGAACACTACACTTCAAACAGAATACATATTATTTATAAACATCCATGGAACATATGCCAATATAGACCATGTCCTGGGCCATAAAACACACCTCAACAACTTTAAAAGAATTGAAATCATACAGAGTGTGTTTTATGATCACAATGGAATCAAACTGGAAATCATTATGAGAAAAATAATTAAAAAACTGCAAACACTTAGAAACTAAACAATGCACTTGAAAATAATCCATACAACAAAGATAAAGTATTAAGGGAAATAAAAATACATTGATTGCATGAAAATGAAAATACAACACATCAAATTTTGTGGGGCACAGCTAAAGCAGTGCTGAGAGGGAAATTGATAGCAATGAATGCTTACATTTGAAATGGGCAAAAGTCTTATATCAATAATGTAAGCTCCTGTGCCAAGAACCTGGAAAAAGAGAATGGGGGAAAAAAAGAAAAAAAACCCAAAGCAAGCAGAAGGAAGGAAATTATAAAAATAAGAGTAAAATGAAATTGAAAAAGAAAACAATAGAGAAAATCAATAAAACAAAGAGCTGATTCTTTTAAAAGATTAATAAAATTGACAAATTTCTAGCAAGACTACCAGAGAAAACAAGAGAGAAGACATAATTGGTCGATGTCAACAATGAATAAGGGACTACAACTATAAATCCTGAAGATATCAAAGGACTATAAGGATAAATAGTATAAACAACTCTATACAAGCTTGGTAAATTAAATGAACCAGTTCTAAAACCAATTTCAAGGTACCACAGTACTCACACAATATGAAAGGAATAATTTGCATAGCCCTATAAATATTAAGGAAATTGATTTATATTAAAACTCTTCCAAAAATAATCTCCAGGCTCAGATGGATTCACTGGATAATTCTACTAAATGTTTAAATCAACAACACTTTTGTAAATATTTCAGGAAATAGAAAAGGAGGAAGCACTTCCCTGTTCATTTAAAGAAGCTGGTACTGTACTGGTACTAAAGCCAGACAAAGATAATACAAAAAGAGAAACCTACAGATAATACAAAAAGAGAAACCTACAGACCAAAGAGAAACCTACAAGCTATTGGCAAATAGAATTCAACAATATATGAAATGAAATATATGCTATGGACAACTTTTTCCCCAGGGATGCAAGGCTGGCTCTATATGTAAAAATCAGTCAATGTAAAACACCATATTAACAGCTGAAGAAGAAAACTCACATGATCATATTGATTGATGCAGAAAAAATATTTGATAAAATTAAATACCTTGTCATGATAAAAACTTTCAGAAAAATAGAAATATAGGAATATTCTCAACTTGATTTAAAGAAAATCATCTGCAAAACACTTACAGGTAACATTACACTTAGTAGTAAAAGACTAAATGCTTTCCTCTAAGATTAGGAACAAGGCAAGGATGTCCACTCTCACCATTCTTATTCAATACAGTATTGGAAGTTCTAGCCAGTGCAATAAGACCACAAAAGGAAATAAAAGGCACATAGGTCAGAAAGGAAGATATGAAACTGTTCCATTCTGCATATAATTGTTGATGTTAGACAATCCCCCAAATCTACCCAAAACTCTTAGAACTAATACATGAGTTTAGCGAGGTTTCAGGATATAATATTATCACATAAAAGTCAATTGCATTTATATATACTAGTAATGAACAAAGGGGCATTAAAATTAAAAATACAGTACCATTTACAACTTCTCAGAAGTAGAAACAGGTGTAAGTCTAACAAGCATGCACGAGTTTTATGCTGAAAATTGCAAATTGCTGATAAAACAAATTTTTAAAAAGAGATATAAAACAAATGAAGAAGCATACCATGTTCATGGATTGAAAGATAATTGTAGTGGAAACTCTGGCAGTTTTTATTTTTTATTTTGGTAATGCAAGTATATGACTTAAGCTTTGATTGCAGAGGCATCTACTTCAAAGAGGTATACCCTTCAAAGATGGCTACCTCAAATAACACGTTAGTCACATGCCTAGATAAAGAGCCTCCCCCCCCCACCCCGAGGGTCCTTTGTTTCAGAGATCTTGGTTGATTTCAATAACTGACCATTGGGCCACTCATTTTTCTCTCTTCCTATGCTTTAAATTATCACTCTTATGTTTTAAATTCACCAATAGAGAATGAGCCTGTGAAATACTAGACTCCTACACTTAATCACATTAAAAGCAATTCCCAGGCTTATACATGCTCTCTCTTTCTCTAACCATGACCTCACTGTGTGTCCACAGATGTGCTGTGTAATTTCCAGTTCTTGTAAGTAATAAATCTTTATATTTTTCAAAGTTTCCTGATGGTTATTGCTGAAGAATGTCTTGTGATCATAATAAGAATCACAAGGGCCAGTCCAAACACAATATTGGTTATTAATAGGCTGACACCAGCACATAACAGTAATATAGTAAAGGTGTCAATTGATATACAAGTTTAATGCAATTCTTATAGAATTACAGCAAGACTTTTTTTATTGATAGGATGAGATTATTTTAAAATTTATGTGGTAACACAAAGGAACTAGAATAAGTAAAACACTTTTTAAAAAGAATAATAAAGTTGGAAGATTCAGTACTTGAATCAAGATTTATTATATAGCTTCAGTAATCAAGACTGTGTGGTATTGGTGGAGTCACAGACATACAGATAAATAGAACAGAATCAAGAATCAAGAAACAGACCCATATGAATATGCCCAACTTAGTTTTAACAAAGGTTGAAAAGCAATTCGATGTAAGAATAATAGTATTTTCAACAAATGGTGCTATAGCAAGACTAAAAATGAGACTAAAAATGTAACTTGACCTAATTCTTACACTTTATATAAGAATTAACTCAAAATTGGTAACAGAATTCAGTGTAAAATTTTAAACTATAAAATTTCTAGAGGGGCGGATGGTTAGCTCCTTTGGTTAGAGTGCGGTGCTCTTAACAAGGTTGCTGGTTTGATTCTCGCATGGGCCACTGTGAGCTGCACTCTCTACAACTAGATTGAAACAACTACTTGACTTGGAGCCGATGGGTCCTGGAAAAACACACTTAAAAAAAAAAAAAGAAAACTTCTAGAAAGAAAAATAGGAGAAAAATTTTTGTTATTTAGGCTAGGCAAAGATTTCTTACACTTAACACTAAAGCATGTCAATATAAGAACCATCCAAACCTGTAGAGAATTTTTTGTAACAGTTTCTTTGAGCCAAGCTGATGACATACAAGTATGCTAGGGAAGAAGATCTCAAATGCAAACAGATGAGGAGACTTTCACCAAAGAGAATATACAGATGGAAAATAAACACATGAAAAGACCATTGACATCTTTAGCTATTAGGAAATACAAATTCATACCAAAATGAGATATCACTACAAGCTTACCAGAATGACTAAACTAAAAAATAGTGACAACACCTTATGGAGAAACTGGTGGTAATATAAAATGGTACAGACACTGGAAAATAGTTTGGCAATTAAAAAACCCCAAAAACTAACCATGCAACTAACATATAATCCAGCAATTGCATTCCTAGACGTTTATGCCAGAGAAATGAAAACTCATATTCACAAAATTAATTTGTACCTGAATGTTCATAGCAACTTTATCCATATAACTTCAAGTTGTAAACAATCCAGATATCCTTCAGTGAGAGAATGATTAAACTAAGTTGCTACATTCATGTCACGGCATATAACTCATCAATTAAAAAAAATACATGTTATATACACACAGTGCATTGGACGAAACGCCAGAGAATTATGCTGGGTAAAAAAAGCCAATTCCAAAAAATTACATGTTAACGGATTTCCTTTATATAGCTTTATTGAAATGATAAAACTATAGAAATGGAGAACAGATTTAGATGCCAGAGGATAAAGGTACTGTGGAAGGGAGGCCCAAAGGGAAGGAACTGTGGCTATAAAATGGCAGCAAGAGGGATTCTTTTGGTAATACAGTTTTTACATTGACTGTATCATTGTCAATATCTTAGTTGTGATATTATAGTACAGTTTTGAAAGAAATTATCATTGGGGGAAAATAAGCAAAGGGTACATGGGACCTCTCTGTATTATTCCTTAGAACTACATGTGAGTCTAGAATAATTTCAAAATAAAAAAGTTAATTTTACAAGTTAATTATTATGAATGAAGAGTTGATTTGACACAGATTTCGTTATACACTGGGATTGATTCACATTAGAGTTATCTCTTATTCACCTTTCTCTTAGTTGTGAATAAGGGTGAATTTCCATTTGAAAGTTGTTGTTTTGTATTTTTATGCTTAGTTAATTTATTCGCTTTCCAAGAATTATGTCTTGATAGTACTGATGATTGAATGGAAAAATTTTACTTAGTAAAAAAAAAAAAATTATAACACTTAGTCAACAGTGTATAAATTCAAACCCATGAGACTGAAAATTGATTACACTTAGAATTTTATATTTTTCTTCCCAAGATGATATGGATTTCAGATCCTAATATTTGTTACCTTGTATTTTGTTTTTAAATATAATAAGTATAGTTTTACATTACACATGTTCTATCTGGAGAAAAAAATCATCTGGTATCTTAAGAGATCAGAGGAAACACAAGGTAGCAACAAGTTTTAACAACCAGTTGTCAGTGGGAGTATATAAGAGAAGTTTCACTTGAATTTGCACCCTTTTTCATTTACTAACAGTAAATAAGTTACTCTCTCCAAGGCTATTTCTTAATCCGTAAATTGGTAATAAAATAACTATTTTGGGGGATTGGGAGGAATGCTCCCTGTGACAGTCTTCATGAATTGTGAAGATCTCTGCAAGTCTAAGTGAAGGCTGTTTATCTGATGTAAATGGGACAAAATTAATTGAAAACAAATCCTTCATTGAAAAACAAAAAGGATGATGGATGATGTAATATTTATCTAAATTTTAGAAGACAAACAAGGAGGCATCCTTGGATAAATTAGTAAGATATTTTGAGATCATGTGGAAGCTTTTGCTATAGAAATAGTGGAGGTGGAGTCAAGATGATTAAAACTCTTGGGCGGAAGGAAATTTTCACTTGCCTCTAACTTACCACACTGATAAGTTAAGTCGCGACAGTTTATATCTAAAAATGTTACTGGCATGTGACATTACTATACTATTACTATACTCTTCTGCTGATGCAGTTGCAAATATATCCTTTCTTCACAAAAAAGTGCTCACAAAAAATTATCTGAAGAAATATAGCCACGGATAACTGCAGTACTCTGGGATGAGTAGTTTGCTCCACTTAGGGAATTCAGTTATACTTGCTATAATCATCATGAAATATAAAGAAAACTGAGACCTAGAAACATTAGTGCTAAACCAAATTAACAACACTTTAGAGACAGGATTGTATTAAGAAGCTATGTCTCATTTCTCTGTTTAATGCTGTTTCTATCACATTGCAAATAACCTTAAATCTACCCATTTGTCACAGAGCATTGGTTTTGAATTCTAGACAGAATAATTCAGCTTACTTTACTGTTGGGTTCCTCTTGTGTGGGGAAAAGATAGGATTCAAATAAATGGACTTATAAATCGTTTGGTATTTATAAGACAGAAATAATCATCATTCTGTTTCTCTTTCATTTATTCTTTTTTGGTGCATTTTTGAATCTCCTCTCAACTTATGACTTTCACAAGTTGAGAGATGAGAACTGGTCTCATACTAGAACATTAGGGCTAGTAATTTGTGATCACATTGGAATATTCCATTATTTTTGTACGTATTTTATTGAATAGCCTTAATGTTATTAGTATTCTTTATAAAAATGTTTCTATATCTTGTGAAAGAAACATTTGAATGATGTCATCATTGCTTAGGATCAATACCTTTTAAGTTTCTATAATGAAGTTACATAGAACTGGTATGACCTGTGTGGTTAAAGATTTAGTATGAATGTGATTAAAAGTGTTAGAAAGCTACTTGAATGCTTTGAGATTATTTGTTTAAGAAAGAAAACACTGACTACATGACTAAATAGCATACACACACACACACACACACACACACACTTCTTTTTGAGGGTGGATGTGGGACAAAGGGCTAAGAAAAGAATAAATAATGTGAATTGATTACACTGTATTACCCTTCACTATTTTTTAAAGAAAATTAAACACTGTATTCTAGAGGTTTCTGATTTAGTTAGCCAAGAAAGTTAGAATTATTAATACTACAAATCATAAAATGAAAATCAAAATTATCCAATGCCTCAAAGGAAGGCACTTTTAATTTTTTTTCTCAAGTATTTCATTATTCTTGCTGGTAAAATACAAGATGAATGGCTGGTCTAGAGCCTCCCTAAAGGCACTGGGTGCTTAGATAATAAAACAAAACTTTGGCAAAGGAGAGATTGTTTATGCTTTTCTTTTATTGCTTACTAAAGGCCAACATGTTACTTTAGAGAGATCGATATTCCTGAATTGCAAACTTTTTAGAAGCCCAAAGGAAATGGATCCTTGTCAAGCTTAAGTGTTAACCCTCTCTCTGCTATAGGGGATCAAAGCTGGTTCTCCCTTACAATTAATATTTCCCTGCTTTGGTGGAAAGGAGAGGTAATCTCCCAGGAGCTCATGACTCATTAGTCTTAGCTTTAGTATTATAACCAGCCTGCTCTTCCTCCTTAAGAAAAATATAATAATAAACTAGGTCTGGGGCTCTAGAGAGCACATGTAGGATGGGAATATTTGCTGAGGCCACGACTAAGTTCTCTTTATTGTTCTTCAGTCTCAAGCCTTCAACTTAAACAGCTCTCCTCATTGAGGCTTTTCTCTGGGTCCTGAGAGAAATTGGACTTCCTGCTATATGTTCTCAGTGTTATCTAATTTTTCTTCTATCATAACACTCTTCTTGTTTTATTGTGAATATTTGCTTAATTTTCTGTCTTCTTTGCTACACTGTAAACTCGATGAGCACAGAGACTCCATCTTGTTTTGGTTCAGAGTCAGGCACAAATAAATGTATGTATTTGCAGGACTGAGTGAATGTTATTAACTGGACTCCCACTACATCTGATCCCCTTTGGGCCTGTGTGGGTATCATTAGTCTCATCTCCAACATAAAGAAACAGAGGCTCAGTGTTGACATGATTTATCCTGGGTTCACAGTGAGAGGTAATTCTGGTAGTTTCAAACCGAAGTCTCTATATTGCCCAAGTTCATGTTCCTTCTACTTTAAAATACTTCCCTCAGTATTTCCTAAACTCCAGCCACTCCTGGTCCTGGGAGGCAGTCTAAGGAACCCACGCTCTCCCTCCCCTATGGCCTCATTGCAAGCACTGCCCAAGGGAATCTTCTTTGCCCCATTCTTATCTAAAATCATGTCAAGGAGTGCTAGACTGAAAGCAGCATTCTCATCCTCTAGGTAACTCACAACTTTTAGGGTGGAGAAGAGAGGTTTAGAGGGTAAGCAGACAGCTGGGGAAAACTTGCTTGGGGTAGCTTGGGTGGCATCTTTATAGCCTGAATTAAAGAGTGAGACCACATTTTGACATGCTCTGGAACGTACTGGAATCACAGATTGCCAACAAGTTAGACTGTCAGAGCTCCAGGAGAAAAACAAGCCTGTACCAGCCTATCTCAAAGCCTCAAAGATGTACAGAAGATTTAACCAGAGGAGTTTGTGCCACAGCCAAAGGAAACTGTAGCTCAGGAGCTGGCAAACTATGGCCCAGGGCCCAAATTTGCCTCACCGCCTGTTTTGTATAGACTGCAAACTAAGAATGATTTTTACATTTTCAGGCAACTTTTTAAAAAAATCATAAGAAGAATAGTATTTCATGACACATGAAAATTATATTAAATCCAAACTTGTGTGTCTGTGAATAACAGTCATGCCCATTTATTTACATATTGTTTATGGCTGATTTACGTAAACACTAGAGTTAAGCAACAGATAAGTTGCTGTAACAGAGATACCTACCTTGCAAAGTCTAAGCTATTTACTTTTGTGGCTCTTTTGAGAAAATGTTTGCTGACTTCTGCTTTAGTTGAACATTATAAAGAAGAAATTCATATCTTTAATGAGATGGCAAGGTTGCCTCTTATACCAATCTTTCGAGATAAAAATCTTCAATTGTTGAAAGTTAATAATCCATGAAGCCTTTATACTGCTTCCAACAATAGCAGCAACCATTAGTACAATCTCTCCAATTTTCAAAACCAGAGTTGGTTGAGCCACAGTTTTTCTAGTCTTTTGGGCTGGGGTCCCATGTTCCCAGGCACCATATTGGATGATGTTTCTTCCACCCTCTGCATTGTCAAGGCTTTGACATAGGCCACCCTCATTTTTCAACAAGGAAATCCTTTTTTTTCCGAGTTGTGGGTGAAAGGAAGTGATTTACATAAATATTTCTATTTACAGAACTGAATGGACAGGAATAATGGAGGAGAGCGTAGAGCTGTACGTCACTATTTCCTGTGAAAATTCTATTAATGCTTTTAAACAGAAAGCAAACTTCAACGAATATACTTGATATCTAGAATCTGTACAGTGATTAATAAGTTCAGAAATGACCATTTTTTTCTTACAACACGATGAATCATGAAACCACTTATTAGTAGCATCACCACATTGAATGGTAAAACATCAGTGTGCAGAATTATAATGAAATGACTCACTCATGGCGATGAGTTTATGAGCAATCAGGACCTGGATCAAGTTTTTCTTATCTGGAGGCTATTACCTTTACTCCACAATATCTTCATGCCTAACTACAAATCATCCTATGGAAACAATTTAAGAATTCTAATCATTTGTTATTGTGGCCATGGCCAGCCTCTGTGGCATTATGGAGAACCCAGTGACTAGATAGACTAATAGGCGTTTCTTTCGTGGATTGCATTCACTTTTCATTCAACCATACATAAATCCATCTAACAAACATTTATTTAGCAACTATTATGTCAACCCAAGAATTGAGGCTAAGATGTCAAATAAAACATCATCTTTGCCACCAGCAAGATTATGGGGGAGATAGACAATTACATCAATGATCATGTTGTGTTAAAATGTAATGAGCACACAGAATGGAGTAATGTAAATCATACTAGGGGAATTCTGGGGGGAATGATGCTTGAGATGAGTTTTGAATGATGAACACAATCTAACTTAGCTAAGGAAATGGATGGTAAATGACAGTCCAGGAATAGTGAAAAATGTAGAGAGAATATATATAGATGTAATGTAGAAAATAATAGAGTGTTTAAAAGCTTGACTCATTCACACATACCGCCCCCCCCCACTTGAAAAGTTCAGACTTACACGTGTTAAGCACATCGTGGAAAGTTCGCGAACTTAATTTTCTGAACTTTTCGTGTGTGTGTGTGTGTGTGTGTGTGTGTGTGTGTGTGTGTGTGTGTGTGTGTATTGGTTGTAGTGGAGAGTGCCTATGAAGAAATTGAGACTGGTATCAGATCAAAAATTGTTTTGTATGCTGAGGTAAAACAAGTTTAAACATTTTCTATAAGCTGAGAGAGAAAAGCCACACAAAGGATTTAAACAGAGATGTGTTGTAATCAGTCTTGTGTTTTAGAAAGATTATTTAGTAGCATTATATAATAGGCAACATAGTTGGGACTAGTCTATAGAGAGGGAGATCAGTTAAGAAGCTATTGCAAAAACTGAAGCAGATTTTTCAACAATAAAATTGAACTCCAAATTTTTAGAGAAAATAACTGCAAACTAATTTCATGTATCTAAATGATATTTTAAGACGAAGAATTAAATAAAGACATTTTCAGACAAAGAATGGGAATAGTTTACCATTCATAGAGCCTCACTGAAAGAACTGTTAAAGGACTTACTCAAGGGAAAGAAAATTCAACCAAGAACGGAGGACTCAAATGAAATAATACATGATGATTGAGAAGGTGGTACTTTTATGGGTAAGTCTAAATATATATTGACTACATATTACAATTGGCTATTTGAAGAAAATTTCTGTGAGGCCATGTAAGAAACTATTAACAGAAGTTAATTCTGAGAGATGATTTTTATAATAATAATAGGAGAAAGACTTTTACTTTTCTTTATTATTGTTATAAAATAAAAATGATGGTAAATAAATTTTTACATCAGAGTTGAATTTTTTTCTTAAGAAATAAAATTATTCTTATTTTACTCAAATAGGTTGAAGACATAGCTGTGCTTTTTTAAAGATGCTTGAGAAAATATATTTATTGCTTCTGAATTTTGTGAAGTTTAAATTCTTGCTACCAAATAGTCATAAAACACTTTGGTAGAAACACAGAGCAAAAATAAACAAATAATATGTCGTGAAACAAGCAAGAGAGATTTGACAAAATGGAACAAGGATGATAATGATAATAGGTAGAGGAATAAACACCAAACAGTAGGGAAGTCATCAGCTATAAAGCAAATTAAGGTCTTGTACTACTTGAAAGGAAGGTAAAGATATTTAATACATTTACAGAATGTTAATAAATATATATGTATATTAAAATTTTAGGGTAAGGACCAAAGAAGTGAGATTTTAAAGCACAAAAATAGTTCTCAGTAAAAAAATAATTCAAGCACAAAATAAATTAGTAAGAATGAAAAGCATTGCATGCACTCAAGATTTAAACAACATTTATGAAACAGATCCTGTAATCAAGGGAAACACTGAGAAGATAACCATCAAAATGCAAGTATAAACTGTGTAAGTCTTTGGCTGATTGCTAAACTACACAAGGTGAAGGTTAGACCCCTCCAGGGGCCATGCTAAAAAAAAATGGCAGCTGGATGCCGAAATCCAACTGATGCAAGACATCAGCTGCTGTACACCTAGGCATGAGAGATTTCACTGTTTGATTCCATCAGAACAAAGAACTCTATTAGAAAAAAAGAAACCCAAAAAGCCTCAGAAAAACAAGACAGATTCCAGTTTGTAAAACGTATGATGTATTATCTATAATGTCCTGTTTTCAATCAAAACTTACTTGATATAAAAATAAATAGAAAAATTTGTTCTATAATTACAAAAATTCAATAGAAACTGATTTCCAGTGACCCAGAATTGCATTTAGCAACAAAGAATATAAAATGGCTTTGTAAATATGTTCAAAGAATTTAAAATATGTTCAAAAAAATAAAGGAACACATGGTATAATGAATGAACACATAAGAAATCTCAACAGAGAAATGGAAATTATAAAAAAGAATTCTGAAAAGTCTTGAGCTGACAAGTACAATATATATATATATATATATATATATATATATATATATATATGAAAAATTCATAAGATGGATTTAACAACCTTTTAGATGGCAGGAAAAAATGAGTGAACCAAAAGATATGTAATAGAAATTTTGCAATTTTGAGAAGAAATTGATAAATAAATAAAATGATTGAAGAAAAATGAACAAAGACTCAAAGACTTGTGGAACAACATGAAGAAGATCCAACACATATGAAATTGGAACTTCAGAAGACGAGAAGAAAGAGAATGGGGGATAGAAATATTTGAAAATTAATGACTGAAATGCCTAAATCGGTGAAAGCCTTTAACCTACAGATCTAATAAGCTCAATAAATTCCAAATCATCTAAATACAAAGAAGCCTGACCAAATGCACCATAGTCAAACTTCCAAAAGCCAAAAAATAAAAAATCTTGAAAGCAACGAGAAAAAAAATTACATACTTCATACAGGTGAATAATGATTAGATTAATGGGCAATATTTCAAAAGAAACATGTTTTCTTTATATCTGAAATTAATAATAATAATAAAAAACTATGTACACACACACACACACACACACACACACACACACACACAAAGCCCCCTCCCTGTCGGTCAGCTAATTCAGATGGCTAGATGGAACTGAGGTTCTGAATTATGTATGAACTCTTGGTACTCATTGTTACGGAATATAAGGGTTGCCTTTGACATTTTAATTTTGCTTGATGAATCATCTGAAAAGGAGGTAATGTTTGTTTAGGTTGTAAATGCTGGAAGGAAAATGGTAATACAGGGTTTTTCACTGTTGGCTGTACTTGCAGCATATTCTGACATTTTTGTCAATCAATAATTTTTTTCTTTCAGAAACCAATTGTTGTTTTTAAAAATCATTTACCTGAAGTCCTACATGTCTGTTTCACTTGAGCTTCTTTTTCTTCTATTTCAGTTAACTTAAATGTTTTATTTTGGGCTTCTGCAGAAATTAAATCTACTTTATCATGTTAAAAGTTAAGCACTATTTAAAGTCCTGATATAGCCATTGTGTTTGCAAATTAGCTTGTGATGTAATCTAAAGTCAGAAAAGTAACCTCATAATATTCAGTATGATCCCAAGTATATTAAAAATCCATACAGATTGAGAAAAAATTTAAAAAGTGAAAGAAGTCAGAAGTTGTTGAAATGGCATAGTCAAAGAAAAAACTATAATCAAGAGTTTTATATCCATCAAACTATCTTTCAAAATTGAATTGTTAAAACATGTCTTCTTCGTAGCAGCTAGACAATACTCATGTGTATGGACAAAACACTTGAGGATTGTCTTTGTGACTAATTGTATAAAAGGTTATTTTAGTTTCTGTTCTGTGGAAAGTGTTAAGCATTCCAACAAAGGGCTTTAATGTAGATTTTTTTTTTTTTTTGGTACCCATGCTGTTGATTGCTAAATGTAATAGTCTGATCATGCTGCTGAATAAATATCTTTTTTTTTAATTAAAGTGCTTTTGTTTTGTTTTGGCCCAATATATGTTTTTAATTAAAGTTTATTGGGGTGACAATTGTTAGTAAAGTTACATAGATTTCAAGTGTACAATTCTGTAGTACATCATATATATATCATGTTGTGTATTCACCACCCAGAGCCAGTTCTCCTTCCATCACCATATATTTGATCCCTTTTACCCTCATCTATCACTCCCTCCCCCCTTACTCTCTGGTAACCATTAAACTATTGTCTGTGTCTATGAGTTTTTGTTTCTTCATTTGTTTGTCTTGTTCCTTTGTTTTATATACCAGTTTTGTATACCACATAGCAGTGAAATCATATAGTTCTTGAAGTGTTAAAACATTTTCAGATGAAAAAAATTATTGCTAACAGACTTATACTTCAAGATATACTAAAGAAATTCTTTCAAAATGAAGAAAAATGACAGCTGATGCTAATTTCATCCTCAACAAGAAAAAAAGGAGCATCAGAAATGGCAAATAAATATGAGTGCATTTGTATATATATGTGTGTAAATATGGATATACATGTATTTACCTTCAATTTTTATGAACTTCTGCTGCAAAATTTCTACATTTCATTGGAAGTAATTAAAGATAAACTGTAAGTAGATTATAATAAGTTAAAAATACATTTGTAATCTTTCAAGTAACCTCAAAAATCATTCAAAAAATGATATTAAAGGTGTCAGCAACACATACTCATTCTGACCGGATGTTTGGTGAAAGCCCTCGATTGCCAATCAATGATGGCCGCTCAATATTTTAGATTAGGATGTTGCCTGAGAGCTGCCAGATATATACTTTTTTGAGATACAACTATCAGTCTGTTATTGATCACTGATTGAAACTGTATCTATTATTAAATGACATAAATTATTTTGAGAACTGAAATGTTCTGCATGCAATGAGTTATGTCATAAAAATACTTCAATCAACAGGGAACTGCACAGAAGATTTCCGTCATCAAAAATAAATGGTGTATTGAAGAATATGTTACAGGGGAATCCACTTGAAGGAACCCATTGCATACATAAGCAAGTGGCAACTTTGTCTTTAAATCTCCCTGATGAGTTATTTAACCCATAGCTGATTAGACATCCCATATGATTAATATTGGAAGATCTCAAAAAAGTAGCAGGGCTTAAAAAAGAAATTCAAATGTGGAGGTTCAACACTCATCTCAAAGGTGGCTACATTGTGGGGCAGCTGGATGGCTGGGAGGCCAGAGGGCTCAGTTGGTTGGAGTGTGGGCTCTGAGTAGCAGGGTTGCTGGTTCAATTCCCGCATGGGATGGTGGGCTGCTCCCCTGCAACGAAAGACTGAAAATGGTGACTGGACTTGGAGCTGAGCTGTGCTCTCCACAACTAGATTGAAGGGCAACGACTTGGAGCTGACAGGCCATGGGGAGACGTGCTGCTCCCCAATATTCACCAATAAAAATTAAAAAAAAAAGAGGGAGGAAAGAGGTTTTAAAAGGAAAAAAAGTGGCTGCACTGTGACCTGCTGATGACCAGACAATTATTGTAGAAGGGAAAGATCAATTCACTCAATGGACAGAATTTAGAGTGATGTTCCTCAAGGTATCAGAGAAACTAAATTATATTAATAAAAATGTGCATGGATAGATATTCACTCTTGGGCTACAGTCAATAAATTTGCAATATGGTCTGGAAAATTAGCCTTGGATGACTGGAAAATAAATTTTGGTATCAATCTTGTTATGGAAAAACATTCAGACATTGTAATAACCATCCTTCAAAATGTCCCCCTATCCCAAACCCTACTTCCTGGTATTTAAACCTGTGTAGTCCTCTCCCTCATTGTAGCAGGATTATCTGTGTGACCAGTAGAATAAGGCAGAAGTCATGGCATATCATTTCCAAAGTTAGATTATAAAAGACACTGACTCTGTCTAGGTTCTTTCACTCTATTTCTCTCCCTTGGATCACTCATCCTGGGGAAAACCAGTGAATGTGGTATGCAGATGACTATGGTATTCAGATGACTGTAGCCATGGTAGACAGCTTTATGACCACTTCATGAGAGACTCTAACTCACCCAACTAAATTGCTACTGAATTCCAACTATGTTGCTACTGAGAAACTGTGAGATAATAAGTACCTATTTTTAAAAATTGTTTTGGAGGATATTTGTTGTGTAGTCACAGATAACTAATATAGTTATAAGAGCAAAATCAAAGTGGGGCAGGTTGATGTTTAAGAGTAAAAATTTCATATTAAGAAGGGCATGGGAGTCAACAAAGGAATGGGTTAGTACTCACTGGAGGTGGCCTCTTGGTTAAATTACATGAGTTGTCCTGGGGACATTCAACAATGGACAAAAAAAGACAGATCACACTGGCTATTTCTTCGGCTGAAAATGAGACTAAAATTTGTCCAGTTTGTCAACAGTTTCACTATAGACTAAAGGCTTCTAAATACTGAAAGAATCTAGGCAGGTGAGTGGAATACATTGGCTATTGGTGATGGCCCCAGTGGGACACAGAGGATTTTGAATGTGATAGACACTTATTTTGGATTTGGGTTTGATAATGGAAGCAATTGTTTCTAATACCATCAGTTGATTAGACAGAAAACATTATTTCAGTTTAGTTCTTTTTCTTATATATCTTCGTGTCATGGAACACATTTTACTGAAGATGCAGGGCAACAATGGGCTAAAATTACCATATACAGTAAACTTATCATATATTATACAATTCACAGAGCAGTGGATTATTAGAAAACTGAAATGGACAATGGACATCTGCTTACTAAATTGGGGCAGGAGATAAAGAATGAAAGGGATTGATTGTATGTCTAAACAATATGTGATATTAAGGTGGATCATCATCAATTAAATTGTAAGATATATTGGGAAATACAGAAAAGAGAGGAAAGATTTTAATTTACATAAATATCTTCCCCACTTTTCAAAATTTTTGTTTTTCTTTGCTTGTCTTGTAGAAGGAGACCCAAATGTCTACATTTTCTGATGCTGAAGAAGACAAAATGACAATGTTTTTAATTAATTGCTTAAATTCCTAAGGACATGATAATGTCAACTTTCCTTACTTATCTAAGTTAGGATTAACACCTTCAGCCTCCTTTCTACCTAGCAGATGAGGCAATCCTATATGCCTATATTTGTCCAATCTTACCTGGATCAATTAGGAATGGATGGAAAGGGAACCATATTGACTCATATTGCCACGCATTTATGAATCAATTCTTTTACTGAGCCTTGTAGTTCTACTATATTGAAGAAGGTATAGGTAAATAATAATACATGGAAAGAAGGTGAAATGATTACTGTAGTCACCTCTTATTCCCAGGGGATACTTTCTAAGACCTCCAGTGGATGTCTGAAACTGTGGATAATACCAAACCCTATATATACACTATTCTTTTTCCTCTACAGATATGACCATGACAAAATTTAACTTATAAATTAGGCACAGTGAAAAATTAACAACAACAATAATAAAATAGAACAATTGTACCAGTACACTGTAGTAAAGTTATCCGACTATGGGATCTCTCTCTCTCTGATAACCATCTGAAAACAGAGAAGGCTACAGGATGACGGGTGGCAGCGTATACAGTGTGGATACGCTGGACAAAGGGATAACTCATGACTCAGGTGATACTGAGATGGCACAAGATTTCATCATGCTACTCAGAATGATACGCAATTTAAAAGAAATAATTTATTTCTAGAATTTCCTTTTAATATTTTTGGACCACTGTTGGAATGGTGGAAAGAGGAAGCATGGAAAGTGAAACCGTGGAAAGCAAAACCATGGATAAGTGTAGACTATGGTATTGAGGGAAAGAGGACTAATAAATGTAAAATACAGCACTACTTTAGTGCCTATGAAATGTTCTGGACAAAAAAATGACATTGTCTCTTAGTTATATTCTCAAATGCCAAACTCCAAACAAAGACAGAATTATCAGACTGTATAAAAAACAATATCCATGCACTTAGAATAAAATGCACTTTAAGAAATGCACTTAGAATAAAAGAGACAAATACATTGAAAGTAAAAACAATGGGAAAATATACATTATGAAAACAGCAAGAATAAGAAAGCTGAATTGTTTATATTAATATAAAAAACAATAGACTTTAAAATAAGGAGTATAGCTAGAGACAAATAGTGATACCATATTTGGCCACGTATAATGTACTCCCATGTATAATGTGCACCCCTGTTTTGGCCCAAACTTTCAGGGAAAAAAAATCTTTCATTATAATTTTAAAATTTTTTTTATTTGTTTACATTTATGTACTTTTTTGTATTATAAAGGAATTTTAGCCTTTATTTTTAACATATTATGGCACAAGAAATTTTACGTAACAAATAATTACAAAAAGTAAGAACAGATACAAGGTTCAAGAAATTTTATGTACTAGTAACAAATTTACGATATTTATACATTGTAGAAGGCCAAGGACTCTTCGTTGTTGCAAGTTCTTTGTAAGTTCACCAAAACCAATAATCGTATTCCAGGGTATTATTTTGTATATGGATATCCTTATTGATTTCTAGAGTTACACTTTTAACTCATAAGCATAAATAAAAGAATTAAAAACATTTATATAGATACGGAATTAGTACTGTATAATGCGCCTTGTGTGCACCACTTGTATGTAGCCATGTATAATACACATCTTTATTTTCCCCTCACAAATTTGGGCAAAATAATGCACATTATACATGGCAAAATATAGTATTTTATAATGAAAAAATAGTCAATTTAAAAGAAAGAAATAATCCTAATAAATATGTGTATGTGTCTTATGATAGTGCCCAAAATATATTAAACAAAACTAAAGGGGGAAATAGAAAAAAGACCAATTTGTAGTTGACTTCAACACTCTTTCCTCTGTAACTAATAAAAGTAGACAATCAGTAATAATAGAAACTTGAACAACACTATCAAACAATGTGACTTAAATGATGTTCACAGAACACTGTACCCAACAATGAAAAAATATATTCTTTCTCAAGTGCACATGAATACCTACCAAGATAAATCGTATGTTGAGACATAAATCAAGTCTCAACTAATATAAAAAGATTGAAATCATTGCATATGTTCTATAGTAACAAAAATTAAGTTACAAATCAATAACATTGATTTCGAAATTAAACAACACATTTGTAACTAATTTACTGGCCAAAGAATAAATCACAAGGGAAACTAGAAAATATTTTGAATTCAATAAGAATGAAAGTAGATGAAAATTGTAGCCAAAACAGTATTTAGAGAGTCCATTTATAAACTTTGTATTTATGTTAAATAAGGAAGTAACACCTAAAAATAATTATTTAAGATTCCATCTTAAGAAGCTAGAAATTGAGGACATATTAAACCAAAGGAAATTTCGAATATCAAGAGTGAAAAAGGAGACATCAATTCAGTTTCTAAAGAATGAAAAGGAAAATAAGGGAATATTATGACAATCTCAATGAAATGGTCATATTTTCTGAAAAATCATACTTACCAATACTAACAGAAAAAGAAACAAACACATAAATTGTCCTTTATCAATGAAAGAAATAAAATTCATAATTTAAAATTTTCCTAAATCAAAGTCTCCAGACTCAGATGGTTTCATTGGCAAATTCTATCAAACATTTAGGGAAGAAAGAACAGTAATGCTACCAAAGCTCTTGCATAAAATTGAAGCAAATTAACCCTTCTCAACGCATTTTATAAGGACAGTGTGCCCATATGTAAGCCAGATAAAAAAATTACAAGAATAGAAAATAGAAATATCTCTCATATAATGTAGTCAACATATGTGCAAAAAGTCTGAACAAAACATTTTCAAATAAAAATATGTAAAAGAATAACAAATTTAGGAAAATGTTGTTTTATTTCTTACGTAAGGTTGCTTTAATATCTGAAAATCAACCGATATATTTCACTACATTCTCTTTTATATTAGAATAAAAGAGGAAAAAAACATGATTTTTCTCAATAGAGGACAAAAAAGCATATGGTAGAATTCAACACAAACAATAAAAACTATCTCAACAAGCTAGCAAGAAAAGACATCTTTCTAACCTGATAAAAAGACAGATGTGATAAATTTACAATTAACATCATACTTAATGGAAAAAGACTGAATATTTTGTACTTAATTAAGATCAGGAACAAGTCACTATGTCCTTTTAACATTGCACTGGAAGTCCTATAAAAAAAAAAAGTAAAAGTAACGCTGATTAAAAGTGAGCATTATTAACTTTATTTGTCAATTTGGTTATGTAAGTGGAAAGTCTAAAGAAATCCATTAAAAAGCTAAAGAAAAGAAATTATTTTAGCCAGGTTGCAATGTATTTTAGCCAGGCTGGTATTAAAAATTCAGCTGCATTTCTATGTATCAGTAAAAAACTCCTGGACATTGAAATGAAGCACAACCCCATTTATCAAACAACTTTATTTACAAAAGCATGAATAAAATTTCTTTGACTAAATTTAACAAAAGATGTGTGAAAAACCACACATCTTGCTCACTGAAAACTATAAAATTTTGCTGAGAGAAATTGAAGACTTAAATAAATGGAGAAATATATCAGCTTATATATTGGAAGATGTGATAGTTAAGACGGCAGTTTTTCCTAAATTGGTTTATAGATTCAATGAAATCCCAATCAAACCACAACAAGCTTCTGTAGAAAGTGTCAAGGGATGGTAATTAAAATTTATATGGAAACAAAAGAACTAGAATAACCAAAAGTATTTTAAAAAGAACAAAGTTGGAGAATTTATACTACCTGATTTTAAGACTTATTATAAAGTTACAGGAACCAAGACAGTGTAATGTTGGTTAAAGTATAACTATAAAGATCAATGTAACAGAATAGAGTTTGGAGATAAACCCACATGTATGTCTGATTGATTTTTGGCAAGGGTCCTAAGACAATTCAATGGTGAAAGCATAGTCTTTTCAAAAAATGGTACTAAGGCTACTGGACATATGTATGAATAAATAAAGTCAACAACATATCTAGACAACTCTGAATGGATCATAGACCTAAACATAAAAGCCATAAAACTTTCAGAAGATAACATAGAAGGAAATCTTTATGACCTTGGGGTAGGCAATAATTTTTTAAGTAGAATTCTAACTACAAAAAACAAACAAACATGAAAAATACAAAATAAGATCATTTGAGCTTTATATATAAATTTAAAACTCTTTTCTTTAAAATAAGAAAATGAAAAGGCAATTCTCAGACTACATACTTACCAGACATAAATATCTGAAGGATGACTTATTCAAAATATATATTTAAAAAAATTACAGCTCAAAAATAAGAAGACACAAGTTTTTAAAAATTTTTCAAATGATTTAAAAAGATTTCACAAAAGAAGTAATATAAAGAGCAAATAGCACTTTATAAAAAGTTGGTCAGCACTACTAGTTTTCAAAAAAATAAATATTAAAATTGCCAGACTCTCCAGAATAGTCAAAATTTTTTTTAAGTGTGTAATACCAAATGTCGGCAAGGATGTGAAACAACTGTAATTCATACATTGCTTGTAGAAATATGATACAGCCACTATAGGAAGTAGTTTTGCAGTTTGTTTTAAAGTTAAACATATTCTTACCATATGACTCAGCAATTATGATCCTAGGTTTTTACCTGTGAGAAAGCATATATCTGTACTAAGATTTGTATGTGAATATCCACACCAGCATTTTTTATTATAATCAAAATTGGAAACAACCAAAACATCTCTCAACTGGTGAGTGGAGAAACAAAATATGGTATATTTATAAAATGGAATAATACTCAGCAATAAAAACCAATGAACTACTGATACAACAATGTGAATCCTAAAAGCATCATGCTAAACTACATACTGTGAAAGAGACCCAAGATGGCGGAGTAGATAAACACTGCCTACTTCCTTCTGTGAACACATTAAAATTACAACTAAATTATAGAACAATCAACATGGAGAACAACCTGGTTTAGCTGAACAGAAGTTTTATAGCTAAGGATATAAAGACTGGCCAAGACTGGTAGAAAAGGCAGAGACACAAAGCAGGCTAGCCCAAACCATTGTGTGGTGGTTGAGGAATCAGTAGGGATATCTTGGCCTGAGGAGTGAGGGACCCCAGCCCCACACCAGGCTCACCAGCCTAAAGTACTGGTGCCTAGAAAAAAGCCACTACAACATCTAGCTGCGAAAAACAGTGAAGTATCTGACCATCTGGGTGAGATGAAAGATGGCAGGAAACACAAACATTCTCTTAAAGGACCCATACACAAACTCACTCACTCACGAGCACTCACCCTGGGCTCTGATGGAAGGATGGTGGTTTGGAGGTCGTCTGAGGCATATGGGCGGCAGACTGAACTGAGTGGCATTGAGGTGAAGGTTGGAGGAAAGGTGCCATTTTCCCTGTGTGGGGTCCTTTTTACGTTCAGCCTGCAAGTGGGTACCCTCTTTCCTGTGCTAGGCCCTTTCCCACATGGCCTACCTAATTCTGAATTGGTCTCATGAGCTCAGCTGGGACCCTGCCCTACCGAACTTCCCCAACGCTGGAGGCACTCTCTTGGGGAGTGGCCAACCCCACCTATATAGCACTCTTTCTTGGAAAACTATTGAAGTCTGCACCCTTCCCCCTGCCCACCCCCCTGACCCACGCAGGCACAAACTGGCCTCAGTGTGCTCTGACGCTTTTGCTGAATAGCTCCAGGCTCAGCACTGGCACAAAACCAGAATCGAAATTAACCTGGTGAACACAACTCTTTCCACTCTAGTGACTCCCTGAGACCTCGCCTCACCAACTTGCATACCATCAAGGCTTCATCAGTGACTAAACCTTAAGAGAGCTAGCATGTGGCAGTAGGTCTTGGGGTGCCCTGGCTTTTTGTGGAACTACATTAGGTCTGGAACTGATGGCAGCTGTCCTTGGTTTGCAGCGTGTCCTCTCCCAAGTGTTCCAGGTTTAGCACAGGCAGCGAAAAGATGTGGATCACTTTGTAGCTCTTACCAGGTAGAACCCGGCCAGTCACAGGCAGTGGCTGACCTGGGACTGCATTGGAGTCCTTCTCCAGAGGCCCAGAAACAACATATGTGAAAGTTGGCTTCAGACCACAGCAGAGCCCTCCCTATTAGCACCACAAGTGACATACACAAGGGGCAGTCTCAACAGGTACAAGAGCCCACTGGGGTGAATCCCATTTACTGGTGTAAGAACCCCTCACAGCAGCCCATAAGCTGTGGACATGGCTAAACCCCACAGCGAATCAGCCTTAGGGTCTGTCCCACCCACTGACATGCTAATAGCAATCTAGTCTCAACTACAGTAGGAAGGTACACACAATCCACACAAGAGATACTCCTGGAGCACCCAGAGAACGTGACCAAGGATTCTGTGCCACTGGGCTTCACAGGACACTCTAATAAAATAAGAGAAAGTAGTGATGTTTTATTTTTCGCAACATGAACGTAAATAACATTATTTATGACTGTCAAGAAAGGTGAAAGTATGGAGTTTATAAATGTATAAAAGATGTAGCTCTGGGTAATTCCAGGCTTATATTTTATTTTACTAGATAGTCTTAATACATTGAGAACATAATGAAAATGCAGAAAGCAAAAGGTGCCCTAAAAATGAAATCTGGTTGTCCATCTGTTATGAACTAAACTGTGTTCATCCCCTGCCTCCCAATTCAGTTATTAAGGCTGTAACCCCCAATGTGACAGTATTTGGAGATAGGGTCTTTAAAGAGGTAATTCAGGTTAAATAAAGTCATAAAGGTGAGGCCTTAATAATATAGGTCTCGTGTCCATGGAAGGAGAAGAGACACCAGAGAATTCTCTCTGTCTATGCACACACACCAAGGACAGGCCATGTGAAGACACAGTGAGAAGGTGGCTGTCTGCAAGCCAGGAAGAGGCCTCACAAAAAACAACCCTGCTGGCACCACATCCTGGATTTCTAGCCTCCAGAACTGTGAGAAAATTGATTTCTGTTGTTTAAGCCACTCTGTGGTATTTTGTTATGGCATCCCTAGCAATTTAATGTACCATCTAAATTGTTCCTAAATACAGCTTTTTACAATGTTTATAGGGATACAAAGAAGTACTTCTAATTAAGTTTCACACTGAAATTTAGACTTCTGGTTTAATTCCAGAGTCTCCTGTTTCTTTGATATGAAAAAGATAATTGAAGAAAGTTTACATATTATTATAGAAACAGAGCTTTTGATGGTTTTAAAACATTGAGAATGTTCCCAGATTAGTTTTTATAAGGCTAATATTTTCTCCTTTATAACTTGAATCACTGAGTTATTACATATACAACAAGAGACCTAATGAAATTGAATTTTAACAAAGAAACTATTTTATCATGTATCACTAAGTTTCCATGGAGGCTTTCTTAAGAAAGTATATTCATTCAAATACTGCTTCATAAACAATATTGGGTCTGACTGATGTTTTATGACATAAAAAAATCTCCTCAACTTTCTTTGCTATTGTTTTGGTGAAAAAAGTTTGTCCAGGTGCTGATAATCATAATGGAGAAAAGATGTTAGAAATCATTAGACTGCAGGAGTATGAATGGACTGATGTATAGATGGGCAAGGCAGAGAAATGGAAATTTAAAAAGAAAACTGATATTTTCAAGGGTGGAACATGGTAGTGTTTTTATTTTTATTTAATTGAAGTCTATATTTTATTCATGTTTCCTTAATTTTTGCCTAATGTCTTTTTTCTCTTCCAGATCCCATCTAAGATCCCACACTACATTTAGTCATCATGTCTCATTATGCTCTTCTTGGCTGTGGCAGTTTCTCAAACTTTCTTGTTTTTGATGACCTTGACAGTTTGAGGAACACTGGTCAAATATTTTATAGATTGTCCCTCACTTGGGATTTGTCTTTTTGTGTTTTTCTCATGATTAGACTGGGGTGATGGGTTTTGGAGAGGAAGATTGCAGAAGTAAAGTATTGTTCTCATCATCTCATATCAAGGATGCATACTACACATGATTTATCACTGTTGTTAACTTTGATCATCTGGCTGAGCTAATGTTTTTCAGGTCTCTTGAGTATAAACCTGATATCTCCACCCCCTTTCCAAATTGAACTTTTTGAAAGGAAGTCACTCACTATGTATGTTTTGGAAGCATTAATACACTGGGAGTTATACTGTATTTCCTTCAGGGCAAAGTATCCACATAAATTATTTGGGATTTCACTGCACAAGAGATTGTCTATTTAACTATTTGTTTGTATCAGTGTTGACTCCTGCATATTTATTTTATACTTGGGTTATAATTCAAAGTTACTTTATATTTTTGCACATATTGTTCTAACTTTGGACATTGAGATCTCTTTCAGCTGGCTCCTGTGTGTTCCTTTGGCATAGCTGGATCACAACAGGAGGTTTTTGAGCATTTCCTTACTTTCTGGACTACAAGATGCTGCAGACTCACCTTGAACACTTCCTGCCCCAATCCTGGAATCAGCCATTTCTCCAAGGAGCTTTGGTTTCTTTTATTGGAGACTGGTATTAGAAACCATGATCTGGGTACCAAGTGTCCTCATTACTATTGCAGTATCATTGCTTCTAGGCCTTTCAGTTGGCAGCAAGAGAATGTATGTATAGGTACTAACTTGTGCATATATATGTATCTATAAATATTTCCGTATATTGCCATCTCTATCTACATTAAATTAAGCATGAGTTCATATTGATGTCTCATGGATCATTATAGCCTCCTCCCTTTGCTTGTCCATAACCTTTTACTCCAACACAGAGAAATCTGGCTCCCACCATCTGCCACACATTTACTTAATTGTTCCATTCCAGTACACGGGTTAAGTGATTTTTGAATTGTTAATTTGTACCTCTGTGGGAAAAGACTTTATCAACTAAAGTACAGTGCTTAAGTACAGTTCAGTTTGCCTTTCATCTTACAGACTCTGCTCATTTCCAAAATTAGGTCAGCACTATATCCCGTACCCACTTTAGTGAGTTTGCCTTGCACATTCGTAATATAGTCAGGCACTTTTTCACACTCTGCATTCCATCCTGTCTATTCTGTCTACTAATTGAATTCTTAAAAATTTTGTGTACATTAAGATTCATTCTTTCTGCTGTAAAATTGTATGAGTTTTGAAAAATGCATAGTGTTTTATATCTACCACTATCCAACAGATAGTTTCATCACCCTAAAATATTCCCTTTGCTTCATCTGTTCCAGCCTCCCTCAGCCTACTCTCTATGCGCCTGCAACATATGATCACTCTATCTCTGTAGTTTTTCTTTTTCCAGAATGTCATATAAATGAAATCTACAGTGTGTGATCTTTTCAGACTGACTTCTTTCACATTGCAGTAGGCATTTGAGATTCACACATGTATTACTATGGCTTAATATTTCATTGATTAAAATTGCTGAATTGTATGGATGCACCACAGTTTGTGTATCCATTCACCTAATTGAAGGATATCTTGGTTGTTTTCACTTTTTGGTGATTACAAATAAAGGTGCTAGTAACATTCATGTGCTGATTTTGTGTGGACATGTTTTCAAATTACTTGAGTAAATACCGAGGCTAGATTTTCTGGTAAGGCACTATTTAGCTTTGTAAGAAATTACCAGACTGTCTTCCAGAGTGGCTATAGTATTGTGCATTTCCACCAGCAATTAAGGAGGGTTCCTGTTCCTTAATATACTCTCTAACATTTGGTATTGTCAATCTTTTGAATTTTGGTCATTTTAATAAATGTGTAGTGGGATCTTATTGCTTTTATAGATTGAGATATAATTGACATGTAACACTATATTAGTCTAAGTATATATGTATATATATATATAATTATGGAATATTATTTAGCTATAATAAAGAAGATAAACCTGCAATAATTTTACTACAAAAGTTTTAGTTAACATTCATCACCACATATATTATAGGTTGGTGCAAAACTGATTGTGATTTTTGCAATTATTTTTAACCCTTTAAACCACAATTACTTTTGCACCAACCTAATAGTTAAGACAATTTTTTTTCTTGTGATGAGAACTTTTAAGTTCTACTCTGTTACCAATTTTCAAATAAACAATATAGTATCGTTAACTGTAGTTATCATGCTGTACATTACATTGCCTTATTTATCATATTACTGGAAGTTTGTATCTTTTGACCACCTTCATCCATTTTGCCCATCCCTGATCCCCTGCCTCTGGCAACCACTAGTCTGTTCTCTATATTTATGAGTTTAACTTTTAAAGATTCTATATATAACTGAGATCATTCAGTATTTGTCTTTCTCTGTCTGATTTATTTTACTTAGAATAGTAAAGGTCCATACATGTTGTTGCAAATGGCAGGATTATCTTCTTTATTGAGGCTGAATAATATTCCACTACGTATGTATATCACTTTTTTCTATTCATTCATCTATGATGCTTTCATATCTTGGCTATTGTAAGTCATGTTTCAATGCATATGGGGGTACAGATATCATTGTGAGATAGCACTTTTGTTTCCCTCAGATAAATATCCAGGAATGGAATTGCTGGATTATATGGTAGTTCTGTTTTTAATTTTTTGAGGAATCTCCACACTGTTTTCCATAGTGGCTGCACCGATTTATATTCCCACCAACAATGCACAAGTGTTCCCTTTTCTCGACATTTTCATTAACACTTGTTATTTCTTGTCTTTTTGATAATAGCCATTCTAACAGGTGTAAGGTGATATCTCATTGTAGTTTTGATTTGCATTTCCCTAATGATTAGCAATGGTAAGCACTTTACATGTACCTGTTGGCCACTTACATGTCTTCTTTGAAAACATGTTTATTCAGTCCATCTGCCCATTTTTAAATCGGATTGTTTGGTAGTTGTTTTGCTATTGAGTTCTATGAATTCTTTATATATTTTGGGTATTAACCCCTTATCAGACATGAGTTGCAAATATTTTCATCTATTCAGTAGGTTGTCTTTTCATTATGCTGATGGCTTTCTTTGTTATACAAGTATTTTTGCTATAGTTTGATGTAGTCCCACTTGTTTATTTTTGCTTTTGTAGCCTTTGCTTTTCATTGTTGTTTAAATTTTCATTTACTTAATTGTTGAGTATCTCTTCATATGCTTATTTGCCATCTGTATATCTTTGATGAATTGTCTGTTCAGATCTTTGCCAATTTTTAAATGGAATTATTTGTTTTCTTATTCTTAGGCTTTAAGAACCTTGATTTTTAAGAGATTATGAAATGATACAATAAAACAAAGAAAGTTTAAAAACTTTATAGCAAATTACTAATGTGTATTGTTTCTCTAATAACAAATTTGTCTTGTATATCTTTATTAGTTTTTCAATTTTATTTTCCAGTAATTCATTTTTATTATATTTAACAAAATAATAAGCCCACATTAGATTAGAAATTTTACAAACAAACAAATAAAAGCTAGTCCTTCGCCACAGAGTCTGGAAAGCACCACATTACAAAGCTGACAAAAATTTACAGATTAATAAACTATTTTACTTAGGATGGATAAATGCCTTAATAAAAAGCCCCCACTGTACCGTGGCGTAGCAATATAGAGGGCTACATTTTGGGTTTGTAAGTGTTTGATGCTGGTGTGCAGTAGGTGGTCCTACACATGAAAATGCAGAGACCCAGTCTCCTTCTATCAAATGGCTTGGCTAATTCCTAGGATTCAGAGTCCTCTTTTGGATGCTCTGCCTCCAGCCCTCAGTCAGGGGAAGGGATAGAGTGAATAATTGCTGAGGAGAATCTAATGGGCCACGCTTAGAAGAGGTGAACATCATTTCTGTTTCACATTCCACTGAGCACTACAGTTACATGCTGACAGCACGGTTGAGAAATGTCAGTTATGTGGGTACCTGGGAAGAAAGAAAAGCAGATTAGGTGAAGCTCTAATCAGTCTTTGCCATACAAATGGAATGATAGAAACTATATGCTTTGTTGTTTTATTATTATCAAAGGGTTTTATTAAATACTTCCACCTTTGTAGCTATGCCAACTACAGCACATAGCCATCAAGTTCATTATGGGCAGGGAGAGTAATGAAAAGAGAGGGAATAAAAAAAATGAATAGCTATTTTCTAAATGACAGGGTAAAGAGCATGAAATGTAATGTAGAACAAAATGGTGTGAAAAAACAGATGTTACACCCCTGCTTGTGTTCTATTTTATTTATATAAAATTCTGTAATAAAAATTTCTTTTGTTCAGTTTCTTACATCCCTCACACTGTTTTCAGTCATGAAGTCTTATCAGCCAGTGTGGGGACAGAGCCCCAAAAAGCAGTTTCCAGGCTCTCGGCCTCACATAGAAAGGTGCTGGCTCAGGTAGTAAATGGCCATCGACTGTGATCAAATGGCCAGCAGCTGTGGCTAGTTGGCCGTCAGCTGTAACCAGTGAGCCATTAGCCATGAATATAACTGCCGTGGCTAGGCTAGTAGCAAAAAGAAAAGGGGGAGCTAGCAAGAAGATGGTGGCTGAGTCTGCAAGCGGCACAGTGAGGGTTGAGAATTGTGTTGCTCCTGGTTCCTGTGTCTCCAACCCAGCCGCCAGTGAGAGTATAGTGGTGTGACTCCCCTACCTATGGCTCCGTGGGTGTTCCTTTTTGGCCTCACCATGTCCTGCGTTCTTATGTGGGGAGTGGGACCAGAGACCCCGCCGGACGCCCCGCACGACAGCCAGGTTTTCTCATTATTGTGGAGATTCATCACCTTGAAACCTTCTAACAAATCCTAAGAAGCTCCAGATTTCCCACATCTATTCTAGAAATAATTGATTAAATCCCCATGTGAAAATTATATCTTATTCTTCTCACATTCCAGTAATGTGCAGAAATTTCTGTCAATCATTTACAGATTAATAGTTGTATTTACAGGTAGTTAGCGATGGTTTGCTAGCCCCTTTGGCTAACTGTCCTAGGCAATTGGATTTCCCGGTAAGTATTTTATTTTATTTATTTTATTTCTGAGTTAATTATTTTATTTTTTGACATTCAATATTATTTTTTATTAATTTCAGGTGTACATCATAGTGGTTAGACATTTATATAATTTATGAAGTGATACCCACTTGGCACTATACATAGTTATTACCATATCATTGGTTATATTCCCTATGCTTTACTTTATATCCCATTGACTATTTTTAAATTCCAATTTGCATTTCTTAATCCCTTCACCCTTTCACCCTGCCCCTCAACCCTCTCCCATCTATCACGCCAACAAATCTAGTACTCACGTTACATCATACAGAGTTATTACAATATTATTGACTATATTCTTTATCCCCTACATCCCCCTAACTACTTTGTAACAACCAATTTGTATTTCTTAACCTCCTCCCCTTTTTTCACCCACACCTTAAATACCCCTCCCATCTGTCAATCATCTAAATGTTTTCTGTATCTATGAGTTTGTTTCTATTTTGCTTGTTTATTTTGTTCTTTAGATTCCACATGTAAGTGAAATCTCATTGCATATGTCTTTCTTTGACACTCCACTCAGCATAATAGTCTCCAGGAGGTTCATCCATGCCACTACAAATGGCAAGAACCCATTTCCTTCCCTGGCTGAACAATATATTCCATTGTGTATATGTACCACCTCCTCTTTATCTATTCATCCATCAACAGACACCCAGGCTGTCTCCACATCTTGGCCATTGTAAACAATGCTGCAATGAACATGTGGACGTACACATCCTCTTGAATTAGCGTTTTGGATTCTTCAGGTAAATACCCAGTAGTGGGATTACTGGGTCCTTCTTTATCTCTTCTTATAGCCTTTGTTTTAATGTCTATATTGTCTAGTATAAATATTGCTACCCCATCCTTTTTTGTTTTTTTCAGTTCTCTTTTCATGAAATACTTTTTTCCCATCCATTAACACACAAAGATTGTGTGTGTCTTTCAATCTTAAGTGAGTCTCTTGTAGGCAGCATATGTAAGGGTTTGTTTTCTTATCTATTCATCCCTCCTATGTTTTTTGATTGGAGCATTTAATCCATTTACATTAAAAGTAATGTTTGATAGATATGTAGCTATTGCCATTTTTTATTTATAATTTTGACCTTTGTTTTTCCGTCACAAAAAAGTCTCTCTAAAATTCCTTACAATATTGGTTTGCTGGTGATGAACTCCTTTAGCTTTTTCTTGTTTGGGAAGCTATTTATCTGTCCTTTGATTTTAAATGATAGCTTTGTTGGGTAGAGTGACCTTAGTTGTAAGTCCTTTCTTTCATCGTGTTAAATATGTTATGCCGTTCCCTTGTGGCCTGCATAGTCCCTGTTGAGAAATCAGTTGACAATCTTATGGGAGCCCCCTTACAAGTTACTAGTTGCCTTTCTCTTGCTGCTTTTAGGATTCTCTCTTTGTCTTTAACTTTTGCCATTTTAATTATTATGTGTCTGGGTGTGGGCTTGTGTAGTTCATCGTGTTTGGGACTCTGCAATTTCTGAACTTGTATGTCTATTTTGTTCATCAGGTTAAGAAAATTTTCAGTCATTGTTTCTTCAAATACATTCTCAGTCCCTCTTTTTCTCTCTTCTCCTTCTGGTACCTATATGACCCCTATGTTTTTATGCTTGATGTTGTCCCAGAACTCTCTTAAACTATCCTTTTTTTAAAAAAAAATATTTTTTTCTTATTGTTGTTTTGATTGGGTGTTTTTTCTGTTACCTTGTCTTCCAAATTGCTGACTCAATCCTCTGCTTCATCTAGTCTGCTGCTGATTCCTTTTAGTGCATTTTTCGTTTCAGTTATTGTAGTCTTCACTTCTGACTGGTTCTTTTTTATGGTTTCTATGTTCTTTTTTATGCTTGCTATCTCTTTGTTGACATTCTCACTAAGTTCCTTGAGCATCCTTATAATCATTGTTTGAACTCTGTATGTGGTAGGTTGCTTGCCTCCATTTTGTTTAGTTCCTTTTTCTGGAGTTTTCTCCTGTTCTTTCATTTAGGATATATTTCTTTGCTTCCTCATTTTGGCTGCCTTCTGTGTATGTTTCTATGTACTAGGTAGATCTGCTATGTCTCCCAGCCTTGGCCGAGTGACCTTATGTAGAAAGTGCCATGTGGAGCCATGACAGTCTCCTTGATCACCTGCTCCAGTTACTCCAGGAGTTTCTTTTATATTGGTTGTGTGTGCCTTCCTGTTATAGTTGAGTCTTGATTGCTATTAGCCTGTCAGTGGATGGGATTGACCCTCAGGCTGATTGGTTGTGGGGTTTGGCCACATCCACAGCTTACAAGCTGCTGTGCAGTGGGCTTACCCCAGTAAGTGGGATTCACCTCAATGTGCTCTGGTGCCTGTTGAGACTGCCCTTTGGCTGTGTCATTTGTGGTGCTAATAGGGAAGGCTCTGCTGTGGTCTGTAGCCAACTTTCACATATGTGGTTTCTGGAGTCTCTTGGGAGGAGCTCCAGTGAAGACCCAGTTCAGCCACTGCCTGTGACCAGCTAGAGACTACCTGGTAGGAGCTACAAAGAGATCGTAGTTGTTTGCTGCCTGTGCTAAACCTGGAGGTGCATGGGAGAGGCCATGCTGTGAACTCAGGATGTCTACCATTAGTATGGGCCAGCAGTAGCTCCAAAAAATGCCAGGACGCCCTGAGGCCTGCTGTCACCTGCTGGGTTCCTTAAGGTTCAGCCACTGATAGAGCTCCACGCAATATGCAAGTTGGGTGAGGCTGGGTCACAGAGAGTCATTAGAGTGGGAAGAGTTGTGTTAATCAGGTTAATGTAGATTCTAATTTGGTGACAGTGCTAAGACTGGAGCTACTCAGAAGAAGTCTCAGAGCACACTGGGGGCAAATGCTGCCATCGTGGGGCCCAGACTCCAATAGCTTTCCAAGAACGTGCAATGTGAGTGGGGCTGGCTGCTTGAAGAGGAAGTGTCTTGGGCACTGGGGGAGTTGGATTGGGTGGGGTCCCAGCTGAGCTCATCAGCAGTTTCAGATTTGTCCATGGATGTGGGGGTAAGACTCAACACAAGAAAGATTGTGTCCACCTGCTGGTTGCACAGGGACAGGGTCTCACACAGGGAAAATGGTAACAGTTCTCCAGCACTCTCACTAAGCCACACACCACAGTCTGCCCCCGCCATATATCTCTGATGCCCTCCCAAATCACCATCCCTTTGACAGAGTTCAAGGTGAGTGCCTGCAAGTGAGGAGTTTGTGTGCAGGCCTTTTAACTGGACATCTGGGTTTCCCCACAGTCTTCCATTTCATGTGGATAGTCGGAATCCCCACTGTTTTTCACAGTTAGATGCTGTGGGGGCTGCTCTTCCTGGCACAAGTACTTCAGGCTGGGGAGCCTGGTGTGGAGCTGGGGTCCCTTGCTTCTCTGGGGCGAAAGTCTACAGCTGACATGTCATTCCTGATTTTCAACCACCACACAGAGGTTTGGGGCAAGCCCATTTTGTGTCTTTGCCCTTTCCTACTATTCTCGACATTGTTTCTTCTTTATATCCTTAGTTATAAAACTTCTGTTCAGCTAGACTTCAGATGGTTCTCCAGGTTGATTGTTCTATAATTTAGTTATAATTTTAATGTGTTCATGGAAGGAAGCAGGCACAATGTTTATCTTCTCCAATATCACCTGATAAGCATTTTAAATTCTCTTGGAATTCTTATAATAAAATTCGTTGGTCACACTGGTCAAGATGGTAGAGTAGGTAAATATGTGCTTAACTTCTCTCATGACCACATCAAAATTACAACTAAACTACAAAACAACCATTATCGAGAATAGCCTGAAGTCTTGCTGAATCAAAGCCCTAAAACTAAGAACATTCAGAAGCCACCTAAAGACTGGTAGGAGAGGCATAGACATGGAACGGGCTAGTCCCACACCTGTGTGTTCCATTAAAAATTGGGAGGGCTATCTCAGCTATGGAGGCGTCCCTGGAACAGCAAAGGCTCACAGCACCACATGAGGCTGCCCAGCCCAGTGTTCCAGTGCCGGGGCGAGAAGTCCCCATAATTTCCATTTGTGAAAACCAGTGGAGATTGGGGTTGAGTGGGATGGAGGGTAGCTATACTCCCAGGGACATCTCCTGCAGGGCCCATGCATGGAGTTACTCACTGATGGACTCACTGACTCTGAGCTACATGGTGAGGAACTGAGTTTTCTGACTTGAGGACGAGGGTTGGAGAGGCAGCTTTCTCTAAAATGGAGGAAATAGTGGAAGCCATTGTGTCTTTGTTAAGCCTCCTTCTTCCCAGGGTTCATATCTGAGTCTCCATCAACCTGGTTAATGCTGTTCGTTAACACTGCCCTGGTGATTCTGAGACCCTGCCCCAACCAAATTTTGGGCACACCCAAGCTGCTGCCAGTGGCTTTTTCATACAAACTGCCTGCCTTTGCTCATGCTGCAGACATTCCTAAAATCTCTCAAAGGTTCACAAACCCAAAGAAGCAGCATCTGGCTTCAGCATCTCCCATACCTCTGGCTGAGTAGCCCTTAGACCAACACTAGCAACAGCCAGCCTTGGTTTTTGGCTTGGCCTCTCAAGGCACCTCCAAGCACAGCATGGTTGGTGGCCATCTGTGGATTGCTTTCTGGCTCATATCAGGTGGCCCTGGGCAGGGTACAATTTGGGGCTGAACTTGGCCTGCAGTGGGTCCCTTCACAGGTGGCCCTGGGTCTGGCATACTCAGTGGCCAGGTTTGAATCCAGTTGGAGCATCACCAGGCTGCCTTCAGTGATGACACACTCAAAGGGCACACTAGGCCAGCACTCAAGCCCTGTTAAAGTGAATCTTGATCATAGGGGAAGCCCCTCCAAAAGAGCTTCTTCACTGTAGTCATGGCCAGTGCTCACAATGAATGAGCCTGAGTGTCAGTCCCTCCCATTGAAAAGCAAACAGCAACTAAGGCTCAACTATAACAGGAGGACACACACAATCCACACAAGGGACTCACCTGGAGCACCCAGCTCTAGTGACCAGGGAGAATGTACCACTGTGCTTCACAGGATACCTACTACATACAGCCACTCTACTAAGACCAGAAGACATTGCAGCCCTACCTAATATATAGAAACAAACACAAGGAGGCAGCCAAAATGGGGAGACAAAGAAATGTGTCCCAAATAAAGGCACAGCACAAAGCTCCAGAAAAAGAACTAAACAAAATAGAGACAAGCAACCTAACAGATTCAGAGTTCAAAACACTTTTTATAAGGATGCTCGGTGGTCTCAGGGAGAACTTCAACAAAGAGACTGGAAAAATGAAAATGGAGATAGAAAATGTAAAAAAGAACAAGTCAGAAATAAAGAATACAACAACCGAAATGAATACATTCCAGGAAATCAACAGTAAATTAGATGAAGTAGAAGATTGAATCAGCAAATTAGAAGAGATGGTGGCAGAAAACAGAACAGAATCCAAAAAAGTGAGGACAGTTTAGTGGACCTCTAGGACAATACTGTGTTTCTCCAAAAATAAGAACTAGCCAGACAATCAGCTCTAATGTGTCTTTTTGAGCAAACATTAATATAAGGTCCAGTGTGATAGGATATGATATGATATTAAAGATCTGGTCATATATTATAGTAAAATAAGACCTGGTCTTATATTAATTTTTGCTTCAAGAGATGCATTAGAGCTGCTTGTCTGGCTAGGTCTTATTTTGGGGGAAACATGGTATCAAGTGTACCAACATTCACATCATAGCGCTACCAGAAGGAGAAGAGGGAGAGGAAGAAATTGAAAACCTATTTGAAGAAATAATGTTTAAAAATTTCCCTTATCTGGTGAAGGAAATTGATACTCAAGCCAAGGAAGTGTTGAGTCCCAAACAAGATGAACCTAAAGAAGCCCACACCAGGACACGCCATAATTAAAATGCAAAAGATTAAAGATAAAGAAAGAATCTCAAAAGAAGCAAGAGAAAAACAGTTAGGTACCTGTAAGGGAGCTCCCATAACATTGTCAGCTGATTTCTCAACAGAAACTTTGCAGGCAAGAAGGGATTGGCAGAAAATATTCAAAGTGATGAAAAGCAAGGACCTACAATCAAGATTACTCTACCCGGCAAAGCTATCATTTAGAATTGAAGGACAGATAAAGAGCTTCCCAGACAAGAAAAAGCTGAAGGAGTTAATCACCATGAAACCAGTATTACAAGAAATCTTAGAGGAACTTCTTCAAGATTAAAAAAAAAATATATATGAAAAATAAAATGACAATAACTACATATCAATCAATGATTACTTTAAATGTAAATGGATTAAACACTGCAAGCAAAAGACGTTAAGGTGGCTGAATGGATAAGAAAACAAAATCCATACATATGCTGCCTTCAAGAGACTCATACAGAATGAAAGAAAAGGGATGGAAAAAGTTACTTCATGGAAACGGAAATGAAAAATAAAATATTGAGGTAGTAATACTTATACCAGACATAACAGACTTTAAAACAAGGACTATAGCAAGAGACAAAGAAAGACCCAGTAATCCCATTTCTGGGTGTTTTTCTGAAGAAACCAAAAACGGTAATTTGAGGGGACATGTTCATCCATATGATCATTGCAGCATTATTTACAACAACCAAGATATGAAGGCAACCTGGGTATCCCTGAATGGATGAGTGGATAAAGAAGAGGTGGTACATATATACAATGGAATATTACTCAGCCATTAGAAAGAATTAAATCTTGACATCTGTGAGAACACAGATAGATGTAGAGGGTATTGTGCTAAGTGTAGTAAGTCAGACAGTGAAAGACAAATATTATATGATTTTAGTTATAAGTGAAATCTAAAGATCAAAATAAACAAACAAAAAAGAAAGCGAGTCATAGATACAGAGAACATTTTGATGGTTGCCAAATGGGAGGGGGTTTAAGGGTGGGTGGAAAAGTGGAAGGGATTAAGAAGTACAAACTTGTTGTAACATAGTAGTCATGGAATGTAGGGTATAGCATAAGGAACATAGTCAGTAATGTAATAAATATCTATGGTCTCAAATGAGTACTAGATCTATTGAGGTGATAAATTGGAGGGCAGGATTAAAAAGGTGAAAAGATTAAGGAATACAAATTGGAATTTACAAAATAGTCGATGGCATATAAAGTAAAGCATAGGATATAATAATCAATAACATGGTAATAGTTATGTATAGTGCCAGGTGGGTACTAGACTAGTTAGGGGGTATCACTTTTTAAATTATATAAATGTCCAATCACTATGCTACGAGAATGACAATTAAGTTTGTGAACTTGTTGCAATGATGTTGCTAACCTTTTTTTGATATCAGAGGGGTTATTCATTATGAGTTTGTACCAACTGGACAAACAGTTAACCAAGTTTACTATTTAGAAGTGCTGAAAGGCTGTGTGAAAAAATTAGAGGACCTGAACTTTTTGCCAACAATTCATGGCTCTTGCAATATGACAATGCACCAGCTCCCACGGCACTGACCGTAAAGGAGTTTTTAGCCAGGAAACAAACAACTGTATTGGAACACCCTCTCTACTCACTTGACCTGGCCCCCAATGACTTCTTTCTTCACCCGAAGATCAAGGAAATATTGAAAGGAAGACATTTTGATGACATTCAGGACATCAAGGGTAATAAGAAGACAGCTCCGATGGCCATTCCAGAAAAAGAGTTCCAAAATTGCTTTGAAGGGTGGACTATGTGCTGGCGTCGGTGCATAGACTCCCAAGAGGAGTACTTGGAAGGTGACTGTAGTGATATTCAGCAGTGAGGTGTGTAGCACTTTTTCTAGGTTGAGTTTGTGAACTTAATTGTCTGACCTCATATACACCTGATGCAATGTAGAGCACAGGGAATATAGCATAGGGAATAATACTGTGATAGCATGGTACAGTGCCAGATGGTTGCTGGACTTATTATGGTGACCAGTCCTTCAGGTATATAAATGTTGAATAACTATGGTGTACACCTGAAACTAATATAATATTGTATGTTAGCTATATTTTAATAAAAATCTTAAAAAATCCATTAGTTAGGTTTTCATGCACAGCCATTTTTGGGGGCCAAAATTTAATATATGTATCCCTGAATTTGACCCATGGTACAAATAAGTCCTTTTTATTTTAACTTCTAACTTTTTCCACTTCTCTAATTTGTGGCATTTTCTATCAAATGTGATTCTATCAAATGTGAAACAAAGTATTTGTTGAAGTATGTCTGTGAACTCTTCATAATGAAGGTGATGTGGGAACTACGGTTCATTTTCTTTTGAGTTAGAAATTCCAAGAATTATTATTTCATCCAAAGCTATACTCAAATACTGTGATTTGATCATTCATGTATGATTATTCATATTCATTGCTTCTCTTAGAATTTTATTTTTGGTCATTATACACACTATCATGTTTCTTCATTTACTAGCTGTTTGTTGAGCTTTGATGTAAATCTAGTGGAGGATGGGGCTTAGCAAAGAACCTGCAAGTGGTCAGGAGAGATATCAGAAGTGGTCAGATAAAGGTTTATGGGTCTAGCAGCACAAGAAAGCAAAAATAAATAAGTTATTTGCCAAATGGTCATAAGATAATACCTTAACGCTAGTGAGTCAAAGAAAGTTAAGAACAGAATGTATACACCTCAGTGTTACAGTATGAAAAAGAAAATTTTCCATCAACAAAATATGAAGAAGACTGTGGGGACAGAGTCCCAGAGAGTAGTTTCCAGGTTTTCGGCCTCACATGGAAGATTGCTGGCTCGGGTAGTAGATGGCCATCAGCTGTGACTGGTTGGCCATCAGCTGTAACCAGTTAGCCAATTAGCCACTGATATAACTGCCGTGGCTACACTGGTTAGTTGGTTGGTTGGCAGGCAGAGAAGCGGACAGTGGATTGCTCATTGTGCGGCTCCGACTTCCTGTGTCTTACCTGGCTGCCAATGAAACTGGGGTGCAGAAAGACCCCTTGTTGGGGTACTGACAGATGTTTGCTTTTGTGTCTCCAACCCAGCCGCCAGCGAGAAGATAGTGGCATGACTCCCCTATCTATGGCTTCGTTGGTGTTCCTTTTTGGCCTCACCATATCCTGTGTTCTTATGCGGGGAGCCAGACAGACCCATAGACAAGCATGTCAGTTGGTGTTTCCCAGCCATTAGAGAGATTAAGTAGATTGACTTGAACCTCCACACAATGCCCTGAAATTGCTAAAGTCCTCCCCAGGATTTCTGTGCACTCACTGGGGCCTGTGTTTTCATGGTACTCTCAGGGGACTTTTCTTCTATATGTGGGTTATTGGTTCTACACCTCATTCTTAATCTCTTTTAGTTTCCATTAAAAATAACTCCAGTTATGAAAATAGCTCATGAGCTTAATGGGTTTTAATTAAGGTATAATTACCATGCTGATGGCTTTGGAGTCCCATCACAAACTGCCAATTGCATTTCTGTTCTTCAAAAAATCCTTATGCCTTCCAGAAGTGGCTGTTCTTCTAACCCTCTCCCACAGAGCACCATCTCAGATTTCCCACACTTTCTTTTCTTTTCTTTTAAATTGTTTTTACAAATTTATTTTTAAAAATAACAATTGCAATTATACAAATGATCAATCACCTATACTCCCCATACTCCTGGGGGGGAAGGGAGGGAACCTCCTATATAGTTGAGTCCCAAAGGACAATCAAGATATTATTCCCAGGCACCCAATGGCCAGAAAATGCTGTTGGTCCAGTGGTACAGACACTGACATGTTCAAGGTATCAGTGTAATTAAAATATATACATTTACAGTTGTCCCGCAAAAGAAGCACTCAAGTGAAATAACTATGCATTAAACCAATTATTCACTCATCTATTCACTCTGCATCTATGAAATCATCATTAGTCACAAGGACAAATGAATAAAAGAACTTCTAGTAATAAATAAAGAAAAAGCTCCAAACCTCAACCCCCACCCCACAATTTGTGGGTTATTATGGTATGCTAAAATGACCACAATAAAAAGGCTATGAGTTAGTTGAAATGCAAAGACAAAATGATAACTGAAACATTTCATTTCAAACAAAACTCAAACTCATGAAAACATAAAAAATTCTGCAACAATATGAGGTTGGTATTACTATATACAAACTTATAGACACAAATAAATAGCATTTTAGAACTGTTGTTGACTTAATTACTAGAAATTAGGTCTGAGGAATTTCTTTCTGAACTCTTCATCTTAATGATTCCTAAACAAACTAAGGGATATACACTCCTCATGGTTTTTAGTAATCTATCTTCTGAAGAACTTGGGGCTTACTG
The DNA here is from genome assembly GCF_004115265.2 of Rhinolophus ferrumequinum. Classification (NCBI taxonomy): domain Eukaryota; kingdom Metazoa; phylum Chordata; class Mammalia; order Chiroptera; family Rhinolophidae; genus Rhinolophus; species Rhinolophus ferrumequinum. The sequence goes on from NC_046302.1 coordinate 6,655,654, forward strand.
AATAAATAGCAGAAACTCATGTAAAGAGCCAGAAGATTTTAGTGAGCTTACCAAAGTATCAGCCTCTCCTGATACTGGAAGCTAGGACAGATGACTAGATTCCTGAAACTAGGAAGATACTTCATGCTTCCTGCTTCCTTTGCATAGTTCTGTGCCTCTATTTCTACCATTACAATGATTTCCCTTTGTGATGTTTTCTTTAGAGAGTTTAATATCTTTTCCTTCTTAATAAAATTACAAAAAACAGAGTCAATCTTTACTCTTGGTATTTAAGTCAAACCCAACCCAAATGTTCTTCAAAAGAATTAAGTTCTCCTTCTCTGTTTCCAGAGAAGGCAGCGGCTCTTCTGAATTATCATCTTATTTCTCCCAGGGTTCAACATCTAGAAAGGAAATAGATTTCTGAGGCACAACTCATTCTGGGAACTGTGACCCAGTGTCTGACACTGCAGGCATCTCTATTTCCAGTCTGCAGTTATCTGCAAAATGTGGGTGCAATGTGAAAACCTTTCTGCACAAGGCGTATGGAGAAAAGGGGGAAACAAATGGAAACTGGCACCAGAGTCAGCTGCCATGGGAAGAATGAGAATGTTCGCTCTTTGTGGCCAGCACAAAGCGCTGCAGGAGTGAAGCCAATATCCACCTCAAGCTCTAGCAGGTTAACCTGGAGTTGTGTCCAGGACAGCTTGATTGAACAGTGTTTTCCAGAAATTTTCAAGGACCACATCTCAGGCTTCTTCTTTTCTGTGCTTATATATTAAAAGGTTAGTGTAAGTGTAAATTATTCTCTTCATCTTAATGATGCATCCCAGGCATCCACCCACCGGAAAATCCTGCTATATGACAACACATGGGTATATATACTACTTTCTCTCTTCTTCTAGACTGAAACACACACAAAACCCTTCTACTTCCCAAATGCTCTCACCAAGCCTATGACTGAAAATCTCTAGTTTCACTGTTTAGTAGGAGTTACTATAAAATGTCCTTAGCACTTCACCACAGAAGTTATTGTAGTTTTGTTGTTGTTGTATTGTATTCTTTTGTTCTCTACTTAGGAAAGGCAGTTTCAAGTCCACAATACTTTCTAAATTGTCTTAAAAGTAGCCATAGTAAGAATTATGGTACAGATGACCTCAAAAGACAGACAAGCAGACCACAACTTGTCAAACCTAAAAACGATTCAGCAATTTATATTTTCAGTGCTTGAGTCTTTTAAAATTCTATCCCCAGAATTAGCTTTTTCTTGGCTGGAGTCCAAAAATACCAACGTAGCATCTGGGCAGACAGAGATTCTTATTATTACCACAGATTAGATGAATGTATCTCAGAGAATTCATTGTTTCCATTTCATGAGATGGAACTTCCTTGCCTGGAAGTCATCTCGGAATACAAAGTGTGCATTCACTTTAGTCAGCCTGCGATCCCTCATCAGAGGGATGGGTGATTTTTAGAATCCATGGGAAGGAGTGGGCTGTAGCTTCCCTGATTGCAATTTAGGTTGAGAAGGTTGTTCTCCCCTGCGGAGATGGCTGGCTGGCTTCACCAGTCAACATAAGTGCTGTGTGTGATACTGCTGGGCTGGCAGAGGTCCCTTGCATCATCCTAATCCATGAAAGGTCAATGTCATCAACAGTGTAAAATCGGTCCCGATTGAAAGGGTGAGACAAAGGCTTGCAACTTCATTGGCCAGACACCGCTGCAAGTATAATGCTGAGCTACTTATTAAAAATTAAGTGGGTTTCTGTCCTGTAGAAAAGGGCAGAATGTGACCATTAGTGTCCCATCAGAAGAATTAATCAATTTCCTGGAACAGGGGAAACAGTGGCTGATTAAGGGAAATGTCCTTAATCAGCTCCATCACATGGCCTGGGTATAGGACACTTGAATGATCTGTCATTGCTTCTTCATCTCCTTGGTTTGGATCCTGCATATGAGGACTATCCTTTACCTTTGGAGAGAAAAAGTGTCCATCTTAGCTGTGCTTCCATGCCATAGCATGACGGCATCAAGACTCATGCAGACATTTCCTTCTCTCCTTTGGAATTTTTCCTTCTGCCACTAGTTTGGCCTGGGCTTGCATTCTCTCAAGTATATGGTGGTACTGTTTAGAATTCACATACAGAGGCTCTTCTTCAAGCATCTCTGCCCCAGGTAGGGGGATCCTTTGGATAGCAGGCACAGATCCAGCACCAGGCACCATCATGACCGTTCCTCCTGAATTGATCACATTGCCTGCTACTGGTAGTGTCACAGTGACAGTCCCTTGTCCACTGCTGGTTGTTTTTGTGTTGGCTCCTGTCTGAACAATCTGTGCTCCTGCCAAACTGGCTGCCCGAATGGTTATCATGCCTGAAACAGGGACTGTAACTTACAGGAGCATGGTGCCATCTGCATTAACTGGCTGATAGATGATGGTCTGCCGTACGGCAGTACCACTTGTTGCCCCTGGACAGCAATCTGCTGCTGTGCCTGGGTCTGGCCAGTGGTGATGGCTGTCTGGGGCTGCTGGATGATGATCTGCTGGGTCTGGCTGTGCACCTGCACAGCCTGCCCACCCTGGATCTGGATCTGTCCAGGTGCGACCAACTGTATCTGCGGCAAACGCTGTGTCCCAGATGCATGATGGTTTGACCTTGTCCACCAGTGACAGCCTGGACCATAATGGGTTGGCCACTTGATGTGATTAACTGGCTTCCACTGACCTGTACCATTAATGGCTGGCTGCCCCTGGACCTGTTGCTGAATCTGTCCAGCCTGTACAACGATCTGCTCTGTTGAATTATTGCTGTTTGCTGTATACTGCTCCATGGTTCCTCCACGTTAGAATCCTGTACACGGTGAGTTTCACTCGAGAAGTCTTAAAAGACTGCAAGATGCACTCTGTGCTTTGCCCCCCTGGTTTGCTGCCTATGCTGATTGGCTCCAGTACCGGACTCCAAAACCCAATCAGAGGCTCCAGTGGCCACTGCCACTGCCGCTGCCTTGCTCCCACACTTTCTTTTATCTTCTCTAGAGCAATAAAATTCTCCTCCCTTTATTTATCTCATACAGAGCAATTAGGGTAATTTTGATACTGTTTGTGCAATAAGTGATAAACTGGGAGAGACTATCTGCTTTCATAACTGTTTTACACCTAACATTTAGCACAGGGTTTGGTTTTCAAAAGTAGGTGTTTCAAAAATATTTGAATGAATTACAGGATAAACAATAAAAATACATACGTTGTAAAACTGCCTAAATGTACATAAGAATAAACCAATTTGATTTATTTATTGTATGTTTAGTAAGAGGTTCCAACTCAGTGTGTCAGGGCCAAGCAGTGTTCTGGAACCCTATACATTTACTCTTACAGAGGCCCCTGATGTAGACATAGGTAGTGTGGAAAATATGTTTTCCTTTAGAATTTCAATAAGTTATAGTCCTGAAAATGGAATACTTTTTCAGAAGCCCCAAGTCTGGTTGGAAACGATTACTCCTTTTGATTAGATGGGTCAAACTTCATTGTTTTTGCATGAATGCAGAAATTTTATGTGATGAATGCCATTGTTATAAGAAATGTGAATAGAAGGGTAATTTTTCTACTGACATTTTATTAAAGTAGCTGTTAGTCTGACTGAGGTATTTGTCAGTCAGAGAGGCTTCAGATATGCATTACAGTCAGACAGGCTGCAGGTAGTTTCTTCGTATTAGGGGGCTAGGGAGAACATTTTCTCTTTAAATTAGTGGAAAGCCATTACAGGCTGCAGATGTATTCATGTATTTTAGATCTACAAGTAATATGGTTTTCAAAATTTTTATTGGGGAATACTGGGGAACAGTGTGTTTTTCCAGGATCCATCAGCTCCATGTCAAGTCGTTGTTTTCAATCTAGTTGTGGAGGGTGCAGCTCACTGGCCCATGTGGGAATCCAACCGGCGACCTTGGTGTTATGAGCACTGCGTTCTAACCACCGAGCCAACTGGCTGCCCACAGTAATATTTTTGGCTTTGTTGACATAAGATTTTATATTTTTTCTTAAATTACTTAAATCAAATGAGGACTGAGTTGGTTACCTGCATGATCTTGGCGAAGTGTGGCGAGAGTAGCGTTCAGTTTTCTTTCCTTCTGTAGTTTATTAAGGGAGATTGCTACCAGATAATCATGACATGTCAGAGCTTACTTCTGTGAGATTGGATTGGTTTTAATTTTGGCTAAAGGATCAGTTTGTGTCTTTTTTTTCTAGAGTGATAAGAAGAAAAGGAAAAGAGTAGAGTGGAAGAGTTAGTTCACTTTGTAACAAAAGAGGGCATGACAAAACGTTGTGTTTTTGGTGGCTTCTCCATTGTCTCTTAGACCTCAAGCATGACAGATTTTAAAATGTGGATCATAACCAAGGCATACATTCTGCTACTCTATTCTGTGAGTAGCAGATGCTGCCATGCCCGCATGTCTCCCTGGTCTTACCACTTCTGGTCACTGTCTGACTTATTGCTCATTTCTTCATCCTTTTACAGAAGGGCTTTCATTAGCCACCAAAGCCTTAGCCACTCCATGCAGCTCAGTAGCAAAGGAATTACTTGGGGGGAATTAACATGCTCTGGGAAGTGAGACCAATGACAGGAGTTGATGGATAAATATCCCAGCTATTTCATCTCTGGGCTGAGATACCTATAGGCATATGTTTTATACCTATTCCCAGAATTTCCCAGGGCCCTCAGTGGTAGCTGGTTTGATAACACCTCATTTGTTGGTGAGTTATCTCCCCTGCCTTGTTTCACCTCCCTACTCCCACAGTGATATTTTCTTCATCTCCCTAATAAAGTACGAATGCTCAAATCTTTGTTTCAAGGTCCACTCCTGCGAGAACCCAAAGTAAAATGTTATACAAATCAAATAACTTTTAGTGAAAATATGTACCTGGAAACAATGGCTATAGAGTGAACACTCAGCAAAAATCCAGTTTTGCCCACAGACTTTTGCTTGATGGTGTCAATGATTTCAACCTGTATTACTCTCAGAATAACTGCAGTAGCATTAGCAAAGTGATGGCAATCTTCCTTAATTCAAGTTTATGGTTTAATCTATGTTCATTCTTTCCATATGTTTTTCAACATTCAAGAAGTTTAATAACATGAACTTGAGATGTTTATTCTTCTATATGAATTAAAGTTGTGCTGAAGAAGAGTAAGAACACTATAGGATCAACTCTAAAAATTTTTCATCATTTAAAATCTATTCTTATATGAGAATCAGACTATTTCCATGATTGTTTGGGTTGCTCTTTCAGGATCTCAGCATAATACTGTGTTTCAGGTAAAGCTGCACGCTTAGCACAATGTCTTCTATTTTATTTCCTATGTTTCTCCTCATGGATTTATGTAACAAAGACTTAACTTGGCATGTAGTATGTGTGCAGTCTATAATATAGTCCAATGATTCACTACATTTTCTGGAATTTTGATGTGTTATAATTCATTCAATTAATGTATGTAAGGATTATATGCCTTCAATCCTTTGTAAATTTTCTTATCAATTTAAACCCATCCCTTGAGTAGCAAGTATATTTTCTCTACTCTAAATACAAGACACTTTCTGATGTCACGTATGCTTTAGCTTGCAATATATTTTCTCGGGGGAGGAGGAGTAAATATTTTCTGTTTCTGATGTCACGTATGCTTTAGCTTGCAATATATGTTTTGGGGGGAGGAGGAGTAAATATTTTCTGTTTTTAGCCTCTAGTGGATTATAAACTCCTCGAGGAACAAACCATACAATATTAACTTCATTTCTCCGACACTGTCTAAAATATGCTCTCTATAAAATAGAAGCCAAATATATGTTTCTTACATAACTCTTTCAGATAATTTTACTCCTAAAATTTAAACTTGCTCGTGATGGAACTTGTTTGGCACTTTCATATCCACTCACCGTTTATTCAGATCATCTTGGATTTACTTTTCATCGTGTAGGCATTTCATTATCTAGAAAGACAAAACAAAATAAGACAGCTAAATATCTCCGTTCTTAGATATTTTCTCTCTGGTATATTGGGGAGGGGCCAAGATGAATTTCTGATTTGAATTTGTAGATGGGTAGATTACTTCTAGGTTTTTTCTGAACGTTAAGATTTTACAAATTAACTAAGAGAAACACATGCTTATTGTTAGCAGAACAAAACCACTGAAATAAGTTTTTTTTTTTTTGCTAGTAAGTATACATCCCATTTTACTTATGTCACCTTAGTGGCCATAAAAGGCATTTCCATATATGTAATGAGTACACCTAGATAATTCTACAAAAATTAGTGTAGAGTTTAACTATTCAAGTCCCAAGAAATATGGTGGAAATTCACAGCTAACTGGATTTGTACATTAATTTGTGATTCTTTTTAACTAAATGTGTAAAACCACATGGATTTCTTATTCATCTGGCTTTTTAAAGGCACTTGTGAGGTTCATTTAAATATAGCTAGTCTGGACATTGATGGGGGCAGGGCAGTCTCTGATGTAAATTATAGGAATATATTTGATTATCATTTTTTCCTATGGTGTTCTCATCACACTCATATCTAGATTAACGTAGGAGATAGCAATTCTCATACGAATCAGAAAATTAGAGGTGATGTTGTTAAATATTAACCAGAACTTCTAACCAGAAGGGTATTAAACTTCTTAGATCAAGTCAAATTGCACAGTTAAATGTAGGGGAGATATCAGAAACAAAGGAAGAGAGAAAGAGAAGTAAGGAATGCATTTTAAGTTCTAGGCTGTGCTAGGTATGGTCACATATGCAATTTCATTTACTCGTCTGGGTCTACTGATGAAGTTGCTGAAAGTCAGGATAAACTTGTTGGTAGTCACACAGATTGTAAATGACAGAGCCGCCGTCAGATACAGGGCTGTCTGACTCCAAAGCCCTTTATTACAGCAGGAGAAAGAAAGAAAGAGAGAAAAAAAAAGGAAGGAAGGGAGGAAGGAAGGAAGAAAGGAAGGAAGGAAAGAAAAAAGGAAGGAAGAAAAGAAGGAAAGAGGGAGAGAGGGAGGAAGGAGAAGGATAGTGTACAGGATGCAAGATAATGCATAATAGAGAATACAGGCCACAGAATTCAAGAACGCAGAAGAGGGTAAGAATAAAACAAAGAGGTGTTTTTGTGTATCCTGAGCCAAGGTGGGGAGTTTTGGTCTGTGACAAGAACAAGATATTATCGAGGGCACTAATTCCCTTTTCTTAAAAATACCTCAGATGAGCCTAAACAAAAGAACGTCTCAACTTTTAGTAAATGTCTATGGTGTTTTACCTGCTGGCCTTGGCTTTCCATCATTCTAATATAATCAATCAAATTCTGAAAATAATTATTAAAACAATTATCCCATCTTTGAAAGAGGTAAACTGATCAGACCCAAAGTTTGGGCCTCTGAGGTGCAGATAGGGAATTGAGAAATGCCAGGGGTCGTTACCTGTAGTAAGGCAGGTGTCGGGTTAACAGGTTAACGCTGAGAACACTCCACCTCTTACATCTGATGGCTGCAAGGGGGCACCAGGTCCTGTGGGGGTCTGGATGATTAATGTGAAGTTTGTAAATGCACTGGTATTGTGAACAGGATGTCAGGATGCATTATTAATGCCTGACTGACACAGATAACAAGAGGCTTTTGTGGTTTATGTAGTAAACTGTGTTTTCACTTAAGAGGAGAATATAGTAAATACAAATTGATGATACAAGGAATAGTAATCAAAAAACCGCAGCACAGGCAGGCTGACAACAGAGGGCCAGTTCCAATTTGCAACTAATTTGATGGTGAATGCTCGCCTTTAAAACGTTTCTATCCTCAGTAGATAGGTACTAGCGAATACTTTTCTCACTTCAGAAAGCTTTGTTCATGTAAAGATCTCTGAATTTCCATGGTTAGAAAGGCCAATTTATTTTTCAGGTAGAATTTGGCTTATGAATTTTTTAATAGTCACTATTTTGAGAACACAACTATTTTTAAGTAATGTAATAAAATATAATAATTTATTATTATTATTATTATTATTATTGTTTCCCAAAGCAGAAAGATACAGGTCTTTATTAGACAATGTTTCCTTACCCATATCATTGTTCTGAAAGAATTAGGTGTTTATGAAAACTTCAGGGTTTTCTGCAACTAAAGAATATATGCATGCCAACAAAGAAGCATCCTGGAGCGGATGCTGATGTTTCAATCAAATCCTTGATTTATGAGCCATCAGCCAGCACAAATAGACTTTTCTGATTGTCCCCTCATTGGTGAAACCACAGCTGGAGGAGCCACTGGTCAGGACCACCTCAGCAGGAATTTGGGGAAAATGGTTTTCCCAGGTAGTCTACCCACATGTGGTTATCTGGGTTAAGAGTCTTAAAGGCAAACAATCAAGTTAGGAAAGAGCAATGGGAGTGCAACCCATTCTTAGATTGGGAGCTATCCTTAATAGAAATATATTTCTACCAATCAAGCTAATTTATGTAAGTTTATTTATAAATGCGCCATATCGAGTATTTCACCAACAAAGCCCTTAAAAAACCACTTAAGATCATGACACAGAAATTCCAGCAGTAATTCCCACGTGGTTATTCTTAAAAAAACAGAATCCTATACTTTGTGTGTATTCTAACAGTTAGCTATTTGTCTAAAAGTTATAGCATTATAAATGTTAGACTGATAAGTTATTTTGCCTCTCCTACTCAGCATAGTCTTCTGTGCTCTTTACAGAAAAAGAAAAGAAAAACACATTTAAAAAGATTTCATCTTTATAGCACTCAGGAATAAATAACCAATGTAGAAACAAGGAAAAGATCCCATGTATATGAAAGGGAAGGAGGTTGGTTAATGGTGTGTTTATCTCAAGCAAAGTGTGGTATATTTAAAGTATAGTTCTCTCAGAGAAAACAAAGAACTCTGGTGATTTTAGTCTCTGTTGTTTATTACTTATTTTGAAATTATGCATTTCTTTTATTTCCTTAGAAACAGAATATGGTCCTAACAATCACAGAAAGTATTGGGCAATATCTTTGAGAAAATTTCTCCATAAATAGTATAAAATACACTTTCAAACAGTTTAAGGGTTCAACTGCAGGGCCAGCTGGCTCTAGAGATGGTCTTTTTGATTTGTTGCAAGTCTTTCCAACATGCTCACCTCTCTCTCTCTGTCTGTCTCTGTCTCTCTCACATTTAGGACATTTTAATATGTTCTCTGTAGTGATCTTCTTGGGCTCTGCCCAATGTAAATATTTGTGATTTCTTTTCTTTTCACACGCCATAGAAAAGTGTAAGAAGTTTTGATATTTATGTATCTCCTTGTTCAGAAAACATGGAGGGAATTTGGATACAGTGGCTGCATTACTGATCTTTGAGGATTCTTGGCTAAACTATTTAGAAGTGAAAAATACATGCTTTAGTGTTAGATTATGGTTTTGCATTCTTCAGTTTGTCATAAAATCTATTGCACTGTAGAATGATTGTATGATGTTTTCCGATTAGGCTCAGATGTATATCTAGAATGTAAAATTGTAGGGAGAAATGTATAACATATTGTCTGGAATTGCCATGAAAATTATGAAACCTCTGTGTCTCAAGAACCATTGTGATCTAGATTTTATAAAAAGGATAATTTAAAGGATATTTGTGCTTTTTCATTACAGTTGTGTCATTAACTGAAAGAGAATGAGATACTAGCAGATTTTGGGGCAAAAATATTTAGCGATGTAAGTTTGGCCCTGCAAAGAGTTTATTCTAACCCCATCCAAGTGCCAGAAAGCCTGGTATACCATCTTTACTCTGGAAAAAGAACAGCATTCTGCTCTTCATCTAGTTTGTTCCATCTTTGATAGAGCAGGTACTCAGAAACTCTAGGATGATACTGGGGTCCTGCATTATTTTCTTTCTTGGAGTCTGTAGCTCTACATTTTAGCCTGTTTGAGCACGTTGTTAAGTGTTATGGACTGAATGTTTGTGTCCCTCCAAAATCTGTATGTTGAAACCCTAACCTCAGTGAGATGATATTTGGAGATGGGGTCTTTGGGAAATAATTAGGACTAGATGAGGTCATGAGGGTGGGGTCCTCACAATGGGATTAATTCTCTAAGCAAGAGACACCAGAGACCTTGCTCTCTCCCCAGCACACAAAAAGAAGAGGTCATGTGAATACACACTGTGAAAATGACCATCTACAAGATAGGAAGAGAGATGTCACCAGAACCTGACTGTGCTGGCAACTTCGTCTTGAACTTCCAGACTGCAGAACTGGGACAAAATTAAATTTTGTTGTTTAAATCACACAATCTATGGTATGTTGTACTGGCAACCCAAGCAAACAAAGATATCAAGTATAATAAGAGAAAATTTAATTACATAAAGAAAACTCTCTTCTTGCTCTCTGTAGTCTGCTGAGTAATGGCCACTTGAAAGACATCAGGTCCTAATATATACTGGAACCAGTAAATATTACCAAGCAGGAAAAAGTTTCAAGTTAAAGATGTTGACATAGGGAGATTATCCTGGATTGTCCAGATGGACCCAAATCCAATCACAAGTGACTATGTAAGAGAGAGAGACAGACAGACAGACAGACAGACTCTATGTATACAGAAGAGGAGGAGGCAAGGTGACTATGGAGGTAGTGATGCAGCCACAAATCAATGAATGCTGGCAGCCACCTGAAGCTGGATGAGGAAAGCAACTCAATCTCCCTTAGAGTCTCTGGAGAGAGCACTGCTCTGACAGCACCTTGGTTTTGGACCCCAGAATTGTGAGAGAATAAATTTCTGTTATTTTTAGCACACAGATTGTGCTAATTGTTACCTGCCACAGGACGCTAATACCCTGCACCTTTTCATTCCTCCTCCATACAGTGTTTATTAACTGGATATGCAAGGCCCTGACCTTCAGTCTAGGGCTTCTGGATGCCTCATGGTGAAGTATTACATTGGTGCAAAAGTAATTGCGGTTTTTGCAATTATTTTTGACCTTTCAAACCGCAATTACTTTTGCAACCTAAAAACAGCAGCAGAGC